>NC_134315.1:21911028-22223241 GCF_964195595.1 Calonectris borealis
TCTGTACTTCTTAGGGAAAAGACAACATAAAATGTTCATAAGAAGTCCTGCTTGTTTATGTAAGAAAGCTACTGACGAGAGAGTTTCTTGGTTAAGGACTGCTTTGCCCAGTTAAACCTTGTATATGGTAACTGGCTGAACCATTCTTCTTGCCAGCAGGATGAAATAACTCAAAATTGTCAAGACCTTCACTTCCATACTCAAAGTTCCGCACAGAACATTGTGAAGAACGGGGGACCCTGACTGCCTTGACTGCAGTGATATCAAAGGCCACGAAATAGTGGTAAACCAGTACTATCAAAATCACATTGCTGAAGCAAGATTGTCCTCAAAGATCATACCACCTAAACCCTTAGGAGGAACCCTTCAACTAGCTAGATCATAGTACTAAATTCAATTGGTGTATTTTATGTAAATAAAACCAAACCTCCACATATTTAAAATAATCCAGCAAAATTTATCTGTAATAGAACTAGAAGTGGGTTGTTTCTGTAAGGCATAGTATAAAATAAAGTGCACATTTTGTACTAAGCAGTTACTTTCCAAACATGTTTAGGTACAGCTACTTCCTCACGGTAAAGTCAAGAAACTTAGTTTACCTATGTCCTTGAGAGAATGTTGATACCTACTTTAATAATGTGATATAAAATAAAGAGGAAATCTGTTAGAAAAAAGCTAAAGAGTTCCAAGGTTTCTCACAGCTTGAATAAAATTACATATTCTGCCTTATTTGCCTTCACTCATTTTGGCTTGGACATTTATTTAGCAGAAGGACCCAATTTGCCTGCAACTTAGGTGATTGCTAACATTACCTCACATAATACAAGCCTAATACAATTTTATTGTTAATCTGCTTATTCTAATTCAAATTGGTTGTGTAACGATGCAATTTAAAATGTTAATCTTGCAAATGCACAGATGCCTAGTATGCATGTAAGAATAATCCTGTGATATTAGTGATGCTTCTTACATCTTTTATTTCAGATATGCAGATATTTGCAGGATCTGGGCCTAGAAATAGTATGTTTTTTTCGTTGACAACACAAGTAAACTTAAATATTCTCACCATTGAATATTCAAATATTTACAATAAAAACATCTAAGTATTTTCTGTCCTTAGAACGCAAGTATATTTGGTCACTCACAGAGGCGATCAGCTCTGGTGCAGACACTTCCTGCAGCGGAGCGGTGGATCGTGGCGTACGATCAGGGGGGTTTCCTGAGCCGCAGAAATCCCAGGGGAGCGCAGAGACCCTCTGGGAGCCGGCAGCTCTCATGAGGGTGGCTGACGAGGCGTAGGGCCAGGAGTAACAGCGGTCGCCCCCCACTCCCACAAAAGGCAGCCCCGGGGAGCACTAACGACCAGAAATGCTGCGAACAAGACAGGCAAGCAGGGCGTGGCATGTCAGCTAGGGTATGGCATGGCAGTTTGCGCAGCAGTTCTCGTGGGAGGGCACCTCTTCGAAGGAGGGGCATTCCACGGACAAAGTGGGAGACTTGGCGTACACATAACCCAGCAACTGTGCACCGTTATGTGACCATCTGCACAGGCCAAGGGCACTCACCCTACCTGACCCTCAAGGCTGAATGGAGGGTACTCATCTGAGAGCAAAGGCTATGGCTCTGGCTGGGGGGTCTGCACCATCTACTTCAGCGGTGGCCAATGCCTCCATGCAGATGCTGCTGAAGGGAGAGGCTGCAGTGCAGACCTCAGACTGCAGGAAGTGCCTAGACCTCTCTCCTGGGGCAAGGACAGGCAGCAGACCTGCCTGTAAAAGGTGTGCCCAGGGGGAGGACCTCCTGCAGCAAGTGGCTGAGCTGCAGGAGGTGGTGAGAAAGCTGCGTAACATCAGGGAGGCTGAGAAGGAGTTAGACAGCTGGTTCCAAGCGCTGTCTGCAGTGGACCCACAGCCCACGACTAAACAGCCAAAAACTCCCCCACCGGTACATGCAGAAGGGAGGGGGGCCAATAATGCAGAAGAATGGAAGCTTGCAACGGCAAGGACCAGCAGGAGGAAGAGACTTCTGCCGAAGCCTGAGATGCCTTTGCAGAACCGCTTCACCTCTCTGCAGGCTGAAGAGGAAAGACCCACCACACCAGGAGAGATGCTGGAGCTGAGTAAGACAGCCCCATCTGCCCCCCGTATAACAACCAGTGCAACTAAGAAAAGGCGACAGGTGATAGTAGTAGATGACTCTCTTCTGAGAGGCATGGAGGCACCCATTTGCCGACCTGACATGCTCTCCAGAGAGGGTGCTGCTTACCAGGGATCAGGGTATCAGATAGTCACCAAGAGACTACCAAGCCTCGTAAACCACTGACTATTATCTGCTGCTGCTGTTTCATGTGGGCACCAGTGATACAACCAGGAGCAGTCTGAGGACTATCAAGAAGGATTACAGAGCCCTGGGAGCGGCGGTAAGGGACCCTGGAGCGCAGGTAGTTTTTTCATCAATCCTCCCAGTCAAAGGGAAGAGGTTTGAAAAGGCCAGTCGAAACTGGTGAATCAACAAATGGTTACGGGACTGGTGCCACAGCCAGGGGTTCGGCCGCTTAGACCATGGGACTTGCTTTGAGAAACCTGGTCTACTGGGGGCTGATGGGGTCCATCTGTCAGAGAAGGGGAAGAGCATCTTCAGTCATAGGCTTGCCAAGCTGGTGAAGAGGGTTTTAAACTAAAGTTGCCAGGGGAGGGGAACCTCAATCCATCCCACTCCTACCAGTTTGATGCCAGGGCCAGAAATAGATGCCCAGAGCCTGGAGAAGGATCATGAGTCAGCAGGAGAGTGCCTGAAGAGCAGCACAAACATACCCCAGTCAGTAAGACAGCTTCATCGGGAGCCCAACTTAAATGCCTATATGCAAACACATGTAGCATGGGGAATAAACAAGAGGAGTTAGAGACGTGCGCACGCCTGCAGGGCCACAATCTTATTGGCATCATGGTGACGTGGTGGGATGGCTCCTATGGTTGGAGGATGGGAGGGATACAGGCTCTTTAGGAAAGACAGGCAGTGGAGATGAGGAGGGGGTATTGTCCTCTATGTCAATGACTAGCTGGAGTGCATGGAGCTCTGCCCGGGGATGGATGAGGAGTCGACTGAGAGCTTATGGGTCAGGATTAAAAGGAGGGCAGGGACAGATGACATCATGGTGGGGATCTGCTACAGGCCACCTGACAAGGAAGACTGAGCAGATGAGGCCCTCTATAGGCAGATAGGAGCAGCCTCACATTCACAAACCCTGGTCCTCATGGGGGACTTCAACCACCCCGATATCTTTTGGAGGGACAACACGGCAGGGTGTAAGCAATCTGAGAGGTTCCCGTAATGCATCAATGATAACTTCCTTCTCCAAGTGGTAGAGCAGCCAATGAGGAGAGGTGCTATGCTGGACCTTGTTCTCACCAATAAGGAGGGGTTGGTGGGGAATGTGAAGCTCAAGGACAGCCTTGGCTGCAGTGACCACGAAATGGTGGAGTTCAAGATCCTTAGGGCACCGAGGAGCAAGCTCACTACCCTGATCTTCAGGAGAGCAGACTTTGGCCTCTTCAGGGATCTGTTTGGTAGAGTGCCATGGGATATAGCCCTGGAGGGAAGAGGGTCCCAAGAAAGCTGGTTAGTATTCAAGAATCACCTTCTCCAAGCTCAGGAGTGATGCATCCCAACAAAGAGGAAGCCAGGCAAAAATGCCAGGAGGCCTGCACAAGGAGCTCCTGGAAAAACTCAAACACAAAAAGGAAGCCTACAGAAGGTGGAAGCGAGGACAGGTAGCCTGGGAGGAATACAGAGAGATTGTCCGAGCAGCCAGGGATCAGGTTAGGAAAGCTAAAGCCCTGATAGAATTAAATTTGGCCAGGGACATCAAGGGCAAAAAGAAAAGCTTCTATAGGTACGTCAGTGATAAAAGGAAGACTAGGGAAAATATAGGCCCTCTCCAGAATGAAATGGGAGACCTGGTTACCTGGGATATGGAGAAGGCAGAGGTACTCAATGACTTTTTTGCCTCGGTCTTCACCAGCAAGTGCTCGAGCCTCACTGCCCAAGTTGCAGAAGGCAAAGACAGGGACTGGGAGAATGAAGAGCCGCCCACTTCATTCTCCTTCTTAGGAGAAGATAAGCTTCAAGATGATCTAAGGAACCTGAAGGTGCACAAGTCCATGGGACCCGATGAGATCCATCCGCGGGTCCTCAGGGAACTGGCAGATGAAGTTGCTAAGCCACTATCCCTCATATTTGAGAAGTCGTGGCAGTCTAGTGAAGTTCCTGCTGACTGGAAAAGGGGAAACATAACCCCCATTTTTAAAAAGGGAAAAAAAGAAGACCTGGGGAACTACAGGCCAGTCAGTCTCACCTCTGTGCCTGGGAAGATCATGGAACAGAGCCTCTTGGAAGCTATGCTAAGGTACATGGAGGACAGGGAGGTGATTCAAGACAGCCAGTATGGCTTCACCAAGGGCAAGTCCTGCCTAACCAACCTAGTGACCTTCTATGATGAAGTGACTACATCAGTGGACATGGGAAGGGCTACTGACATTGTCTACCTGGACCTCTGTAAGGCCTTTGACACGGTCCCCCACAACATCCTTCCCTCTAAACTGGAGAGGTATGGATTTGATGGGTGGATTGTCCGACGGGTGAGGAATTGGTTGGATGGTTGCATCCAGAGGGTAGTGGTCAACAGCTCAATGTCCAGATGGAGATTGGTGACAAGTGGTGTCCCGCAGGGGTCTGTACTGGGACTGGTACAGTTTAATATCTTCATCAGTGACATAGACAGTGGAATCGAGTGCACCCTCAGCAAGTTTGCAGATGACACCAAGCTGAGTGGTGTGGTCGACACACCTGAGGGATGGGATGCCATCCAGAAGGACATGGACAAGCTCAAGAAGTGAGCCCGTGAATACCTCATGAGGTTCAACAAGACCAAGTGCAAGATCCTGCACCTGGGTCGGGGCAACCCCTGGTATCAATACAGGCTGGGGGATGAAGTGATTAAGAGCAGCCCTGCCGAGAAGGACTTAGAGGTACTTGTGGACGAAAAGCTGGACATGAGCCAGCAATGTGCACTCACAGCCCAGAAGGCCAACCGTATCCTGGGCTGCATCAAAAGAATTGTGGCCAGCAGGTCAAGGGAGGTGATTCTGCCCCTCTGCTCTGGTGAGACCCTGCCTGGAGTACTGCGTTGAGCTCTGGAGTCCTCAGCACAAGAAAGACATGGACCTGTTGGAGCGGGTCCAGAGGAGGGCCACAAAAATGATCAGGGGGATGGAACGCCTGTCCTATGAAGAAAGGCTGAGAGAGTTGGGGTTATTCAGCCTGGAGAAGAGAAGGCTTTGGGGAGATCTTATTGCGGCCTTTCAGTACTTAAAGGGGGCTTATAAGAAAAATGGGGACAAACTTTTTAGTGGTGCCTGTTGCGACAGGACAAGGGGTAATGGTTTTAAACTAAAAGAGAGTAGATTCAGACTGGATATAAGGAAGAAAATTTTTACGATGAGGGTGGTGAAACACTGGAACAGGTTGACCCAGAGGGGTGGTAGATGCCCCATCCCTGGAAACATTCAAGGTCAGGTTGGACGGGGCTCTGAGCAACCTGATCTAGTTGAAGATGTCCCTGCCCACGGCAGGGACTAAATGACCTTTAAAGGCCCCTTCCAACCCAAACTATTCTATGATTCTATGATTATATGATCGTGGTGTGCCTATAATGTTGTAACCATTGCTTTTGCTTCAAGAAACATTACTGAACTTCCCTTCGTAATATACCTATAAAGCAGAGAGGTATTCTTTTAAAATATTTTCTTCATGTCATGAATGGGCAGCTGAGACCACAAGGTATTCACTGAAATATAAATTTGTGCTTGGCCTGAAGGTCATGTTTTAGGTTCATGGTAAGAAAATGGACACGTTGTGTTATAAAGAAAGCTAATTTATTTTGAAGTTTGATATTTATAGTCCCTAATTCAACCTCACATATCCTCTTTTTTGTAGGTGAAGTTTACACTGGGTGTACTTTATGTCCCAGCAACGGATGGGTGGAGTAGACCCACCCGTGGTTAAGCATTAGATGCAATGATAATAATGAATACCTTTTTATTGTTAAAAACAAAACAAAAAAAACCAAAACCAACTCTGTTCTTAGTGGAGGGGAATAGCACAGTCCCTAATCTGGCTACTTTGTTTTGTTCTTATGGTGCAAAGCATCCTGACACAAACATGTCATCAAGGAGGTGATGAGCTTCTAAGATAGTGACTATACATCCTCTTGGCCTGAGAGAAGAATAAAAACTAAATTAGACTAGACTAGAATACAAGTAGAACAGAGCAGAACAGGAGTTAGTTCACTCTTCCACTTTAGTGATCTCACATTAATAACAAAACTTACAGAAGCTATAGATAGGTCAAAATAGACTCAGAACTACTTACATATATAGTAAGCCCAAGTCTGGAACCCAAAATACTCTGGAAGTGAAGATCACTATAAGTGAATTACCACTTTGCTCAATTTTCTCTCATTTTGGAAAGCATAACACCTAGAGCAAAAAAAAAGAAACACATAAATAGAAGTGAATCCTTTATGCTTTCAGGTTGGGCAAAAGACAGAGGGACTTGTGTTTTGTGAAAAGCTTAATATGAATTCTGCTAAAAAAAGTTAGTTCTTATTTTAATTAAAAGTGTATTTCCTGAAGTAATTAGTTAATTTTTAAAAGAAAACAATGCTTAAACTGTTTTGACATGTTTTCATTATATATTCTTCAGTGGAATACTGAAATGTACACATAGCAAAAATAGCCACTGTGGCATGCAAGCATAAGGGTGATATTAAGGAATATCACTGACAGAAATAAAGAAGGGCATATCTCATGAAAGTTTCCAAAAGACCTTAAATTATATCAACGAATATGTTTGAGAATACAGATTCAATTAGTCAGTATCATCCTGGTATTGAAACACCCAGAAAAATACTGCATTCAGGGTTGTACGTGTGGTCTCAGCAGAGCCATATGGAGATAGATGATCACCTCCCTGCTCTGTTATACTACCATTTTGCTTTGCAAGCTGGTGTTTAATTTGCTGCCCACACACCACTCATTTGGGTGTCAGCACCAAATGTGTTTATGCCAACTGTGTTTCAGTTTATTATTCCTTAGAGGTATTTGCTTACATTTTCTATAGCGAGATATCAGGACTGAACGAATTCATGTTACAAAGATAAGACAATGAAAACTGCAAATCATAAAAGAATAAAGAAAAAATGGTTGAAACATATCTTCATTACAAAAATCTATCCTGAATAATTACAGGCACAGAAAACATTCTTTTGATGGATTCATGGTAAATTTCTTTTTGTAGCTCCCTATGTTTCTTTCAAATCATCTGAGACAGTACCTATGTATAGATTTATTGTTTTTCAAAAGATTTCTAGCTCTGTTTTTGTGGAATCTAATGAATATTAATTGTAAGATATTTTTTGTCATACTGCTGCTAAAACACAGATCATGGTCTACCAATCTTCATCAAGATTTATGATTATTTGGCATAGTATTCTCTAACCGGGGTTTATGGAGATTGCTGTCCTCAAAATTGCCAGTACATTATGCCAATGCATACTGAAACCATACTGTTCATGTTATGACATTAACAACTAATTCAGGTAATGCCATTGACAATAAACTGTCATCTGTTTCAGTAATCTGTACAAGAGCATCTGATGTTTTGTGTAAATATAAGTTACATTCTGTTATGTTTACTATTTTAATAGTAAAAATAACTAGTTTCATGTGTTACAGCATGTATCACAAGGGAAAAAATGGAAGGAAAAAATCTACTATGTTGTAATCAGCAAAAGTTAGTTTTCATTTTTTCTTATTACCTTAAAAAATTATCTAAAGAGCTATACCTTAGCAAACTATGTCAACTTAAACATGACAAGACTAATAACATTGTTTTTATTAAATTACATCATGGGGTGATAAAAAAACCAGTGGCAATTTATTATTCAGAGGCCCTCAGTCTGAACACAATAATTTAATTTGTCAGTTGATTACATACGAAGAGAAAAGCTCCACTAAGTACCATGAGGAATTCTGGACCAGATCTCAGTTGCTATATAATAACACAGTTATAATAACACTAATGGAGCTACAGTGACATGTGTAGATGTGGTTTATTGCATATATGACTAAAATCTTGTCCATGATAGTACATGGGGGTAAAATTTAGTCCGAGTATTTCCTTCATGATACTAAAGACATAGGAAAATGAGGAGAGAAAGTAGGAGAAAAAATGAAAAACTAAGAGAAAATGACAGAAAGAAAAAGGACAAAGGGGGAAAAGAGAAAAAGAAAAGAAAATGGAAATAAATAAAATGTAGTGTGTTGGATCAGTTCTTATCTGGTTTAAGATTACACATTTCCAGAAGGAGTGGTATTTCAATCCGTGTTTTTTTAGAGGTAGTGCAGGATAACCCTTGATTTTGAAGCTTGCAACTGAGAAGAAGTTTTAGAATAATTTCTTCTGCAGGGTGCAGAAAAAAGCTTATGCACATCTCGAACTGACATTATGTGGTCGGTTAGCCTTGGCTAACAGCCAAACTCCCACCCAGCTGCTCACTCACTCCTCCAGCCCCCCCAAGGAAGGCAGGAGTGGTGGAGAAAACAGGAAGAGCAGGAATGAAAAATCTCAAGGGTGGAGAAAAAGATGGGGAGATCACTTACCAATTACCATTGCAGGAAAAGGAGACTCGACTTTGGGAAAATTGACTATATTTATTGTCAATTAAAATAAATATTTAATTATTGACTCAGGTAGTGGGAAACAAAAAGACAAACGTTAAACCTGTACCTTTCCTGTCCCCTTTCCCAGGCTCAGCTTCACTCCTTCACTGCAGACTCCTGTCGTCCCTGCCTTACCGTCTCCACTGGCCACGCTTGGTCCCTTCAGCAAGGAATTGAGTGGCACAGGGAGAGGGGGTTACGGTCAGGTCAGCACATAGTGGTTTCTGTCACTCCTTCCTCCTCACACCTTTCCTCTGTGCCAGCGTGGGTCCTGTGGGAGAGGCAATATGCAAAGTAGATCCCAACTAACTGGAAGGAGGCAGACACATAAACAAAAAGGCAAAATGGGAAAAAATAAAGAGAATTTCAAAATAAAACATACTAAGAAGAAAAAAGAGAAGAACATCTTATGAAATGGAGATGTAGAGAAAGGAAGGGAACAGCAAAATGGAGACAAACAAATAGGAATTATAATGAAACAATGTACTAATCACATGTGTAATTAATAACTGTAATATAGGCACATGGCACAGGAGATATTTGAGGAAAAAATTACAATAATTTTAAAGCAGTGGTTGCTTTTGACTTGAGAATAACATCATTACAAACATGCTTTTTTTAACATGAAGTCTGTGAAGCTCTTACTGCATTCCTTAATAAGCTATACAGTTTTCCTAAGCCAGCTGGGGAAAACAAAATTAAAATCATAAATGCGTATAATTAGACAAGCACAGTGATTTGTCTGATGTAACCTACTCTAAACATTAGAAATACCATAAAATTGTGCCAAAAAGGCAAAGGAATAGAACGTTAACCTTTAGTTTCCACTTTGTCCTGATCCAATGTTGGAGGAGGTTTCGATATGATCCCAAGAGCGAGATTAAGACACAAACGAGGTCAAATGCCGCATATCCTAAACAACTTTTATTATCAAAAGTAAAGATTAGTAGCAATAGGATAGATCAGAACAAAGATAGAAATCAGGGAAGCATTCAGGATAGAGTTGCAATAATAGTCACCACCATGGATCCGCAGCATCTCGGGAGTCAAAGTCTTTCAGTATTTCAGTGGTGCGCGGTCGCTCCGGGATCAGCGGTGGGCGACGTGCCCTGGGCGAGTGTTGGCAGTCCCTTTTATTCCTGTTAAAGGGCTGTAGTTTCCATGGCAACGGCATATTGCTACATTCCTGTGCTCAACCAAGTCTTGCACACAGCGCGGCCCCTGCAAACCGGAGGTCTCCGTGGCCTTGCAGCCGCTCTTATCATATTCAGAGCAATCTTTGAGACAAGCGTTCTACAGTTCAGTCTTTCACATATATTCAGAGCATTCTTTGCTTAGATAAACAATCTTTGAGACAAAAGTTCTACAGTTCAGTCTCTTATACACTTTAGCACATTCAAACCTACAAGATATGATAAAAAATTAAATTACTGCACTAAAATTCTGAAGCTTCAAAGGATACAGCTGTGAGGTTGATCTAATGTAATTGAAAAAACTTATTTTATTGATCCTCCATTGACTCAGATTCTGATTACAATATCTGAAACTTATCTTACTGCAGAAATACAGTGTCCTCTCTATTTTATTCATTAGGAGAAACAAATAAAACCTGTTATGTAGGATACCATAGGACCACGTATCAGCAAAATTGTATTGAAACTCAGACAGCCAGATATAGTTTTAAAAACTACACGTTGTTCTACCATTGATTCACTTGGTAATGCTGGACTGTGATTTTAATTTTTAGGCTTCAGTTTTCCCATCTAAAACATTAAATTTCTACATAAATATAGAGCTCATCTAAAATGCTATTATTTTATTTTAACAAGAAGCTATTTCTGCAAGACCTTATCTTTTTGTTACCTAAGTAACATAGAAAAGCTAACCTTTCAGGGAGTCTAAAAATGCATTTTTTGTAAATTTTCTGTAGAGGAATATTTTCTCTCTTTTTCTTTTTTTTTTTTTTTCATTTTATTTGCTGTTTTAGTTTTCTCCCATGTTTCTGACTCATTAAGACTGGCCAGTGAAAACATCAACAAGTGCTCCTGGAAAGTCTTTCTGCAGAAAAAAGGAACAGGAGTTATTACTGCTGCTGTAAATCGAATATACTTAGGTCAGCAGGACACCAAGTATTTAGTCTTGCTTTTCAAGAGTAGAGCTTTACAAGGCTGCATTAGCCCAGTTAGAAATTCTGGGGCTATATCCCACCATCCTTACCGAAGATTATTGACATTTTCCCCGTTATAAAATGAGATCGACATCAGTACAGGAAGAAATAGTTCTTCAAAGACAAAGTGTGAATGAAACATATTGAAGGTTTTTTTAGTTTGGTTTGGGATTTTTTGCTAACATAGCAACCCTGCTCCAAAAACAGGACAGTAAAGCAACTGTTGTAATAAAAAAAAAAAGCAACAGAGAACAATACCCTACTGAGCAATTATAGCAAATGAGAGAACTTCTGAAACCAGAATACCTATCTACTTACTTATACTGGCATTTTGGAACAAACTATTTGTGAATAGTTTAATGCCCTGATTATTAGATCATACAATCTCATTTCTTACTTTTGAATGCTTTTGTTTTCTGTGTATGTTTTATTTCTGCACTGCAGATTTAGGAGAATAATGTTTGTTGTTTTTCCTGAAAAAGTGTCAAATGGATATTTTGGTGCTCATTTTATCAGTTGTATGAGGACAAATCAAAGGTTTGTCCAGACTATACCTTCCATATTCAGAAGTACCTTGAAGCTGTGTTTAACTTTGAACATTTATCTAAGTCCCACAGAAAAAAGGTTTGCTGGAGTGTTTGATTCTGCCTTGTAAATGAAGGTGTCTAGTGCCATCTGAGATGGCCTGAGACATTTAAATGGGGCTTGACATATCTGACAAAGAGCCTACAGGAGATATGTGCCATTCTGCATTCATAGATGGACATCAGGCAGGATATCGCAAAGCAATTCAAATGAATGTTGACTTCTTGTCAACAAGGAGCAAATGAATTGAACTCATTGTGTCAATACCTTCTTCAATGAAATTACACTTATGGAGAGGTTAGGCTCTCAGCACTTTCATATATATAGATAGTATAAAATGTGGAAATGTATGCTTCTGGAGGAGAATCTATTTTTGTGAAATATACAGGGTGACAGAATATGAAGGTGTAAAGGAGAGTAATTTAGAAACAGAAAGGCTAATTTGGTACAGCTGAAGTGTTTCAAAGGTTGGAAGATTTGGGATTAAAGGGAATTAACAACCAGTGGACAAAG
This sequence comes from Calonectris borealis, assembly GCF_964195595.1. NCBI lineage: Eukaryota > Metazoa > Chordata > Aves > Procellariiformes > Procellariidae > Calonectris > Calonectris borealis. The sequence goes on from NC_134315.1 coordinate 21,923,074, forward strand.
GAAAAATAATCCCTAAAGCAGTTTTAAGGACTCAGTCCTTAAAAAATGACACGGACAGGATGTTAAAATGACTCTAAACTGCTGCTATTATCATCCTGATGGAATGAAAAAACTGAAACCCTAAATCCACCTCCCCAGGACAGACTGATGGAGTAGCCCTGACGAAAGGGTCTCAAACTTTATTTAGTACAGTTTCCTTAGAAACAAATTTGGCTGGGAATTTATGAGAACCAGTGCCTCATCACTGTTCCTTTTCTTCAACTGCTGTGGGGAGGATGAGGGGAAGACCTTCAGGCTTGAGGAGCATTTGACTGCAGGAAATATTACGTCATTCTTCCTTAACTGCATTAGGTAACATCAAGAAGTTAAGAACCAAAAGCCAGTCAATGAAGAAAAAGGATGTTTTAGGGTTTTTTTTCCCCATGGCAGTGGCAGCACATTTTTTAAATTAAACTCAAACTAGACAAAACCAAGGAGTTTGAAGAGGATTTTGCACAAACTGTATTTGTCTTCCTACATATGTCTAAACTTTATATCTCTGTGTGAGTTAGGTTTTCTAGTTTATTGATGAGTTCCTCTCAGAGATAGCAACTGCTCACACATTTTGCAAGAAATTGGTAATACACAATATTCTGGTATTTATTGATAACCATCAAAAATACAATATAACGCCACTTCACAATTTGATGGTATTCTATGTCAATGAGATGTATCTAGTTGTGCCGTGTATTGTCCAAAGCAAATGGTAAAATATGCGGTGTTTGTTACTTTCTTCCATGGCCAAGTTTAAAGAAGAAACAAAATGAACTTCAGATCTTACAGAGGAAATAGAAAAAGATATTTTGACTACTATCTTTGTCGTAATATCACCAGAGAAGTCAGAATTAATTCTTTACATTTCAAACTAATTTGCTAAATATTTTACCTGTTCAAGCTAGTAAGAGATTGTCCTGGTTTCGGCTGGGATAGGGTTAAATTTCTTCCTAGTGCTGTGTTTTGGATTTAGTACAAGGAGAATGTTGATAACACACTGATGTTTTCAGTTGTTGCTAAGTGCCCTCCTAGTGAAAGGACAGCTCCCGTGCCTACTGACTGAGCTAGGTACACAAGATGGGAGGGAACATAATCAGGACAGCCAGCCCAGCTGGCCAATGGGGTATTCCATACCATGTGACGTCATGCTCAGTATATGAAGGGTAGGCGTGATCCAGGAAGTACCGATCGCTACTTGGTTATCGGTCAGCGCGGGTGGTGAGCAATTGCATTGTGCATCACTCATTTTGTATATTCTATCATTATTTATTATCATTATTCTCCCTTTTCTGTTCTATTAAACTGTCTTTATCTCAACCCACGAGTTTTTCTCACTCTTACCCTTCCGATTCTCTCCCCGTCCCACTGGGGGGGCGGGGGGAGTGAGTGAGCGGCTGCGTGGTATTTGGCTGCCTGCCAGGTTAAACCACGACAGAGATAAAATGTTGAAAAAATTTCTGAGATAATGTACCTAAAATGAAATCTGCAACAGGATATAAAAAAGGACCTTTAAAACTGAAAAATCAATGAATTTTCTTGCAATGACTGGAAAGTTATATCCTTCAGAATTGCTTTGCACAGTTTCAAATTGTTTCAAGCCATAGACTGTTTAGAAATACATCAGTTTCCAAAGGAAACATTGGTTCTGAAATGAAAGCATTTGCAAAAGGCATACATAAATTTAAAAGGAATCAGTGAAGCACAAGGAACCTATAGACAAATTCTACTTATTATGCAGTAAAAAATGTGATATAAAATCAAAGTACATGAAGTGCGTTTGTAATATTTTTGATATTTGAATTAAAAAAAAAGTTCATGATTTACCTATTGCAGTGCATTGTTTACACATTCCTCATTCCAATTTTATCATTCTAATGGGCCCTGAGAGTAATAGACTGACCACTCCTAGGAAAGAGATCCTTTGTAATGTTTCAGTAGAAAAGAACTGGTTATTCTCTAGTTCTAGCCAGATCCCAATTTACACTTTCCCTTCGTATCCTACAAGTGCAAACTTTTGACCTTGCAAAAGAAGAAATATTTCTTCATTTCTTTCTGGGCAAACTGGTTTATAGGGCTATGACAGATCAGATGTCACATTTCACCTCACAAATACTAGGATTTCATTACTAGACAGAAGCACATAATATGTTTTGTGATACTTGGAAAGGAAATTACTACTTAACTATTAAGTGTTATTAAATTGTTCCTCATTTTAATTGTATATATTTTAATCCCCCTAAATTTTCCGGAATATGTAAACATAAGCTGAATTTCCTCTAACTTATTTGTACATGTTATCATTATTTCATAAGTGGCTTTGAGAACATGTACAAAATCTGTTATACATGGTTGATAATAGCTTGCAAACTTGGTACCCTGTGTTTAAAAGACAGACTCTGTAAGACTGTTATATCTACCTGAACCTGAGACATCTGCACTGGGCTGAAAACAACTTCTGTGGGCGTAAATGCAGACACATTGAGAATCCTCTCAAACAAGAAAAGGAAGTAGATGAGGAATTATTCCATGCAAGACCACTCTTCAGGGGCAGAAGTGTGCTGGTGCAGGATGGGCAGATGCTCACCTTACTGCCCCTTCTAAATGTTGGGGCTCTGAGGGAACCAATAAGGCTGTCTGGCCCTCCATTCCAGCCTATTGGGAGCCCCATTTCAGCCCCCAGCCTGGGGTCACCAGTCCCCGCCCCAGAGATGCAGTAGGGTACACGTTTCCAGATCCACCACCCTTCCCTGCCCGCCCCCAGGGGGACCCCGTTGGCACTACCAACCACTGATAGCTTCAAATATTATTACCTTAAATGTATTTCCATAGGAATCAGGAGCACCAAAGTACTCCTGTATATAATGTTTGCAATTCAATAGTTATAATGTGAATTTTACTATGCAATTAAACTGTAAATTCAAGGAGCTGAAATATAGCATTTTTAGAAATTGAAATAATTTCTGTAACCTGAATTCACCTGCTTGTACAGAATGACATTTAAGACCTGACCACACACTTAGGATCCCTGCTACAATCAGTGCTTGTGGTTGCAGAAATTATGTGTATTTATATTGAAAGCAAAGAGAAAATGAGATAAAGTTCTTATGATTAAGGTAAAAAACTACGGAGATGTGTATTCTTTTCCTGCCTTGTGATTCTGTTTCCAACAAAGTTCCGTCTGGCAATATTTGTAATGCCGTTTCTTTGCCTTACAGAAGCAACTTGAAGTCACATTTGCAGAATTTCTGGGTTCTTTCACTTCAATTTAAATGAATTGGACCTATGCTTTGCATGTATACAGCTGTATTCAAATGCTGAGAGTGCTAAAAAATCAAGTTCATACTTGACAAGCAAAACTAACACACTTTTTCCTTAATTTTGGTTTTCATCTCTACTTCTAAACACAGCAAATGGAAAACTAGTGCCACCTAATCTCAGGGTCATTGTGAAAATGCATTAATACATGTCTACAAAGTGTTTTGATGTTATGAAAGTAGTTTTAAAAAAGCACCACTACAGATTATTGATTTTGTATGAAGTGTAGGTTTGGATAATACATGATAAATTTTTCTGTGGGGAAAACCAATACAACTATATTCGGTTGATACAGGAGCGAAAAATTAAATTAAAGTTGTGTTATGAACTTTCCCTTTTTCGAGCTGTTTAGAGCTCAGCTTCAAGCTTAGTATTCTTACAATGTAGGACCAAGTAATTAAAATTAGTACATAAGTTAGAAGAAAGTAAATCATGCTTTTTAAAAAGGGGTTATTCAACTAAAATTATTATTTACTGAAATCTTTTTTCATAGTTTCTAAACCCAGCCATCTGGTAATACTAAAAGAAAAGAGAAGTTGACTCTCCCTTACAAGATACCAATTTGAATTTCAAAATCACAGGATTGCTTCATAATTGCTTGAAGTTTGAACATTATTTCAGTTACCAGCAATCAGCTGTTTAAAAATAGTGTCCTTAAATCCGAGATCCATATTTTTTTTTGGGCCATTTTCCCCTTAGAATTGACTTGACATTTAAAACATCAGCTATTTCACAGTGTGCATCCCATCTGCAATTTTGCTGCAGCCCACTCAGCCACTCAGCTCTGTCCTTGCTATAGCAATAAACCTGTTAAAAGAACACATGCTTATGGATAAAATGGATAGCAATCCAGCACACACACAAAAAAGAAAAAGAATGAAAGAGCAAAAGAAAAAAGATAAAACAGGAAGATTTGTTAAATAACTGGACCTCCTTAGAGACACCCATCACACCATAGGGTGTAGTATATAGTATTTGTACAGGAAAAGCATATTATATAATGGACTCTCTCCCCTGCTTGTGTAATTACAAGATCAACAGTAATCAACCTCTCTCTCATACAAGAATATTAACATAGTGGAAGCATTCACTTAATTTTATTTAATATATTTAATTTGTAATATGGAACAGCAAATTAGTAACATTGCGTGTGTCCTTTGTCATAACTTTATGTTACGGAATGATGATAAAAGGTCTGGGTTTCTCTGCTTGCAAATTTTATTTGGAGGCTAGCCATTGCAAAGACTCTAAATAAATGCTTCATGGATCATGGTACGTGTGTTTGACCAACCTGTTTACACACAAATTTTATAGTTGTTCAGTTTCTAGAGTAACTGCTAATTTACAATGGCATACAGAGGGAATCGAAACAAGTTAGCCTGTGGTGTGTTCTGTGATCATGTGTCTACACAACTTGTGGTACCTGGGCCAGCTAGTTTAAAGTTTGCTTAATTTTTTCTATTCTACTGAGCTGCCAGTTGTGTAACTGAGATGCAGACATAATCTCCACTTTGCTTGCTTGCTTCTGTATTGATTTGCAAATCTCATCATGCGATTCATACATTCATATAAACTGATATGGAAAAAACTGAAAATATAATTCCAAGTAAATTCACATACATACAAGTCTTTTCATGAACAATGCAAACTGTGGTCCTTTGTTTAATTGATTCTGTACTTTCTATTTGCATTCACTTATACCGAAGAAGCTTTAATATTTTCAGTTACTGTGCAATTTATAATATCTCTGTCTTTTGCAAATGCTCATGTATTTACAATAATAATAATACAGTACAAACATGCTGAAGCCTTTACCTCAAAGCAGATATTTCTCCTCCAGTCAGCATATAGCAATTTTCATGAAATCTGTAGGAATTTTGGCTGAAATGTGTTTGGAGTTGTCGTGGTTTAACCCAAGTGGGCAACTAAGCACCACACAGCTGCTCCCTTACCCTCTCCCCCTGGCGGGATGGGGCAGAGCATCAGAAGGGCAGAAGTAAGAAAACTCGTGGGTTGAGATAAGAACAGTTTAATACTTGAAATAAAATAATAATCATAATAACAACAACAGCAACAGCAACAACAACAACAATAATAAATTGTAATGAAGAAGAAAACAACGAGAGAGAGAGAGAGAGGAACAAAACCCAGGAAAAACAAGTGATGCAACCACTCACCACCCACTGACTGATGCCCAGCCAGTCCCCAAGCAGCGATTGCTGTCCCCCGGCCAACTCCCCCCAGTTTATATACTGAGCATGATGGAGTATGGAATACCCCTTTGGTTAGTTTGGGTCAGCTGTCTTGGCTGTGCCCCCTCCCAGCAACTGGCAGAGCATGGGATGCTGAAAAGTCCTTGACTAGTGTAAGCAACAACTAGAACATCAGTGTGTTATCAACATCATTCTCATACTAAATCCAAAACACAACACTATACCAGCTACTAGGAAGAAAATTAACTCTATCCCAGCAGAAACCAGGACAGGAGTTCACCTACATGTTCAAAACCTAAAAGGTAGAAACTGATAGACAAGAAGAGGTATGTAGGAAATAAGAAACTAGACTAAATTGAAAAGAAACCATACATCAATTTTGTTTTCTATTCAAAAGTTTCAAAACAACATCTGACTTTATTAACATCTTGAAGAAAACTCCCACTGCAAGCTAAAGTATTAAAGAAAGAACGTCCTTAAAATGTTGCCAAATAAGCATGAGTTTTATTGCTGTAAGAAGTTGCTTGCCTAATTCAGAAGTTGGTGGCAGACAGACAAACTTCCTTCCTAGATGTTAAGACTATACCATAAAATATCCCTAATGTAGTTTTCAACAGTTCTGTTTATCTCCCTGGGGATAAAAGAACCTGCTGTTTTGAAGTGTCAGATTTTGTACTGTGTTGTGGTGAGTTATTTTTATTTATCTTCCATTCTATGTTTTTCTGAGGCATATACAAAAGTAATCTTCAAAGAGCTATTTGTACTATTTCAATTTTTTTCATATTTAAGCCTTGGTTTGAAGAACAATCTGGAAAAAACAAATATAAGTTATGTCCTGGACATTATACTCAGACTGTACACATCTAATAGATTTTTCATTATTTTTCTTCACCTTTTGGAAGACAAAAGAAGCCTGTCATTCTAAATATAGATTTTAAATGGTACTGTAATGCTGTTTAAGAACAAAAGATGTTTGGGTCACGTTCAACTACAGCTTGCTTTCTACGTTGTGTAGATAAGAAATAACCAGGTTGTTTCCTGTTTAATAGTCTGCAAAGATTTGTGGATATTGAGATGGCCTAAGGCCAAGTCTCTCCCGTGCTTATGCTCAATCAGGAAAGCAGTTGTAGTGTCCTGAATGCATGCCACAAAACCTGGTGATGCACACAGTATCCAAGTGTCTTCAGTAAAATTTATGACTCTCATAATGTCCTTTTGGGATCCCCAGTCATTAAAAGTGACAGATATGTTGCACATAGGTAGGCAGTTCTAACGTCACGTCCGTGAGGAGTTGCTCTTTGGCAAGAGAATCCTCTGGCGACCTCTAGCCCAAACCATCAATAGTCATTTATTTCCCTTACTGAGCATGGGAGATTGGAAAATCAGACTTTTAAGTTGAAAAAAAACCTCAAACCCAAACCAATGAAAAAGTCCTTCCTGCTCCACTTAAATGAACAGAAAAAAAAAAAAATTCCTTAAAATTCATATTTCCTTGAGAGTCTTGAAGCTGAATTTCCATCATTAAAGTAGGAAGTGCCCAAATATAAATGCTCTTTTTCTGGTAAGTAGAACTTTTAGCTGCTTATACAGCAGATCCCTGCAAATCTCTTTAGCATATATTTAATTTGAAGAAGTAGAACTACTGAAAGCAAAAAGAATTCCTCTCAGAAGTGCTCATAGATGTATCTAAGAATCCACCACAAAGGGGTTTGTAGCATGAAGTCCTAGTCTTTGGCTAGCTGTCAAGGTAGCAAATCAGTACTTATATGATTCATCAGTGACTTTATTTGAAATCTGAATTAGCAGCATGGATATGACCCTTGAATAAGTAGATGTTTTCACTCCTTTATAGGCATATATTTAAGTGTGCATAGTAGAGCTGGAATAGAAACACTGATCTTGTACTTGCTTCTGTAAAGTTGTTTTGGGGAAAGAAATAGGACAAAGCAATCTTGGGAATTATTGTTAAAATGATAAAAGTCACTAAAGGTGGGAAAATACAGATTTTTTTCTGTAACAATTGTTAGGGACTATGATGCACTTCTAAGCTAGGATATAATACTATCTCTTCATATTTAACCTTGTATATAGGTATTTTCACAATTTAACTTTACTGTCCCTTAAGTGTGCACACATAGTAAAAAGCAGAATTATTCTAAGTGTTTTCTTTTTCTATTGTATAAACAATGTAATTAGAAAGAGATCTTACTAGAAGACTTTATATTAAATATGGAATTACAGCCATACCCTTGATCTTTGAATTTTGTGAAACACATTAGCACTCACTGCAGAGGAGACAAAGTAGCCGAACTGTGTTTTGTAATAATAAATTATTAAACTGTCCCTTTGCATCTCTTCCAAATATTGGTGGTAATGGTTATCAAGCTTTTCTGGGTCAATGTTATTTTCCTTTATGAAGATGGCTTATTTCTCCCTTGACTTTCAAGTAGTCTTATTTTTATGCATTTTGCTAGTACCATAATTTTTGAAAATTCTCCCCTCATTTGCTATTTTAATCTATGCTATTCCCCACTGTGTCATTGTACTTGTCTCTACTCCTGTGCTGTGCTGTCCTCAGGCTAACATGAATAGCATTATGTACATATCTGAGGTTAGATGCAAATCTAGACTAACATCTCTTTGTGAACATGGCCTGTAACATCTCTCTTATGTCTGTTCAAAATATTCAGATACTATAAACTGGGATAAACTTCATGCATTACCAGCTGCTATACTACAAGAAATAGCATGTATTCTCATACCAAAAGGTAGAGGATATACTTATATACGTGTCTGACAGACAGACAGACATACTGTACATTCTACAGGCAGTAAAGCTCCCACTATGAAGTAACTGAGGTCCAGATGCACAGACATTTAGGGACAAAACCCAAATTGGTGCTTAGATGCTGTGATAGAGAATGCAGCAATGGTTGTTGTTGTACGAAAAGGATTGAGAACCAGTCATTTCAAACACACTGAATCCACAAATGGGGAAAGCCAATGTCTGGTCTTAAGAAGTAGTGTTGAACTATTTACTTCTGTAGTTTCTATGAAATGTAATAGTTCACAGATCCATGTGGACTAAAAGATCCAAACACAATTCACAGTGAAACGTGCCATTGAATCACCAAAGGGAAGGGCATGGCAGGGAGTCCCAAGGGTGGGTTGTTGCAAAAAGGAAGGGGAGCTTGGAGCAAGGATGGCAGCAAGGCAACTGGAGCAGTGGAGGTATCAGGATGTTGAACCAGTAAAATCAGGGTCAGAATCATGTCTGGAAACAGGCTTCAGGGCCAGTCTCAGGCCAGTGATCACCCAGCAAGTCTATTGTGATGAGTCAAAGTCACACCGGAAAGTCATGTCTAGGTCTGGGTCAGGGAAGTAGAGGAGCAGGTACGGATGTAGCTGTCACAGCTGTGATGTAGCTCAGGTGGGGACCAAGGCAGAAAGCCTCTGACTAAAAACAGCTCCTAGGGAAAAAGAGGTTAAGACCTTCGCTTTTAGCTCACTTCCCAACATCTCTTGTCAGTGAAGGAGCTGACCTTGGTCTCAGCCAGCTGAAGTCCTTAATTTACCTTAACTAAACTCATGGAACAGGAGATACCCTCAGGACTCCGTCAGGAAGAGGTTTAACCTCTGTAGAGGCAAAGGATTGTTCAGTAAATCACAGGAGATCATACCAAGTCTAGAGAGTGTCATTTGTATATATGAAGAAGACCAATACTTATTTTAATTAAGAAGTGCAACCAGAGGAACTCCTGGATGAAAGTGAGTAAAATGAACTTTGGGATAAGACATTAAATCTGCTTGAACTCCCCAGAAGAACTGAAAGGAGAACAGGTTAAATGAGCTAACAAGCTCGTCCAAGATGAATATCTGAGGGTAGTCCCTGAGGGCAAAGTCCTGAAATGTGTTATGTGAGGGAAAGGACATTCTTTCTCACGGATGGGTGTTTTTATCAGAGTCTCCAATTAGAAATGCAGCATGAGCCACAAGACTGAAATTGTGACTGCCATCTTGTAAGAAGCAGGTGGCAAATCAACTGAGATGAAGGAGAGAGAGAGGGGGAGAGAGATTTTTGTGAGGTAATCTTGACATAATCAGATTAAATGTGATTTTTTTTTTTTGTTCATCTGTGTCTTTATAAAATTTGTTATTCTATCATCTCTTCTAACTGGTATGAAAAAATGTTCTTATTTACATTTTGTCTTAGCCTGGATGTCATCTAATGTTCTTCACCTTAGGGATGTGAGGACTAACTTGGGACACAACAGCAAGTAAACAAGCACTCAAGTAGCCACAGTATACCTTTCATTGTATCAAAGGCTAGGAGTGATCACCAATGCTAATTGCATGCACCAGACAATTGCCTTCACAGGGATAATGGATATATTTTTTTATCAGATTTTTTAATCACTAAGAAGGTTCTAGGGTTCACTCATGAAGAGTGCAAAGTACTTTTGGCTTTTTTCTTTTTTAAAATAGAAATAGAATTATTTTATTTTCACTAATAATTTCATTTTGATAGGGCATGCGTCTTCCTTGCACTGGGTTTTGAATCTTGTCTTTGCTCTTCATTCACATTGTAACAATTCCAGAGGGAAATTAAGTGCACATTCTCCTATTCTTTCTGAAGACCTAGGGATCACAGAGAAAAATCTGGTCCATCTTCAAAAGCAGACCTGCTTCTGCACCTGTAATTACTTTATCTCAACAAAAGTAATGCAGTTGGAGTATTTCAGTGGAATGCATGACTGCATAAGGCAGCAGGAGACTGAGGTTCTTAAAACCCCATTTTGAATCCTTTAGAACATATGAACTGTGTAATCTCAGTCTAAAAATTGTTCTAGCTCCATTCAAAATAATTAGGAAAACACTGCACGCAGAATGAGTTTAGATTCATATAATAAGAGTAAATAATTTCATGGTAAATCCTTCAAATTTTTTTTCCCAACAATTATCCCATATGAAAAATATGAGTATGTCAAAGGGTTAATTATTTTTTAAATTTATGAAATCCTATTCAGAGCCTAATCTTCAGTAATTCGATAATGGCACCACTGTTTTTTTTCAAGATTTCTCCCTGTTTGTGACATACAGCCATCCAGTTAGAAAACTGAAACAATACAATTTGAGTTATATGCTCAATTACAAGTAACCTCTGCAATTTCAGTACACAAAGTAAACTATTCACAATCAGTTTATGGAATTTCAGAATAATGTTAACAAAGAAAAAGAACCAAATGTATATTCTAGGCTCTAAAAAGAATTGCAGTGTGTCTGTGGACATGATACAAGCACTGTGTAAAACTTTTACTGGGAGTTCTTCACTTCAGTTTATATTAATATAAGCATAAAAGAATCCAAATTTCCAAATTTATGGCCTATACAGGGTTAAATTATAATGGACAATGAGGAAGAACAAACTTGTTCCAGCGAAAAAATAATATATTGTGATATACACTTCTATTGTGTTGGTTAGTACACACAGAAATGTAGCTAATGCTATACTCCTTGGCATCAGTGCCTCTTCAAGGCTGGAGCAGAGGCACTGAGGCACTGTAGCACATAGCCACATACTTGGCTCTTAGTCTTGTATGTGATTATTTACACTTGCTAATGCATTCTATAGAGTACTATTTTGAAACCGTTTATGTTGTGAATTGAAATCTTCATTGCATTAATGTTTATGCTGTCCAACAAAGCCAGTTCCTAGAAATATATTAGTTATTTGAATTTTTAAGCCACTTTGACAATTAGATTTCCTCCTATTGGTTAAATTCAAACTATTTGCCTTGACTAGACATCATTTATGTTGTGTGGCTAGACATGTAAATTGTTGTTTTTGTTCATCAATCTAAATGAAAAAGTAATTTTAAGCAAGAAAATAACAATAATGAACTTCAGTGACTTTTTAGATGAATAAACAATAGTGGTAAAATTCATGAAAATTTAATTTGAGAATCACAATTCTGAACACATGCAAACCACACTAAGTCTCAAGCACATACTAAGAGGTTATTTTAAATTTGGAAGATGATAGACAAGCAGATAGCTGCTATTTAAACATTCAAAACTATCAACAAGATAACATAATGTTCTGTATCTCATTTTCTATCTCAAAAAGACAATATACATCTTAAATGAAAATAAACAGAGAAACAATTGCAAAACAGGGGGAGAAAATATCTGGAACTCTACTGCCCTTTATTACCAGTGATGTCACTGGAAAACAGTTGGTTAATGGATCTGTCAGAATATGCGAGATTTAGGAAGAACGTATTCAGAAGAGCAGACAGTTATATGTACACAAGGTTATTCTCAGCTCAGTCGTTCTCATAATTCAGTTCCAAGAGAGGGGTACATATTCTGATCTCAGGGGCATCAGTATATATCCAAAGTAACTCTGCTTCGTTCGGTGCTTCTATGCCTGGTTTACGCTGGTATTACTGCAAGTCTTGGAGTGTGATTCTTATCTTACATGAAGTGTCAAACATAAAATTTGTAAAGCTGAATTGCAAGGCTATGAAGAAAGCCAAGCTGAGCTCAGAAATATGTGTTAAATGAACTCAGTAATCAAACTGTGAGACATATTTAACATATGTTGAATTCATCTTTTCTGAATTTTATTTCCCCATTCTGAAAGACAATTTTTCCATGAGCTCTGGTGCAATTGATTTACTATAGACTTATATAGATATATGTATAATGATGAGGTTTTTCTTCTTTTCCATGCTATGTTTACAATTTTAATAGAAACATATTATCATATACATGCCAGAAAGAAATCTAAGAAAGAGTAATGTGATGTATTGTGGTGGGATGTATCCACTCATATAACTTGAGCCCTGTGAGGGCAATAAACCGAGCTCTTCTATCACAAATGGCTCTAGGCCTAATTTTACCTCTATGCACAGCTGTAATGTGGTGATTCAAAAATGTTTCATTTTTGGATTTGGAGTAATTATCTTTTGATATCCTCATAGGCCTCACAGAATTTGGAAATGTAGCAAAACCTCCTTCTCCTGATGACTGGATCTTTATACCTAATCCTAATCTAGTCCAATAGTAACCCTATCCGTAGCCTCTCAAAATTAAGCTATTCTTTGTGACTTGAATATTCAGATAAGTCCTTACACAGCAGTAAATTGAAGTCTTTGTCTCCAAACTGTACGTTGTTTCCAACCTTTAACATATTCTTAATAGTAACCTACTGTCGTAGCTGCATCCTAAAACATAGCCCACAATAAAGCTTTTGCAATGTCAAACAGCTGTCCTTAATTTAGCCTTTGCTAACTTTGCAATAAACTTATTCTATCTCTCTTGCTCCCAAGACTAAATGTAATTGTACCCATAATACTAACTATAACCTCAGTGACTCATTCAGGAACAAATACTGAACCACTGCTTACCTTTCACTACCTGCGAAAGCCAGTTTTGTGATCTGACTACCGTATAATGATGAACTCAGATTTTCATGCAGTTGTGTATGTGTGTCTGTTCTTAAAACCAGTTCTGTCCCCATTCCTAACAGTCAACCACTGATAAACACCCAGTCAGGAAATGGCATTAAACAGTTCCCAGTGTCTGTCAGCCCATCCCAGCCTGGCTTTAGAGGTTTAGCAGGATGAAGACAACACTGCTGACTAAACCGTAATTTTAAATGCAAACATCACACTAGCCTCAATATTTACTCTGTGATTCATCCTGATCTAATATTAATATTAACATGTCCAATGAAAGACTCTGCATTCAGGCCTATCAAAACTGTGGAAGAAACCAAATTATTTGGCTTCTTCTGTCAAGTCTATGATACCAGCGGTTCTGGGGCCTACAAGTTGTTAACTGCGCTTGAGATGAGTATTAGAGCTGGCGTTTGAATTAGGACTTGAACAAGAGCCGTGTTTATTGCTAGCTCAGGGTTCATGGTGTTCAATTTAAACTCTGGAAACTATGCTAGCAAATCCAACGCATTAGGGCCTTCCCTTTTACTCACAGTTCTGCAGGCCCTAGCTACATATTGAATTGGGAATAATTTTTCACTTTTGCAGTTTAACCTTCAGTTGCCCCTTTTTTGCTAGTGATCAGCACCGTTGATGTTGCTGAATGCAGTTGCAATGACACATCTTCCCACATTGTCTTTAAGCTCTACTGAGTGGCTTGGCAGTTGATGTTGTAACGTTTTCTCTGCCATTTGGATATGCAAGAGTTCAACGTAGTTGCAGCTGACATGCTAATGCAGCTGTTTTCGGGGTCCGTAAGCCCTTGCTTCAGGAGCAGTTTTGGAATAGCAGATCGTAGACCCCAAATCCCAGTTTACTAGTATGGCAGTGTCATCAACTTCAGTACGTCCCTTTCTGGGAGAATAGAAGTTTACCTCACAGATTCTTGATAGTTTTCATCTGCAGCTATGAGATATATTTGAAAACTTAACTTTAAATTTTGAAACTTGGGGTTTTCTTCCCAAATTGGAAAGTGAAATGTTTGAAAAATACAATAGAACACAAGGAGTTTCTGAACTAATTTTCATCACTAGTTTCTTTTATACAAACGTCTAACATTTGAAGGACATGAAGACACCTTATAGAAATTTACTCTTTATTTGCTGTTTTCAAACAAATCACAAATACTGGGATTTTCATTTTGAAAGTTAAAGTTTTGAAAATATAAGGAGCACTTTGTGTATTTTGTGGAAACCTGGACTCACTTTCTTAGATTTTATAGATTTTATTTCACAAAAAATGGAGAGACAAGCCATTAGCTGTGTCTGGCATACAGTGATTCTCATAATGAAAGCTACTTTAGGAAAAAAAAAATCCATATAACTTTTTTATGAGAGACCGAGAAATTAGTGGCTCACATAGATTGCCCCACTTGTGGTTTTCTTACTACCAAGATTTTTTGGCCTGCTTTGTTCAAGTTTTTTTTTTACACCTGTAATTAACAGAAATCAAGCTCAGAAGGCCTCCTAAGGTCATGGTTTCATAACCTTTACCAAGTCCATAGTATTTTGCTCAATGGTTTATGAAAGGAAGCTGTCATTTTGGGATGACATGTAGTGTATATGTTAGAAAGGCATCTGAATATTTATATAAAGGAAGCAGGGATTGTGGGAAGATATAATAGTTTTTATTAAACCAGCAGATATACTTGAAAAAAACCATACACTCCTGGATTTACTGCCTCTTCATCAAGGCTTCAAAGAGAGGAAAAAAGGCTTTGAGCAAAATTGTTGCAATGATGTTGCTCACCTGATTTAAAGAAAATGTCTTACTTCCTGTCTGAATTTGATTGGCTTCAGTTTTCAGCTATTGCTTTTGTCAGTTAAACAAAATAACAAGCTACTCTCAGAGATGCTCTTTGTCAATTCTTACAGACTCAAATGAAGTCATTTCAAAACATCCTTTTGAAAAGCTACATAAATGAAGATATTGGATTTTATTTTTTACTGAAGTACTATTACAGAAAGTTTACAGATACTAGACCTCACTTCCTGGGTTTGTCTTTAATGCATAATTTCAAGGGTTTTTTTTTCCTACCAAAAAAAATAAAAAAAGATTTCTTATATTCCTAAGCACAATTCTCCTGCACATTGTGTATTCTGAGGAAGACATTACAACAGAGGATTTTAAATCCTTTCTTCTAAATAGAAGTGCATAGTTAACTGTGGTCAGTCTCAGAGAGCCTCTGTGACAGGACAACAGCAATTGGTGAGACAGATGTTTAGAAAAGACATTAAGAGGCATAAGCCACCCACAAATTGTTTTGTGACTGACCTTATAGAAAGAGAGTTCAATGCTGACTTCAGTGGGGCTAATATTTAGTTTCAAGATAAGAATAAGTAAAATCGAAATGAAAATTCTGAGTGGCATTTTGAGAGATCTGTTTGACAACCTGTGTCTTGTTTATTTTCTTTGATGAGAAAGAACATTATTGTGTAACAGGGAACAATTTCTAAATGTCAATGATTTTTCTCTTCTTTGGGAACACAGTCAATGTCAAACTAGGTTTTAAAAAAAATCCAGTAAATCAAACAATGTCAGAAATGTATTGGGCATAGCTAAACTGAGAAGTTGAATTTCCTATTGAACTTCCAGCAAGCAGAATGCATAGAAATAAGCAGACCCACACTTAGAAACAAGGAAAACAATTGCAATCTGATGTCCTGCAAGCTTAGGGAAAGGAACAGCAAGACCAGGCAGTCAAAAGCAGGCACGAGGCTAATACTATACGTGCAATAAAACTGTTGTAGTAGTCACAGTAGTCACAGTAGTCACTTTCATACCATGTACTTTCAGAATCAGAACTCTTCTGTTAGGCCTCTGCATTTCCCATCATTAGTCATTGGACCTGCCTACATAAGAAAAAGGCCCAGAATACTACTGTAGGTATACTTCTTTGTTATTTCTCTTTTCTGGCATATCTCACTAAGCTTTTTTTAATTCTCCTTTTGAAATGGATTAAACAAAAAAAAAAAACAACATACTTTTACTTCCAAGGAGGGCAGACCCTTAATGGAAACTCAGATGGAATAGTTACTGAGGTCAATGTTAAAATAGCTGTGATTTTGAAAAACAACCAACCAACCCACCCCTATAGATTTCCTCAGTAAGGAAGCTCTTACTCTGAAATCAATGTTTACCATTACCAAAACTTCATAAGGAAGTAAAAAAGGAGACTTGGGGGGCGGGAAGAAGAAAGAAAAAGGCAAACCCCTAATCAAAGCCTCCTGCTATTCTTTCTTAGATATATATCTAGTTAGTTCAGTTAAAAATCATAGGGATTTTACTGGTTTTAGGACGAATAACTGACCTAAAACCAAAAAGTGGATGGAGTGATCAAGGTCGAAATCCAAACTGATAAACTTTGAAAGTGAAAGCTAAAAAGGCTTAACAAGGGGCAAATCTGCTTTAAAAATGTTACCTATATTTGCAAACTCGTCCAAACAATTATTGCTATGAATTAAAAATTCAACGTCAATTTGCTTCAAACTTCATTTTTACTGAAAATTGGTAATTTAATTAAATACCTATATTTAATCATATTTTTAATTATTTTTGTTTGTATGGTTTAAATCAGTGTTCATAAAGTAATAGCTGAAGTTACAATCTCATTAACAATGGCATGTTAGTAATCACAAGGTTGGTCGTGGTTAATTACTACTCTTCATTAAACACATCAGGAAACTGTGGAGGGCTTCTGAAGAGCACATATCCCATCAATGCTACTCAGTGACCTAAATCAACCTTAATCCAAAGTCTGCTGTGATGGAGTTTCAGGTCTTCTGTATCTAAACAATTAGCACTGAAAGAAAAGGCACATGTGCGAAGCTGCATGCGTACAGACACAGCAAAAATGCTCTTGCAGCACTCATTTGGTGTGAAGGACCCATAGTGAGCTGGCAAGAATTGTGCATAGCTGTGCTAAGCAGAAAAGCTCTTCAGGGAAAGGAGAAAAGGTAGGACTGGGTGAAAGAGTGAAACTGGTAGGCATGACATGTTAATGAGCTGTGTCAGAGCCATCTGAGTTTTGGGGAAGATAATTGCTACTTGAGAGTAAAATCACCATTTTTTTCTGTTCAGGATAGTGTTCTTTGGAGCTGTGAGAGAACCCTTAGTAAAACAAAGCAGCCAACAAAGTATTGAACCAACTTTTTAGCATTGTGGAGATGAGCTTTATCAGTCCAACCACTCACTGATTGTAACCAGCTCTTTATCCTTAAACAAGCAAAACACTAGATTGGCTTCCAAAAGGAATTTTAACCTGTAAAAACCCAATTATTGTTACGTTGCTTCACTGCTGGTCATTTAGTTCTTGCCAGATAAGAAACCAGACTCCCCCTTTGCCTTCTAGCGTTCAAAGAAGCAAGATGGAAGAAAATTCTGAGATTCTCACTGCATTAAAGATCAATGAGAGGTTGTGTGTGTTTGTTTGTTTTCATTTCCCAGCCAAATGACGTACAAAGGTTCAAGTTTTTGAACGGCTAATGCCTCTGTTATCCTTTGATGCTTGTGACTAATTTTACATCTCTTCTTTACTATTTTTCTCTGTCCTCCTTTTCTTTTCTGCCTTTAAAGACAAAATAAAGAAAGAATTTCACCTGACTAGAGTATCAGCTGAACACAGGAACTGTCAGTTAATAACATTAGCAATTAAAGAAACATTGAATGACGAAAGAATAACCTGAAGACCCTAGGACAGGTGAAAGTGTTATACCTTTTTTTACTGTACCCCTACTGATAATTAGCATTTTCTACCTTCAGTGGCTTTCTGATCAGGTTACAGTTGTAACAATTGCATGGGGTTGTATTATTTTTGACAACTATTTTTATTTCTCTCCCTCTGTCTTGCTTTCTGTCTCTGTACACACACAAAAACATATATACATAGCATTGATAGTCTAATCCTGTTTCCTTCTATGAAGCATATAAAAACTGGTACAATCATAGTGGATTTGGCAGACTACTTAGAAACCTCTCCCAGGATTCAGCAGCACTGCAGGAGCACAAAATAAAGCTCTTTTACAAGCTGTCCTGTCTCTGGACCTACAATGGAAGGTGGGCAATACAGGTCCAGCACCTGTAAACCTTACAAGACAGTACAATCAAAGTGAAGAATCAGATGGAGAGCAACTTTGCTACCTATTTGTGAAGAAGAAAAACCCCATCATTTTCCTTCTTGCCTGCCTATAGCTTCATTATGTATACCACTGCTGTCTCTGTCAAAATCAAAAAGCATCTATTGGAAAGCTGATGATACTGTAAGGGGAAAATTTTCCTCACTGTTTCCTACAAGCCAGCCTCGCAGATTTTTCACATGGTGAATAATGACAAACGTGTCCAAAATATATACATATATAGAGAAATATGTAGGGGGCGGGGGGAAGACTGCGCTCTATTTCACTGATTAAAACACAGCTACAAAAAATGTAGGGGGAAAAAAAAATCTATCCTTGCCCTGAATGATTTGCAAAAATTCCCATTTGAGAACATGAATAGCAGTGAACAGTTCAGCGTATCTGTATACACAGTGCATCAGAGAGGAAATGTATAAGTTTAAAGAGTATTATACTTGGACATTATGAGGGCTGCATCTCTGTTTCTGCAAAGAGTGCAGAGTTGGCAGTAAGGATTTTCTTGTTCCTATGTGTATCGGCTAATACATTGAATAACCTTGTTTCTCCATAGTGTTAAGCTATTCCAGCAGTGGCAACAAGGACAAGGTGTTTGGGAGAGATCTGCTGTTTAATCCTGCAGGGTTTAGAATGCCACTTTTTGCTATGATAAAGACTGATTTATTGAAGCTGTTACAATTCTACAGCTAGATTTTACTGGACACTATTTTTTATGAACTAATGAACTTAAAATGTGAGAGTCTTGAAGTACAAGGCAGGGAGGATTACTTGTCCCTAGTCCTTGCTGCTGACTCTCAGCTGCATAGCATTCCCTTACACATGGCATTTCTGGGGAAAAAAATGTAGAAAAGAAGGTGATTTGTGGTGTTTTTTAGCAATAGAGAGAAGAAGAATCCAAAGAAATTGAGGGAGGAGGTGTGTGCTGTTTGTTTTTTCGCTTGTTTGACTTGCAAAACTTTTATACTTAGGAATGAAAGGTAAGTTTAATTCGACAAAAGGACTTGGGTATTGTAATAATGAATGTCAATATGCCAGACACTATGACTTTTCTTCCAGGTCTACAACTCATAGTCTTGCCCAGTTTTCCTAAATAAGGATAGAGGAAATCAGATACCTCAGAACAGAATCCAAAGCATCAAGAAAGGTAACAGATAATGAATAAACTGATGAAAAAGAAACACAGGGGGAAAAAAGGTGTTTCCACTGTTTCAGTGTCCATCTTTTAGCTATGATAGGTAGCTCTGTTTCCTTGGTTTTTAGCAGAGCAAGTTGTCCTGGTTCCGGCTGGGACAGAGTTAACTTTCTTCCCAGTAGCTTGGGAGGTGTGCTGTGTTTTGGGTTTGGTATGAGAGGAGCGTTGATGGCCCATTGATGCTTTGGTTGTTGCTGGATGGTGCTTGCACCGGGGAGTTTTTGTTTCTCTTTTCGGCCTCCCATGTCCTGCCACGTGCAGGGGAAGCTGTCGGGGGGGAGCCTAGCCGGGGTGGTGGACCCAGCTGGCCAATGGGGTATTCTATACCATGTGACATCATGCTCAGTATAAAAACCAGAGGTGTGTGGGGGCTCGCCCCCCGTTCATGACACGCAGTTGGTGAGCAGTTGCATTGTGCATTGCCTGCTTTGTATATTCTGTTATTGTTGTTGTTAACATGATTATTACTGTTCTACTTCATTTTATTTCAATTATTAAACTGTTTTTATCTCAACCCGTGAGTTTTCCTGCTTGTGCCCTCCCGATTCTCTCCCCCATCCCACCAGAGGGGGTGGGGGGTGAGCGAGCAGCTGCGTGGGGTTTATTTGCTGGCTGGGGTTAAACCACAACGCAAGTTTAACTTACTTTTTATATATAGGAGAAAAGGACGTCTTAATTTGACCTCTCAGTTAATTGAAAAGTAGTGAGAGTAGCCAGTCATGAGGCAGCAAATATGCTTATGTGCTCCTGCTCTAAAAAAAAGGCTACATGTTTCCTAATCTCTCAGAGACAATCTTTGATTAGATTTTTTTGAGGGGGTGAGTGAGCTTTTATATCTCTCTTATTGATGTTATCCCACCTTACAGAAGAATAATAGCAACCTGTCTATATCATTTTATGATTTAGATGCTCACCCAGAGAGAGAAAGGTATTAGTCCTAAACCAGTTTCTGTATTTCACATCAAATTATCAGTGCAAACATTCTTTGGCACAGGGATCATAATACAGTTCTTTCCCTCAAACATGCCTTTTTGCAGAACTGGAGATCTATATTCTAATATTCAATACAATACATTCATTGAATATATTTAATACAATTTGATTTTATATTAATCGCAGGATAGGTGAAGAGCAGCCCAAACCCTCATTGAAAGGCTGCATCTAGTCTCTCCTTGTAAAAGAGATTTAGTAAATTGATTAAATCTAGTAAAAGATTTGATAAAAAACCTCCATCCT
The DNA here is from genome assembly GCF_964195595.1 of Calonectris borealis. Taxonomy (NCBI): domain Eukaryota; kingdom Metazoa; phylum Chordata; class Aves; order Procellariiformes; family Procellariidae; genus Calonectris; species Calonectris borealis. Next base: position 21,943,697 of record NC_134315.1, read on the forward strand.
AAAGGATGGGTAAGAAAAGACCACAGGTTTAAATATCTTCTCTGTTTTAACAACTTGACTGTTTTATTAAAAGCCACTCCAGTTATTTTGAATAAGAGAAGCCATGTTGTCAGTTTGTGAAATGGAAGTCACGTTGGTGGTGGAATCAGATCACACTGAGATTTTAGATCCAGGTAGGTGGATGAGCACTGGGGTTAAGGACCCTGCTAAGACAGGCATAACATTGGTTAGCACTCTAAACCAGTGTCATGGTTTAACCCCAGCTGGCAACTAAGCACCACACAGCCACTCGCTCACTCCCTCCCCGGTGGGATGGGGGAGAGAATTGGAAGAGTAAAAGTGAGAAAACTCGTGGGTTGAGATAAAGACAGTTTAAGAAATAAAGCAAAAGCCGCACATGCAAGCAAAGCAAAACAAAGAATTAATTCACTACTTCCCATCGGCAGGCAGGTGTTCGGCCATCTCCAGGAAAGCAGGGCTCCATCACTCTGAACGCCCCCCTCTTCCTTCTTTTTCCCTCAGCTTTATATATACTGAGCATGACATCATATGGTATGGAATATCCCTTTGGTCAGTTGGGGTCAGCTGTCCCAGCTGTGTCCCCTCCCAACTTCTTGTGCACCCCCAGCCTACTCACTGGTGGGGTGGGGTGAGAAGCAGAAAAGGCCTTGACTCTGTGTCAGCACTGCTCAGCAATAATGAAAACATCCCTGTATTATCAACACTGTTTCCAGCACAAATCCAAAACACAGCCCCATACAAGATACTATGAAGAAAATTAACTCTATCCCAGCCCAAACCAGCAAAACCAGATAATAAGTTTTGGCACCAACAGAAGGGAAAATATAGGTATAGAAAGAGTCAAACAGTTTTTTAAGGTTGCCCTCCAGGACTTGGAAGAAATTTAGGTTCCTAATTCTACATTTAAGAAGGTGTATTTGTAATTCTGATTCTTTTGGTGCTCTTATATCAGTGTTTTAGATAGAAGAGGAATTAATTTTTAAAGCAAAATTGTTGTCCCCATTTACCAAACATTTGTTTGCACTGCAGAGCAGTCTCAGAGCATGCAAGCTGAATTCCCTTCAGATGAAACTCAACTGGACTTCCAAGGAGAGCACACAGTGAGCCTGCAATTGCTAATAGGTGTTCAGGTCAGACCTGACTAGAGCTTGTATGAAATAAACCCTTTGAAACAAATTTAGTGTAGGTGTCATGTCCTCAGCTTCATTTGTTTTGTCCTTGAAACTTGGTTCTACTGTAGCACACTAGTTGCTAATGTAGACATAACCTTTCCAAATACCAGATCAGATTCTTTGAATCATTCATGACACTTCCAGTATTACCGTACTAAAGGCATTGTGGTAAAATCAACATAGAGCTTGTGGAGGTCTTCAAAAGAAGTTATGTTATCTACCTTTCTCCTCCCAAAAATGAGTGCTTCTCAGCATTAGCTGACTTGGTTTAGAGGGATCCAACATGTTGGTTTTTTTTTTTATTTTAATACTACCTTTCCTTAAGCATCTGAAACATTAGTCTAATTTTTACTTTCTTTTTTTCTATAGATTTTGCCAAATATCATGTGTTCCTAAATTTGGCATAAATTTTATCTGCTCGCTTCTGACCGAAGGTCAAATAGAAAGGAATATTGCTTTTTTTGGCTTACATAAGCATACCTTCATTTAGACTTTGTATTACTTCAATATACTGAGATAATTTGTATTCTCTGTATCACTTAGTCGTTAGAAATCACTTAGTAGAAATTATTCATCTCTAGGATTGCATAAACATGATCTAGTTGGACCTGTTTTGAGCAGGGGTTTGCACTAGATGACCTCCAGAGGTCCTTTCTACCTTAAATTATGCTATGATGCTATGATTTTGTGGCATAGCAACATCTATCTCAGTTGTATATAAGATTTAGAATAACAACCGTATCTATTGCATAATTTTCCTGTTATAAAGCACCGGAATATATACTAATATTTTTTTGCTTGTTTGCTTTCTTCTTAATGCAATTAGAATAATGGACATCTCATCATCAAACCTGAGCTGAACATATTAATCACTCATATTATATGAGGTAAAGAGCAACCTCTAAAGGAAGAATCTGCAAAGAAGCTGAAATGTAATTATTTGGCTTGCTGAAACAATTTTAGACAGACATTTTTACATATGTTAATATAGAAAGTGCAATATAAAATAACATATAAATGTAGGTAGCTTTGTTCAGAAATGTGTCACCAGTGAAGTTGTAATAATTCTGTATTGGACATTTCCTCTTTAGCACAGATTTAAAGTGTACTGAAATTGTTTAATAAGTTAGAAATAAAATAAATGTAGCCTTTCTAAGGCCTACTCATGAGGTAACATGTATGTGTTAAATTGATTCGTGCTGACTGCACTAACATTTTTGAACAGTTTCAAACTACCTCTAATTGTAAGGATACACTATTATTATGCCTTCAACAGTCAGCTGCATATTTTTTGGAATAAATATCTGATTTCATTCATGTAGGAAAAACTAATAAAGCACATTTTCAATAAAAATGTTAAAGAGCTACATATGCAATTCCTATTAACAGTGGTAGAGTTTTACAACTGCTTTCCTGCTCACCTTGCTGAAACATACATCTTCCAGTAAAAATTTAAATGAGGATGAAAATACACTTAGAAGAGATAAAGTGGGAGGGCAAATACATGCTTGCTTTCTGAAAGATTCTGACACAGGGTGCCCAGCTGGATAGTGATGACCACATCTGGGCACTCCAAGACTCACGGAACAATGGGCTGACATGGTATATCTGTTTGTCTGTTCTGGTAAAAGTGTAGAATGTGTTTAATTAAGAAAACAAGATTTGTAAGTACCAGTGACTCTCTGATGTTAGTGACTACATCAGACGACCAGATACATGAATAGTTTCTCTGCTTTCTTGTATGGTATTCCTGTAAAAAATGAAATAAATATAACTTGAAATCCTGCAAACCCTTGCATATGTACATACCAATGCCTGATTGCCATTTGTGTTCCTAACAAAGCACAAAACATCAAAACCCTGGAGAATTTGGTTACTAATGTTATTTCTAGGTCAACCACCTAACTGTTTAACTATTTAAAAACCTTTTCTCCGTGGTACTCTGTTCCCTTTGATAGGCCAATATTGTTTCTCCAGTTACAAAACTGGAGTGTCCAACAATATTAAGGTTCTTGTTTATTCCTTGGCAGGAGATTAGGTGGAAAAGGTCAGTCAATATGAAAGAGCAATGAGGCTATTTTCTTTGTTGACTACACCTTTAAGAGTGAAGTGAGCCCTGCTGGAAGGGCACTCCCCATGAGTTAGGAGCTAGTCTGAGACAGTCGGTGATATAAAACAAGCCGTACACTAGGTGTTCTTCCATATGTACTTTATATTGTACTTACTTTGTGTTTCCCTTTAATTTCCAAGAAAAGTTATCTAGCCTGAAAGATATTTGCTGTTCATCTGGGAGAAATCAGAACTGAACTCATTTAGAAAGTGATATCATCCTCTGAAGCTTGACAGCGTGACAGGGCAGGTGGGCACCCATAGTGTTTACACAACAAGAATCTAAAACAGGAGACTCTTCATTTTCTTTGAGCATGTTTCCCTTAGGGGGGCTGGGGAAAGAAAGGATTTTTTTTTTTTTTAAAAGGTTGCTTAGACTGGGATCTGGTTGCAGGTTTAGCAAGACAACTGCATCAAAATGTAACTTCAATGATCTGTAGATTTAGAATATATGCCATCTAAGCCCTATCTCTAGCATGAAAAACATTCAGCTACTATACTAAAATAAAATGTCCATAAGCTTCAAGAAAAATAGCTAGCCTATACATGTTTATACATTCTGTTTCAGCCCTAAGTAAACATAGTTTAGAGATGTACCAGGAACAGTTTAACAATGAAAAACAATTCCTTGTGGCTGTGTACATTCACTTTGAAGATTTCTAATTTGCTAAATATTTGCTTACACTTTTCTGTCCAATTTCATTATGTATAGCCGAGCTTTTAATTTGCATTTCTTTCTCATCATAGTTTACTCACACAGAATGATACTTTTAATTATTTTCCTTTGTATAGCTCTCTGAAATATAGTACTTGGAATAGAAAAGATTTCAGTTATTCAAATAGTTATTGTAAGGGCTAGTAAAATCTGGAAAAAAGCCACATCTTTTTCACTGTAGCTGACACACTACATTGATCTAGCAGGAAATCTGTCTATTACTGAGACAGATGGGGGAGCTCTGGGACTCGGTTTAACATGGTTGCAGCTACTGCGGATGCTGATACCGTACGCTGACAATAGCTGCAGTCTGAAAAGCAAAGTTTACATGACTGAAATAAATTGTTTTGATTAGAACCTTTAGGAAAGAAAGTCATAAGGTACAGTTTTATTGACTACTTGCCAAACAACACAGACCTGTGCTCTGTAAGCTTGTTTTGCTCTTGTAAGTCAAGCACCAACTGGGCTCTTATTTTCTAAGGTTATGGACTTACAGCATAATACATTATCATTTACTCTGAATTATTACACAGACAGAACAATGGGAAACAGAATGCACATTCAGTTCTAAGCATAGTTGACCTTAGGAAAAATATTTTTTAAGGAGACTATGCATTTGTCTATTTTCCATAGGTATATAAGAAATTTGCTATTGATAAAAATATTTTCAAAACAAAAAGGCACATATAAAACAAATATGTGAAAGTTGTGAGGGAAAACAGAATATTAACACTCTTAATTATTAGCAAAGGTTCACTATTTTATCATAGAACTTGTTTTTTAGGTGCCATTTCAGTTTTTTATTTTACTGAGAGTCAGAGACCATTGTATTCGTGGCATAATGCTATTGTGATCACCTAAATAGAATTGGAACAATTGTTGTGCAAAGCAAAGCTAGGATTTTCTTCCCCTAAGCAAGATCTATATAGTATATTATAACTAAAGACATGATTTGCGTTGTTCTTTTGGAAATTACTATGTACAGGTACCAGTATGTCCATTTATCATTGTCTGTTCTGGTTTAATGCATTTAAATATTTAATCAGATAGCTAAAACAGAGCACATCAAATTTTGCATTATGTGGTACTGCTCTAATGATAGAGTTCTGACTTGTTTATTGCCACTTTGCTTTTTTAAATCAGTATCTTCCTCTGAAGATGACTTTTATTTTAGATTTTTTATTTTTTTAAGGCATAGTAATTTGAATAATTAAAAAAAAAAGTGAGATCATTAACTGCATCCTCCATAAACAACAATGTAGCTTTATGAATTTCCAAACCTGATACAACATCAAGCTGCTGCCTCATGCCCAGCTACTTTAGCACATTGATTCTTATTATTATTGACTGTAAAGGCTAGATAGCTTTTAAACCTTCCCACAATGAACATTACCAGAGTTATTTTATATTTTATTTCCCACTTAGCTGAGACAACTGCTTATTTTCATGGCAGAACCTGAGAGTAACAAAGAATAGATTTCAGCATACTCATATCCCTTTTCTCGGCTATGAAGGAAGTTGATTGACAGTTACATGACAAAAGTAACAAATTGACACTGTGGTTCAGAGTGCGTTCAATCCAGCCGTGATGCAGAGCCCTCTGCAGAACAAAACTCCTGAATCACATCATCTGAAAAGTCCATTCCTCAGGCAGCCATGCTAATGGGAAAACTTCCTGTCCTTCATACACCAGTAAGTCTACATTGGAGTATTAGTAACAAAATCTAGACTAACACCTAAAAGCAGTTAATTATTTGTCTGGGGCTCCATTGCTTGTTCATTCAATAGGATTACATTTCAATAGGACTATATTTTGTAAATTATCACTCCTTAAAAATAAGACTGCCTCAGGCAGCCCCATTATTAAGCCAGCTTGTGTCTTAAGCAACCATATTGATAGGAAAACAGGCAACATATTCAGGCTCCTGATCCAAATCATCTCTGAAATAGCCTTTCTCCATTGACTGTGTGCAGGAACCTTAGTGAATTATCTATATTTAGTGTGTATGCATACTTTACCCCAAACTCTCAACCATAGCAAAACATATTCTAGTTTTTACCTAATTTGATGAACTCTGAACAGACTGTTACTTCTCAGGAGTGAAATCTTGGTGTTATGGTAGGTAGTACTGCAGAAGTCTTGCCTCAGTGCTCAACAGCAGTCAAAAAAAGAAAAACAAATTTTACAGTTTATTAGGAGTAGAATAGAAAATAAAATACAAAGTATCATTATGTCTCTGTGTAAACCTGATTATTGTGCAAAGTTCAAAAAAAAGCTAAAAAAGAACTAGAAAGAAATAGAAGGGCAATAAAAATAAAAGCATGGGACAGCTTCCATATAGGGAAAAAAACCCCACAAAAGAACTAAACTAAGAAAACCTGGGCTCTTAATGTTGCAATAGAGATAACAGAGAGTAGAAGGCACAGATTTCTGTAACTTTCTGAGTGGCAAAGAATAAGTAAATGGGACTAGCTGTTCACAGTCTCTTCTGAAACCAAAGGACATCAAACAGTCACCTAAAAGACAGAGTTAATGGGTTAAATGAATCCTTGGTCCGAGCCACTGAGGTCATTATGTTATGTTTTTGATCTACTGACAAATCAATCTATATTAAAAAAGAGTCAGAGTATTTTTTTCCCTTACGTACTATGTAAGATTGTGTTTTATGATCTGGTGCAATTGCCATTTTTCAGGGTGTAGACATAGTAATATGAAAGAGACACAGAGGGTTTTCTCAGAAAGACTATTTTAATTTTCTCCTTTGCACAAAAGTAAATCAAACTGAAACACAAAGATATGGACTGTTCAGTGTATCTGGCAAACGTAATACTCAGTGTCTTGTGTGGATTCAGCACATTGCTGAAAACATAGTGCGATTTATTAAAAGAGCTATTTTTATGTTTAAAAACATGGATAACCAGTGAACATGTCATCTGCTTATGCCAGACAGAGTTAATTCCCCTCCTTCCATGTCAAAGCCGACAACACACCAGTTAGTTGGCTGGTGCTGTCAGCTCCTGCCAGTTGTCCTAGTTGACCATTCCCAATCTTGTTTGTTGATTTAAAGCCAGAAGACTTGGTGCAACTTACTAAAGCCACAGTTCTAAAGATACTGGTTATTCTAGATTCCAGAGTGAAGGTATTGTTCCAAAGGATCCCATTGCTTTTGTAAATCTGGGGCTTGATGTACCATGTAGAATCCATATGAGCACACTTGAACTGAAAAACTAATTGCAATGCATTTAACTAGCTGTGTGTAGTTTTTCAATTCTATACAATAAACAGATGAAGAAAGCATAATACAGGATAACTACATTTTACAAACTTTGATCACATTGTAGTATTTCTCCGGAATATGTCATCTTGCCAAAAGGTAAAAGGCCCATATGATCATCTAGAAGGCAGCATATGCAAATAAATATGGTAGCAAGTACAAACATATGTTTAATCTTCCCACTTCATCAATATAGAAAGCACAAGAGTTTTTGTCCGCACAAGCCAACAAATCTTAAGGCTTACACTGTCTTTCTGCTACTCCTCTTCTCTTAGTTCCATAGTTACATACCTCACAAAAAGCTGTACAGCATTATTTATTTTTAAATATCTTATAGAAAAACTCCTACTGAGGGTAAAACTAGATATATCCAGCCAAACTAAAAATTGACTAAAAGTGCCTAAGAATGTACTGAATTTGTTCACTGGATTTTACACATCATGCAGGATCCATTTATACTGAAATGAGATAAAATCGGTCAGAGTTTTGACAAACTATGGGAAAGAGGCATCAATCATCTCAGTAGACTACATAGCGGAGCATTTAAAAGTTGTACTGGGACAGGGCTTCCTCCCCCTCCCCCCCAAACTGAAAACTTCTTAGAACTAAAGACCGTAAGAAACTGTTAATTCAGCCCAGTATAACTCTCTGTACATCACAGGTGTTTAAGTTTTACTCAATGACCCTATACTGTGTTCTTTAATTTGTATTTGGCTAATGCCTCCTGTTCAGGAAGTTGGTCAGCCTTTATTTAAAGATATAAAGAGACAGAAAATCTTCCATGCCTCTAATAATTTGTTCCAGTAGTTAATTAGACATACTGTTAAATCTGTGTGCTTTATTTCTGATCTGAATATAATTAAGTTCTTGCTTCAAGACATTATTTTTTAGTATGCCTTTCCCCTCTAGATTAAACAGCCCTTTAGTGGCATGTATTTTCTTCCTGTGAAGCTACTTACACAGTGTAACAAAATCAATTCTCAGTTGTTGTCTTTTTAAGAGCAAGACACATTAAGTGTTTTTATTTGCTCATGTTATAGCATTTTCTGCATTTTTTGAGTGTGTATGGCCCTTTTCTTAAATAGATTTTAATTTTCAGTTAAAAAAAAAAGTGACTTCTAATAAGGGTATTTCAAAATTCATGTTACCTACGCCATGTATAATGAATTTGGATCTTTGTTCATACGCCACTGTTTATCTTCTCAGGGATCATATTAGGCCTTTTTATTTGCTCTTTTTGAGGAATACTCATTCTGGAAACTCATGTTGACTTGTTTTTGTTCCATTATTTCCTTTCAGAAACAACCATTTCGAAGAGTGCCTTATATTTGTTTCCCTGAAGGAGAAAGAGTCAGCCTCTGGGTAGAGTTTCTCTATAACCTTTGTTTTGACGTCACTTGCATTTGCTCTCCTTCCACTTCATAAGAGCTCAAAGCCTGTGTTTACATTAGCAAATGGTGTGGCACAAGATGAACGGATCTTTAGGGTGAAAGAGTTGATGTTGAGTGTACAATACTTGCACTGGGGGTGTTTGCTTTACAGTATTTTGGTCTGTGGTTCAAATGCCTATTAGCTTTTGTGGTACATCAGGCACACTCCTAACGCCTGTCTTCTGGCTTAGAGTCAACAGAAGGAAATCCAGTGTGAATACCATGAGATCTCCTATATAATGTTAATCAGAGCATGGTATTGGGATGATAAGAAAGTTTGCTTTGAAAGTACACTGTTGATGTGAACTAAAACACAAATGTAGACATTCTTCTTTTTTTAAATAATATTTTGATAATTTAATCTTGGAAAAATTTGAAATGATACCTTATTTCAAAATCAAAATTTGAAATCTTTCAGTCGGGAAAAAATCATATGAAAGGATTAATTTTGTTCAGCTCTTCATTATAATTTTTTTTTCTTAAATCCACCTGTTAAATTTAAATGGAACAGATCTCGTGAATATTTTGTTTGACCACAAAATCATGTTGTTCAGTGAAAAAAGAAAAATTACACACAAAATATCACTTGAGCAACCCTCCCTTATTATAACTTTTTCCTCATTCACTACTACTTTAATATAAACTCATAACACAGACTTAAGGGAAGGAACAAAACCAGACTTATGCTAAAATCACCTGGGTCAAGATGTAACATAAACCCTACCCTTACCTTACTTAAGATAAGGAATCACAGGAAAAACAATTGGACCATGAAGAATAGAGCAAGGAAAAGCCTTCAGTGAGCAGATAAAGGGAATAGTATTTTAACTTAACAATTGTTAACAGTTGCCCAATTTGATAATGAACTATTGCTATTTTTTCATAGCTATTGCAATGCAACAATTTATTTGAAAAATATGTTTTACTGTATCCTGTGAGGGATATAATGTTTTGACTTACACAAACTGTTGTTTTAATCAATGTTAATTAAAATATGATACTAGTAAAGTGTCTAATATTTCTCTGGTGATCCTATTCATCTGTTCTCTGAGGGCATAGAGAGATATTAGATTTTTTAGTGCTGCTTATTATGTTTTTTTCACGAAAAGTGGAACGTTCTTATACAAAATCTTTTTTGTTTTTTTTTTTAATAGCACATTCTGACAAATAAGCAGTCTGAATCTATGAATTCTCTTTTTACATAGGATGTTTGCAACTGGGAGTAATACCGAGGCCATTGGAAGTAATTCTCTGGGCTAATCCTTTGGAAAAAAATGATTTGTAGTAGTGATCCACAGAATTATAGTCTGCACAATGAAAATCAATGAAAACAATTTGATTTAGTCTGCACTTTTAATCTGAAATATGGCAGACTAGGAAAATATGCAGAAAAAAGAAAAAAAAAGACCCCACATCCAGAAAATGGAAAGTTTTAGAACTGGATTCTCTTGTCTTCTTTGTCTATAATTGGAAGTGTATATGAACCATGAATCCACTAACATACTTTCTGGACATACAGTTTTAAAAAGTAGCAGGACATTCATATATTATAGAATGATTTGACAGATGAAAGTAATTGACAGATGAATCAGTTCTCCACCAGTGTTCTCCTCATCAATCAGTGACTCAGCGCTACTATCATTTCAGGATGCAGTGGAGATGGCTGAAGGGAACTTCTGAAAGGAGCTGACTAAAATTGTTGATTTATCAGTTTAATGGTTGAACTGAAGTATTAGAGTTAAAAAAAAAGCCAACCCAACAATGTACATCAAACAGCAACAGATTTTTTTAAAAATTGGGAAATAAGAAAATAAAATGTTAGAAGTATTTTAAAAAAATATTTTTGTTAACCATTGTTTCCTTTGAATGGAAAAAAAGAAAAGGGATCATAATGGATCCTGTTCTGATTGTAGATATAAGAGGGACCTCATTTGAATAGGACTGGAAAGTTATCTAAGTGGCAATCATAAATCTAACTTGGTACCATACAGTGTGAGCCATAGTTATGGCTCAGTTCATATTTGTGAAAACAATGCATGTTAATGTGTTTCACTCTAGAACAGAACTTGTTATGTACATATTTCATTTTTGTAGAAGTATTTTAATTACTTTTTTTCAGAACAAAAGCACTTTTTTTCTCAAGGTGCTTTATACAGTTTGACATAGTCTCACATTCCAGTAGAAAACTATTTCAGTGTTAGAAGCAGTCAAGTTTGGATAAGAATGGAAAGTAGATGCATTTTCTTTGTTGGCTGGTTAGTTTAAAAACAAAACACACAAAAAATGAGGTTGTTTTTCTGGTCTAATGAGGCTCAGTTACCATCCATGAGAAAAAAATCTGAGGAGAACATAGAAATTAATGATATTTTTTAGGAGTCAATGAATTTACACAATTTGTTTTGAACCTTACTCAGTATACAAGTCTACTCCCTTTTATTCTCAAGATTTCCACATAGTCGAGTTTTAGTTGCATCCACAAAGTAAAAAAAAAAAAAAAAAGAAAAAAAGAAAAAAGAAAAAAAAGAAAAAAAATAACACCCCCCCCCCAAACAAACAACCACTACCACCAAAAAAAATCCCGTGGAATATATCTTTCAACAGCATTTCTCAACTGTCAGTCAATTACATATGAATATTGTGTTCCCCTTTAGTGTCAGAATAAGGACCAGCTTTGTGCAAACACTGTAAGTAAAACATTAATATCAATATAAAGTTAATAATTTTATTTCTCCAGTCTTCAAGTATGCTCATTTCACACATAATACAATATTTCTTAATTATAAACCTCTGTTATTCAGCAGAGTCCGCTTTCTTCCTTCCAGATGGATTTTGTGAATCCAATCTATAAAAGGGGGTTTTTGGATATATTAATAGTATTGAGTCGTTTAAAACTAAACAGTTGCTTGCTTGTTCTTTAGAAATTATCTGGATCTTCTTTATTTTCAGAATTTACAGTGCCCTTACTGGAACATTATTAGATCATAAACTTCGATTTGATGTAATGAAAACCAGGAGCACTTAAAAAATGTTATGTGTCAGGTTTTACCTACCTGGCTTTATCACAGTGCATTAAGTGAAGATCTGACCTGCAGTCTTCCCTCTGAAGAGCTACCTTTTGATGTTGCAAACTGTATGTCTATTCTTTCTGCAAAAGAAATGAGATGGTTTCTTACCTGTTCCACCAAAAATCATTATTTTCTTGTAGAACACTGGAAAGAACAGGACAGTCAAACCACTAGTCAACTTCAGGGAATATCCAAATTAGGCTCTTAATTTTGCCTTCGGACATTTGCTTGCAATCCCCATTGTATCAGTTGAAACTGAATTTACTAGTCTCAGGGCAGCATTGGCCCTATGTGATTAATGTGTTCTGGCAAATCATATTAGCTGTAGAATCATTCAATTTATTTCCTTGTTTCTAGTGATCAGATTACTGAATATGTCACTCATCATCAGCACTTTTCTCCCAGTCCTTGTCCATAAGACTGGATTTGGTAACTTCTTAACATGGAATTTATTTTTTTGCCTGAATGTATATCATATTATTGACATTATAAAAGAGGCACAGTTTTGTTTCATTTAATTTTATAATGTGGGGAAGAAAACAAAGGCATCAAATCATGCAAATTAGTCTTAATAAGCCAAATGGATTTCAAGGTGTACTGTTCAACGATACTGCCGCCTACAATTACTGTGATAAAGACCAATAAAGAAGGTGTGTGTGTGGCCTCAGGGAGGCATTGTCTCTTCAGGGGGTGAGGAACATACTATCATTCATATACTCTCTTTAGATGGAACTTTAATCTATGTGGAGTTCCTGCCACCCTTAAAATATAGCAATAATTACTATGCGAGATATGTGCCGTAGCCTTGTCTAATTATTAAGGTCATTGCAAGCTTTATAACTGACTACACAGCTTGCAGAATTAGAGTCTTTTTTAAAATACCACTGAACGAAACTTACTATTAACATGACACAAGACACAGCTAGACTGGCTGTCTTAGGTCTTAAACAAGTCTCTGCTTAGTGGGAGACCAGGTACGTTCTCCAGGTAACATAGGGAGGGTCTGAAGCCAGCAGACATGAACACATGTGAGGAAGCTAGGCATATCCAGTATTCCAGGCATGCAGCTAAGGTAATTTATAAGAATAATGCTAAAGGAACATAAGAAGATTGAGCTAAGAGGGCTCCCTGGGCCACTGAATCCAGTTGCCTGTTACCATAGGCATCCATTCCACACCTCGTAACTTGCAGTTACAGGGAGTTTGGTGTCTTTTCCACCTTGGAAGGCTGCTGCAGAACCTGGAGCTGCAATGGTCAAGTCAATCTCTTCTCAAAAGTAGGCCTTGAACTTGATGATGTTTCTTTAGCACTTCTTTGATCTTGGTCACATTTTAAATTCATCCTTGTGTAACATGAACTCTTAGAACCATACACAGTATTCAGCTTATGATCTCTTCATAACTTTGCCCAGTCATACCATTATTAAATGTTATCGTATTTGCCTTTTCTATAATTATATCACATCGGCAGGTCATAGTGGTGCTATGAACAAGTGTTACAGCCACATCCTTCTTCCACTGAGTCTTTTCCAACTGTCGTGGTTTAACCTGGCAGGCAGCCAAATACCACACAGCCGTTCACTCACTCCCCCACCCCCTAGTGGGATGGGGAGAGAATCGGAATGGTAAGAGTGAGAAAAACTTGTGGGTTGAGGTAAAGACAGTTTAATGGAACAGAAAAGGGAAAAAAAAAAAAATAGAATATACAAAATGAGTAATGCAGAATGCAATTGTTCACCACCACCCGCGCTGAACGATAACCAAGCAGTGATCGCTACTTTCTGGAACACACCTACCATTCTCATACTGAGCATGATGTCACATGGTATGGAATACCCTCTTGGCCAGCTGGGCCAGCTGTCCCAGCTATGTTCCCTCCCAACGCTTGTTTTGTTTTGTTTTTGGCTTTTTTTTGTTGTTGTTGTTTTTTTTTGTTTTTTAAGCTGAATGTCCTTGACTAACAGGGTACTTAGCAACAGCTGAAAACGTCAGTGTGTTATCAACATTCTTCTCATATTAAATCCGAAACACAGCACTAGGAAGAAATTTAACACTATCCCAGCTGAAACCAGGACAGTATCCACCCCTTATTCTATACCATTTATGTCATACTTAGGTTTCACATTTTCTAATACATTCCAATTAATCATCACCACCTTTCTTGTCTTTATAGAGATAGATATATATATACACACAGATATCATTCCCTTAGTCTGTTGGCTATCCCTCTAAAATGTCCATTGAGTTCATTTAGTCCATGACTTTGGGCTCCATCTGTCATAACAGTCTTTCAGGCCTGGAGAGATTGTGTGTGGTGTTGGACTGTTGCATCCTGAAGTCAGTTCTGATTCCATTATTGCTGCACTCATCTGGTTCTATCATCATTGCACTTTCCTTAGTTCCATTGGAGTTCATTCTTCATTAACCTGGGTGTTTTTTACTGCTATACCATTGATAGCAACCATAGAAATAGTGATATACGATATCATATAACAATTGACATCATACGATTCAGTTTGTTGGCTATTTTCACCCAAAATGAAATCCCCTTGGGGTACACACTGGACTTCCCCATCCTTTTGCATTACCCACCAAGTGCACCCAGGTCCTTGAGCAGAAGCAATCCCACGAATGGGCTTTCCCTTGCCCAAGGCTGAAGTAACCCAGACTGTCTTCCCAGCATATTTCTGAAGTGTACTACAGGGACTTTATCTCCATCTACAGTATGTAAGAGTTTTGATTGGGCAGGGCCAGTTCGATTGGCAGATCCCCTGGTATTGACTAACCAGGTGGCTTTTGCTAAATGTGTCTCCCAATGCTTGAATGTCCCACCACCCATTGCTCTCAGTGTAGTCTTTAGCAGTCTGTTGTATTGTTCGATTTTCCCGGAGGCTGGTGCATGGTAGGGGATGTGATAGACCCACTCAATGCCATGCTCTTTGGCCCAGGTGTCTATAAGGGTATTTTGGAAATGAGTCCTGTTGTCTGACTCAATTCTTTCTGGGGTGCCCTGTCACCATAGGACTTGCTTTTCAAGGCCCAGGATGGTGTTCCTGGTGGTGGCATGGGGCACAGGGTATGTTTCTAGCCATCCGGTGAGCACATAGCGCTTGCCATGGTGGGTTTGTGGGAGTGTGATATAATCAATCTGCCAGGCCTCCCCATATTTATACTTCAACCATCGTCCTCCATACCAAAGAGGCTTTACTCGCTTGGCTTGTTTGATTGCAGCGCACATTTCACATTCATGGATAACCTGTGCAATAGCATCCATGGTTAAGTCCACCCCTCGATCACGAGCCCGTCTATATGTTGCATCTCTTCCTGGATGGCCTGAGATGTCATGGGCCCACCGAGCTATAAACAGTTCACCCTTATGTTGCCAGTCCAGATCCACCTGAGCCACT
This sequence comes from Calonectris borealis, assembly GCF_964195595.1. Taxonomy (NCBI): domain Eukaryota; kingdom Metazoa; phylum Chordata; class Aves; order Procellariiformes; family Procellariidae; genus Calonectris; species Calonectris borealis. Next base: position 21,958,890 of record NC_134315.1, read on the forward strand.
TCAATCTTAGCAGCCTGGTCCACCTGCTGGTTGTTTTGGTGTTCTTCAGTGGACCAACTCTTGGGTACGTGAGCATCTACGTGACATACTTTTACAACCAGGTTCTCTACCCGGGCAGCAATATCTTGCCACAGTGCGGCAGCCCAGATGGGTTTACCTCTGCGCTACCGGTTGTTCTGCTTCCATTGCTGCAACCACCCCCACAGCGCATTTGCCACCATCCATGAGTCAGTATAAAGATAAAGTACTGGCCATTTTTCTCGTTCAGCAATGTCCAAGGCCACCTGGATGGCTTTCACCTCTGCAAACTGGTTCAACTCACCTTCTCCTTAAGCAGTTTCTGTGACTTGGCGTATAGGACTCCATACAGCAGCTTTCCATCTCCGATGTTTTCCCACAAGGCGACAGGACCCATCAGTGAAGAGGGCATATTGCTTCTCGTTTTCTGGTAGTTTATTATACAGTGGGGCCTCTTCAGCACGTGTCACCTCCTCCTCTGGGGATATGCCAAAATCTTTGCCTTCTGGCCAGTTCGTGATCACCTCCAAGATTCCTGGGCGACTGGGGTTTCCTATTCGGGCCCGTTGTGTGATCAGTGCGACCCACTTACTCCACGTAGCAGCAGTTGCATGATGTGTAGAGGGGACCCTCCCCTTGAACATCCAGCCCAGCACCGGCAGTCGGGGTGCCAGGAGGAGCTGTGCTTCCGTACCAACCACTTCCGAAGCAGCTCGAATCCCTTCATATGCTGCCAATATCTCCTTCTCAGCTGGAGTGTAGCAGGCGTGGGATCCTCTGTATCCCCAACTCCAGAACCCTAAGGGTCGACCTCGAGTCTCTCCTGGTGCTTTCTGCCAGAGGCTCCAGGTACGGCCATTCTCCCCGGCTGCGGTGTAGAGCACATTCTTTACATCTTGTCCTGCCCGGACTGGCCTAAGGGCTACTGCACGAACTATCTCCCGTTTAATTTGTTCAAAGCCTTGTTGTTGTTCAGGGCCCCATTTGAAGTCATTCTTCTTCAGAGACACGTGATATAGAGGACTTATGATCTGACTGTAATTTGGAATATGCATTCTCCGAAAGCCCACACTGACTAAGAAAGCTTGTGTTTCCTTTTTGCTAGTTGGTGGAGACATGGCTGTTATTTTGTTGATCACATCCATTGGGATCTGATGGCGTCCATCTTGCCATTTTATTCCTAAAAACTGGATCTCCTGTGCAGGTCCCTTGACCTTACTTTGTTTTATGGCAAAACCGGCCTTCAGAAGGATTTGAATTATTTTCTTCCCTTTCTCAAAAACTTCTTCTGCTGTGTTGATCCATACAATGATGTCATCAATATATTGCAGGTGTTCTGGAGCCTCACCCTGTTCCAGTGCGGTGTGGATCAGTCCATGGCAAATGGTAGGGCTGTGTTTCCACCCCTGGGGCAGTCGGTTCCAGGTGTACTGGACGCCCCTCCAAGTGAAAGCAAACTGTGGCCTGCACTCTGCCTCCAAAGAGATTGAGAAGAACGCATTAGCTATATTAATCGCGGCGTACCACTTGGTCTGCCTTTGACTCCAGTTCGTATTGGAGTTCTAGCATGTCCGGCACGGCAGCACTCAGTGGCGGCGTGACTTCGTTCAGGCCACGGTAGTCTACTGTTAGTCTGCACTCCCCATTAGACTTTCGCACTGGCCATATGGGACTGTTAAAGGGTGAGCGAGTCTTGCTGATCACTCCTTGGCTCTCCAGTTGATGAATCAGCTCATGGATGTGAATCAGGGAATCTCGGTTGGTGCGATATTGCTGCCGGTGCACCGTTGTTGTAGCGATTGGTACCTGCTGCTCTTCAACCCTCAGCAACCCCAGACAGAAGGATCGTCTGAGAGACCGGGTAAGGTAGACAGTTGTTTAATTTCCTCCGTCTCCAGGGCAACTATACCAAAAGCTCACCGGTACCCTTTTGTCCTTGAAATACCCTCTCCTGAGGTAGTCTATGCCAAGGATGCACGGAGCCTCTGGGCCAGTCACAATGGGGTGCTTCTGCCACTCATTTCCGGTCAGGCTCACTTCGGCCTCCAATACAGTTAACTCTTGGGATTCCCCTGTCACTCCAGAAATACAGATGGGTTCTGCTCCTCTATAGCTTGATGGCATTAGGGTACACTGTGCACCGGTGTCTACTGGAGCCTTATACTTTTATGGATCTGATGTGCCAGGCCATGGAATCCACACAGTCCAGTAAACCCAATTGTCCCTTTTCTCCACCTGGCTGGAGGCAGGGCCCCTCTAGTTCTGGTCATAGTATCCGCTTCTCACTTCTTGCAAACGTGAGTCAAGAATTTCTTTGTTACAATCCAAAGTAAGATCAGCCCTTCTACTCTGTCTGGGGAACTGTTCACTGGAAACAGGACAGGTTTTTCCTGACAACTGGAGCAGCATTTTTCCTGGGAGAACCCCCTTGTGTGATTGTTTTTCCTTGCAAGTCACGTACACATGCCTCTAGGGTCAAGGTAGGTTTTCCATCCCACTGCCTCATGTCCTCTCCGTGGTCACGCAGGTAAAACCACAGGGTGCCCCGTGGTGTGTACTTTCTATATCCTCTCTCTTGAGGAGAAAAACGCTGACTCCTAATGGCTGAGATACTGGTCCGTACAGGTGGAGAATAGGAAATATTCTCTTTGAATTGCTGGGCCTCCCGGGATCGTTTCTCCACAGCTGAGACAACGGAGGATGTCGTGGTTTAACCCCAGCCAGCAAAAATAAACTCCAAGCAGCCGCTCAATCACCCCCCCCCGGTGGGATGGGGGAGAGAATCGGGAGGGCACAAGTAGGAAAGCTCCCGGGTTGAGATAAAAACAGTTTAATAATTGAAATAAAATTAAGTAGAACAATAATAATAACAATGAGAACAACAACAATAACAGAATACACAAAGCAGGCAATGCACAACGCAACTGCTCACCAACTGCCTGTCACGAACGGGGGATGAGCCCCCCCCCACACCTGGTTTTTATACTGAGCATGATGTCACATGGTATAGAATACCCCATTGGCCAGCTGGGTCCACTACCCTGGCTGTGCTCCCCCCTCCCGGTGCAAGCATCACCCAGCAACAGCCAAAGCATCAATGGGCCATCAGCGCTCCTTTCACACCAAACCCAAAACACAGCACACCCCCAAGCTACTGGGAAGAAAGTTAACCCTGTCCCAGCTGGAACCAGGACAGAGGAGGAGACAGTTTCTTTGAAATCCCGGAGTCTGCTAACCACGTCATCCACTGTTGGTGCTTCTTCCTCTGCCCAGGATAGTACTGCCAACGAACTGGCATACGATGCTGGTGCGCTCCGCACCAACTTCCGCCACATGGGTCGCGTGCACTGGATTTCATCTGGATCTTTGGGCGTTTGGTTGTTGTCCAGGTCACTATAAACCACCTCCAGCACGCCTAATTCCCTCAGGTACTGGATACCTCTCTCCGTAGTGGTCCATTTGCCTAGGCGATATATAACATCTTCCTTGAAGGGATACCTTTCCTTCATTCCTGACAGCAGTTGCCTCCAGAGGCTGAGGACCTGTGTCCTTTTTCCAATTTCTTTGTCAATACCCCCTTCCCTAACAAGGGATCGCAGCTGTTTGGCTTCCTTCCCCTCTAATTCCAGGCTACTGGCCCCATTATCCCAGCATCGGAGCAGCCAGGTAACAATATGCTCGCCTGGTCGACGGTTGAAATCTTTCCGCATATCTCGCAACTCATTCAAGAATACGGATTGGGTGGTTTCTGTCTCGTTTACGAGTTCTTCCTCTTCCTCCTCCTCTCCTCGTGATGGCCCTGCTTTTCTAAACGACCTGACTTTCGCTTCCAAGGTTTCCTCTTCTGTACAGGGGCAACGGATACCAGCAAGGGTTGGTCCTCTGGTTAGCCGCAGTGCTTGTCGCAGAGGTGGGAGTAGCCACAGTGCCCGTCGTTTTGTCATCAGATCTGGAGACCTTCTCTTCCCCTTGAGGGTTCTGAATAGTGTTGAACAGGGCTCGGTAGGCATGGGCCAGGCCCCAGCATATTGCCGTGATTTGTGTTTCTCTGGAATTGCCAGGGTGACAGCATGCTTTCTCCAAATATTTTACTAGTTTTTCAGGATTCTGCACTTGTTCAGGAGTGAATCTTCAAAACACTGGAGGTGACCATTGTCCTAGGCACTTGCCTATGCTATCCCACACAACCTGCCACTCATAACTATCCAGCCTCGGGGCAGATCTCTGGGTGGTATTCTTAAATAGTTGTTTAACCCTAAACAAGGCCTGAAACACATTCAGGAGACATAGCAATAGGAACACGCTGGTTTGAACATCCCAAGAATATTCAAAATCCTCAAGAGCCGTTGTAATCAGCCTGAAGGAGAAGGGGAAGGTGAAGGAAGCTCTCTCCCCCGTAAATTGGCTCTCTGAGGAGAAGAGGTAAAAAGTGTAATTATTAATAGTTTCCAAAAGATAGCTTCCAAAAAAACCAGGAATGATGGCAGTGCCGAGTACAGTCTCCTGACCAAAAATTTTATCATAACATAAACCAAGTATATATACATCACACAGTATAGCAAAGCGATGGCCTTAATCCATTTCCCAGAGATGACCAATCCCACATAAAAACTGATAATCAGCAGTATAGACAGCCAGTAAGGTGCTACATACCAGAACTCCAAGAACAGATCCAAAAACTCTGAGAGCAAATAAACCAACACTGTGACCAGCGACTACTGAACTGATATAATGAATGCTCATAACAAATTTATTTTAACCCGTTCGGGTCAGATGTGTCGTTATCTCAACCCTTCATGCCCCACGTTGGGCACCAAAAAAGACTGTCGTGGTTTAACCTGGCAGGCAGCCAAATACCACACAGCCGCTTGCTCACTCCCCCCCCCAGTGGGAGGGGGAGACAATTGGAAGGGTAAGAGTGAGAAAAACTTGTGGGTTGAGATAAAGACAGTTTAATAGAACAGAAAAGCGAAAATAATAATAATAATGATGATGATGATGATGATGATGATGATGATGATGATGATGATAGAATATACAAAATGAGTGATGCACAATGCAATTGCTCATCACCCGTGCTGACTGATAACCAAGTAGCAATCACTACTTCCTGGAACACGCTTACTATTCATATACTGAGCATGACATCACATGGTATGGAATACCCTGTTGGTCAGCTGGGCCAGCTGTCCCAGCTATGCTCCCTCCCAATGCTTGTTTGGGTTTTTTTGGTTTTTTTTGGGTGGTTTTTTTTGCTTTTTTTTTTTTTTTTTAAGCTGAATGTCCTTGATTAGCAGGGTACTTATCAACAACTGAAAACATCAGTGTGTTATCAACGTTCTTCTCATACTAAATCCAAAACACAGCACTAAGAAGAAATTTAACTCTATCCCAGCTGAAACCAGGACAAGATCTTGCTTATAGATGTTTTGTTCTTTGTGGGTTCTCTCATATCCATCCCCAAATACATGACACCATACTTTGTGTTATTGAATTTTATGTGACAAATAAGAGGTCAGAGAAGGCACTGGTCTACAGCTCCTAGTCCAAACTGATGGACTGGAGTCAAGGAGTACAAAAGTTTAATCTTCTATTCATAGGACAAAACATACTATGTACTCACAACTTTTAAAATGCCCATCACCATCTTGTCTCACCTGTAGATGGTAGGAAAGAAACTGTGGTTTATTCCTTTAAGTTTAAAGGTATGCAGAAAGAAGAGGATGTGAAAAATCACAGAAGTTTACAGATCACTGTCTTATAACTTTCCACTCTAAGAAAGCTATTTTCCAAAATGGAATATGCAGAAGTATGCTTTAAATGTATTAAGCTATGTTAAAATGTGGTGTTCGCTTTCAACATGAATAGATGTAAGTATTTTGCATGTATTTTATGATGTATGTATTTTGGAAGTAGGAAAGTTATTTGCTCTTTCAGCAGTAGGTGTCCTGTATAACAGCACATGTTAGGATTTGTTAGCCAATTTACCCATTTTTAAATGAGTCATTCATTACCTTTTTAAAAAAGAAATCATATAACAGAAAACATCTATAAAACTCTCAATTCATTTCCACTGATCAGATAGCTTTTACTGTGGAATTACAAAATGCTAAATGGCTCATGAGGGTGAACCATAGCAAATAGAATCCTGATGTTCACTTTCTTATTATGCAACATGACTGTGAAAACGTCCCAATAGGGGTAAGAGGGAAATGGAATGAGGTGATAAATAATTTATAACTAGAGAAAACTAATCAGAACTCCTCAATTCCCATTGTCCCCATACAGGTGCTCAATTACTTCCTTGAAGAGGCCAAGAGACCAATAACCTGACATCTGGGATATAAATGAATTTTATTATTAAGGAAGATATTAAAACTTATATAAGTACACTAAAGTAGCTAATCTAAATTCTGTACAGATTTTCTAACAACCTTTCATGTCCCCTTCCTGATGGGGCTTTTGCACAGTGGTGAGTCTTGCTAGAGCAATCTGCTGATCTTATGTAAAAATCAATGATTTCACCTTTACCACAGTCAATTTTCATGCAGTCTCTGGTTTTTGCAATTTTTTTTTTTCAAAATATGTTTACTCTGGTCCTTTAGAGAACAAAATTTTCTACACATACATAAAGAATATATATACATAAAGAAAAGCAAACAAAAAAGTATCAGTTTCATATAAGTCCATCTTCAGAGTTCACTATTCCAACTACATCTGCCTATGCAAGAATAACCGTGCACAATTTACAATGTGAAGAGTGCATTTAACATATGTATATCAGATGTAGAGTTGACTTATTTGTAAACGGACTAAATATGATTAAGGATGAGAAAGAAATGTTTGATTAAAGCCAGCAAAGCTGGTTAGTATCTTTTAATTAATTTTTTTCTAATTTTTTTTTTAACTTTAATAAAAAAATTAATAGTAACTGTCATTCTCATGTTTTGTCAAGTAGTTCTTTAGTCACGAATCTCCCTCTGGAAACAACAGCAGGTATACAATATACTGATATTCTTCAAGGTCAATTTTCTCACCAGAAAGCACAGTTTCCTAGTTGAATTGTGGCTGGTCATTTTCATTCTCCACAACCTTCCTTGCCCTTCTGCAATTCACTTAAAATGCTTTTGTATTGTATCTTTATAGTCAAACAAGTGGAAAAAATGCTAGATATTTATCTTATCGGGGTGCATGACAGAGTGAAGACAGGGCTAAAATAGCGTGTTGGTAAGTTGTATAGATATTGTGTCCTGGGTAATAATGCTTTAAGAGTGGAGATGAGAACTGTTTATAAATATGAGTAAAAAACCAACAACGTATAGTTGACTTCTTACAGACCCAAGCATGAACAAGCAGAAGTTGCTCCCCATTACATGGGTATAAAACTCAAATTGCCTATGTGATTCCCAAGATTTTGAAAGTAAAATGAACTTATAATGGTAAATCAAGCTTACCAATAAACATTGCTTTTTAGAAACCGCAACTGGAGTAGGTAATATTTGCTGAATATGGTCTCTGTTCTGTGATTGTCCACACTGGTTTCCCTAATGTAATACTATTTACTATGTTTCACTTCAAACACTGCAATATCTTCCCAAAACACTGCTCTCATAAAACCACTTAAGTTTACCCATATGAGTTTCCCAAAAAGGATATGAACAAAAGTTGGAAGTACTCTCACCAAATTCACACTCAGTGAAACTCAGTGGATCACTAAAGGTCTTGCAGATTCTACTCCCACCTCAATGTCTTCTACTATTTCTTCCTAATCCTTGTTCAGCTTTATCCAAGATACCTTTGTAGCTTATAACAATTCAATGACTCAATTTGTTTCCTCCTTTCAGTTCTGTCTTCCCTTTAAGAAGTCCTTGCTTTGATTTGATTCAGATACTTCACATCCAAAAGACTCAATTAATTTATTATTTTAGTGCTGATAACAATGACTCTGTACTCAGAAATTATACATGTAAAATAATAAAATGTATCTTGATTTCTTAAGATAGCACTTTCTATACTTTTAAATAAATGTGGAATGGCCCATCTGGCAGGCAGCAGAAGTCTTTCCTGGAGGCACTACATAAACTTTTTTTTATTACCTACTGATGATCAAATGCACACTGCTTTAAACAGTATTCATTTCCAGTAAAAAATCATTTGGGTGTGGCATACTAACGTATGGATCTTTTATGCTACATTCTTAGATAAGGACAAAATGATACAAAAACCTTAGCACTTTCAGAGATATGAACTTCCATTTTAAGTATTTGTATAGGTATAACACAGTTGTGTCCCATCCCAAACAGGTGCATTTCCATCTGTTATTTCTTACCAAGTTTGTGGGATCTACTCAACTCATCCAAATACTTTAACCAGGAGACATTTAGCCCGCCAAAAATTGCTCATTTCACCCATGACTGTTGAGCATGTACCATTTAAACAAAAGGAAAAAAAATACAGAACAATCCAGCAATTTAATGTAGAACAAATATATTTTACAAATTAATTAAAAGCTTCAATTTCTTTCCCTCTTCCATTTTTCAAATCAGCCTGTATTCCTTGCCTTTGAAGAGAAAAATATAAGCACGTATACCTCCAACAATGTTCCATGGCTTTGATGCTAACAATCAGCCTTGATCAAACTGTATAATCTTAAACTTCACTGTTAGTTTCACCCTGCTTTACAATACTCTTGGGACAAAAATATGGGTATATCTATGCCTATATACCTCTCTATATTTTTTTACCGTTTCATAGCTCTTAAAACCCAAACAGGCCTGGAAAGGCTCTGCTTTGTGTTCTGGAAAAAGCTATGAAGAACAGCACAACAAATCACTAATTGGTATCAGAATTCAAAACCTACTGTGAAGAAACTAAGGACATCCATATATTTGGGTGTGGATTTAGTTTTCTCGCTAGCATAACTACTAAAAGTTTCAGCTTTACTCTGAATTACTCTTTAATTGAATATGCTCCCAATCTCTTTCTTTCAAATATTTTGAGACTTTCTTCACACAAAGAAACTTTATGCTATGCTACAACATCTGCCTTGTCACACTGCAGACGATGCACGTGAAACAAATCAAACCACTAATATTCAGTTATGCGGGTTTTTACATTGCTTTTTGTTGTGCTTCTCTCACTCTTCACTGCAAATTTTCTGTGTGCCTCACAAATCCCTAGGGAGGGGGAACTGATTGCAAAGGTACTTATAGGCAAGTTCTTTGTTTTGGGTTTTGTTGTTTTGGTTTGGTTTGGTTTGGTTTTTAACCCAGAAAATGTCTGCTGTTTTTCACTAGTCTATAAGCATTCACACTTTTGAGATAATTTTAACATCATTTTCTAAAGGCTTGGATTTCTCAAACTATTATTAACTTTAGTAAATCTTTCTGGAGTGGGAGGAAACTTTCTGGTAACAGTCTCAAATGAGTAAACTAATAGTTGTGCTACTTTGATGAGCAAATGAACTCCAGCTGAAATCAGAATGTTCTCTTGTAAATGGGATGCATAAAGTCTTGCAAATTCAGGGTGTGTGACCACCAGTGACTGTAACAAGCCCAAGAGCAGCAGGAGATTCCCCAGTATCTCTTCACAAGTTGGAATAATCACACAGTGCTCATTTTTAGAAGCTGAATTTTCTAAATAGAAGCTGTTTTGGTGTCCTAGTTTCGGCAGGGATAGGGTTAAATTTCTTCCTAGTGCTGTGTTTTGGATTTAGTATGAGGAGAATGTTGATAACACACTGATGTTTTCAGTTGTTGCTAAGTACCCTCCTAGTCCAAGGACAGCTCCCGTGCCTACTGACTGAGCTAGGTACACAAGATGGGAGGGAACATAATCAGGACAGCCAGCCCAGCTGGCCAGTGGGGTATTCCATACCATGTGACGTCATGCTCAGTATATGAACGGTAGGCGTGATCCAGGAAGTGCCGATCGCTACTTGGTTATCGGTCAGCGCGGGTGGTGAGCAATTGCATTGTGCATCACTCATTTTGTATATTCTATCATTATTTATTATCATTATTCTCCCTTTTCTGTTCTATTAAACTGTCTTTATCTCAACCCACGAGTTTTTCTCACTCTTACCCTTCCGATTCTCTCCCCGTCCCACTGGGGGGGCGGGGGGAGTGAGTGAGCAGCTGCGTGGTATTTGGCTGCCTGCCAGGTTAAACCACGACAGTCCTTTTTGGCGCCCAACGTGGGGCACGAAGGGTTGAGATAACGATAGATCTGACCAAAGTGTGTTAAGGCAAAATTGTTATAAGCATCCATTATATTGATTGGTCACAATGTTGATGTATTGGCTGTCAAAGTTGTGGGGCTGGCTCTCAATGTTGGGTCATGTAATACCTTGCTTGCAGTATGTGTTCCCTTTTGTGCTGTTTATCATTATTCGGAACTGGGCCAAGATTATCATTTTGTTGCTGTTTTATGAGGTGATAAAATCATTGGTCGTAAGTCTAATCTGGTATCTGTACTCGGCCGTCATTTCTGTACCTCGGGAACCACCTCTTAGAAATTATTGGTAATTGCACTTGTTCCTCCTCGGAGAATGAATTTAAGGGATGGGACACTCTCTCCCACTTGTTCATCTTCCCTTCCATATCGTCAGAAACTCCTTTTTCTTCTATCCTCTTCACAAAGATGTCCACAATATTCCCTGAGAATTTTGAATATCCTTGGGATGTTCAAACAAGCATGTTCATATTGCTATGTCTCCTGAATGTGGTTCAGGCCTTGTTTAGGGTTAAACAACTATTCAGGAATACTGTCCAGAGATCAACCCTCAGGAACAAGAAAAGAGGGAGGGCAAGCAGCGGTGCCTCATCGGGGCGGGCGGAGCAGCGAGACTCGGGGGCGGCTACAGACACGGTGGCTACTCAAAACCCCACGACAGGCACTGCGGCTACTCCAACCCCCATGACAACCCCTGTGGCTACTCAAACCCCAGCAACAGTCACCGTAGCTTCTCCAACCCCTGCGACAAGCACTGCAGCCACTCAAGCTCCGGCAACAGGCACTACAATTACTCCAACCCCCATGACAAGCACTGCAGCTACCCAAACCCCAGCAACAGGCACTACAGCTGAACCAGAGGACCAACCCTTGCTGGTATCCGTTGCCCCTGTACAGAAGAGGAAATCTTGGAAGCGGAGATCAGGTCGTTTAGAAAGGGATGATGAAAGAGCAGGGACATCACGAGGAGAGGAGGAGGAAGAGGAAGAACTCATAAACGAGACGGAAACCACCCGATCCCTATCCCTGAGTGAGCTGCGAGATATGCAGAAAGATTTCGGCCGTCGTCCAGGCGAGCATATTGTTACCTGGCTGCTCCGATGCTGGGATAATGGGGCCAGTAGCCTGGAATTAGAGGGGAAGGAGGCCAAACAGCTGCGATCCCTTGCTAGGGAAGCGGGTATTGACAAAGCAATCGGAAAAGGGACACAGGTCCTCAGCCTCTGGAGGCGACTGCTGTCAGGCGTAAAGGAAAGGTATCCCTTCAAGGAAGATGTTATATATCGCCTAGGCAAATGGACCACTACGGAGAGAGGTATCCAGTACCTGAGAGAACTAGGCGTGCTGGAGGTGGTTTATAGTGACCTGGACAACGCCCGAACACCCAAAGATCCAGATGACGTCCAGTGCACCCGACCCATGTGGCGGAAGTTGGTACGGAGCGCACCAGCATCGTATGCCAGTTCGTTGGCAGTACTGTCCTGGAAAGAGGAAGAAGCACCAACGGTGGATGAGGTGGTTAACAGACTTCGGGATTTCAAAGAAACTATCTCCTCCTCCCTTGTCTCGGCTGTAGAGAAACTATCCCGAGAGGTCCAGCAACTCAAAGACGATAGGTCCTATTCTCCACCTGTACGGACCACTATCTCAGCCATTAGGAGTCAGCGTTTTTCTCCTCAAGAGAGAGGATATAGAAAGTACACACCACGGGGCACCCTGTGGTTTTACCTGCGTGACCACGGAGAGGACATGAGGCAGTGGGATGGAAAACCTACCTTGACCCTAGAGGCACGTGTACGTGACTTGCAAGGAAAAACAATCACACAAGGGGGTTCTCCCAGGAAAAATGCTGCTCCAGTTGTCAGGAAAAACCTGTCTCACGACGGTCCAGTTTCCAGTGAACAGTTCCCCAGACAGAGTAGAAGGGCTGATCTTACTTTGGACTGTAATGAAGGAATTCTTGACTCACGTTTGCAAGAAGTGAGAGATGGATACTATGACCAGAACTAGAGGGGCCCTGCCTCCAGCCAGGTGGAGGAAAGGGACAACCGGGTTTACTGGACTGTGTGGATTCGATGGCCTGGCACATCAGAGCCACAAGAGTATAAGGCTCTCGTAGACACTGGTGCACAGTGCACCCTAATGCCATCAAGGTATAAAGGGGCAGAACCCATCTGTATTTCTGGAGTGACAGGGGAATCCCAAGAGTTAACTGTATTGGAGGCCGAAGTGAGCCTAACCGGGAATGAGTGGCAGAAGCACCCCATTGTGACTGGCCCAGAGGCTCCGTGCATCCTTGGCATAGACTACCTCAGGAGAGGGTATTTTAAGGACCCAAAAGGGTATTGGTGGGCTTTGGTATAGCTGCCCTGGAGACGGAGGAAATTAAACAGCTGTCCACCTTGCCCGGTCTCTCAGAGGACCCTTCTGTTGTGGGGTTGTTGAGGGTTGAAGAACAACAAGTACCAATCGCTACCACAACAGTGCATCAGCGACAATACCGCACGAACCGAGATTCCCTGATCCCTATCCATGAGCTGATTCGTCGATTGGAGAGCCAAGGAGTGATCAGCAAGACTCGCTCACCCTTCAACAGTCCCATATGGCCAGTGCGAAAGTCCAATGGAGAGTGGAGGCTAACAGTAGACTACCGTGACCTGAACGAAGTCACGCCGCCACTGAGTGCTGCCGTGCCGGACATGCTAGAACTTCAATACGAGCTGGAGTCAAAGGCAGCCAAGTGGTACGCCACAATTGACATTGCTAATGCCTTCTTCTCCATCCCTTTGGCAGCAGAGTGCAGGCCACAGTTTGCTTTCACTTGGAGGGGCGTCCAGTACACCTGGAACCGACTGCCCCAGGGGTGGAAACACAGCCCTACCATTTGCCATGGACTGATCCACACCGCACTGGAACAGGGTGAGGCTCCCGAACACCTGCAGTACATTGATGACATCATCGTATGGGGCAACACAGCAGAAGAAGTTTTTGAGAAAGGGGAGAAAATAATTCAAATCCTTCTGAAATCTGGTTTTGCCATAAAAAAAAGTAAGGTCAAGGGACCTGCACAGGAGATCCAGTTTTTAGGAATAAAATGGCAAGGCGGACGTCGTCAGATCCCAATGGATGTGATCAACAAAATAACAGCCATGTCTCCACCAACTAGCAAAAGGGAAAAACAAGCTTTCTTAGGCGTTGTGGGCTTTTGGAGAATGCATATTCCAGATTACAGCCTGATTGTAAGCCCTCTCTATGAAGTGACCAGGAAGAAGAACGACTTCAGATGGGGCCCTGAGCAACAACAAGCCTTTGAACAAATTAAACAGGAGATAGTTCATGCAGTAGTGCTTGGGCCAGTCGGGGCAGGACAAGATGTAAAGAATGTGCTCTACACCGCAGCCGGGGAGAATGGTCCTACCTGGAGCCTCTGGCAGAAAGCACCAGGGGAGACTCGAGGTCGACCCTTAGGGTTCTGGAGTCAGGGATACAGACGATCAGAGGCCCGCTACACTCCAACTGAGAAGGAGATATTGGCAGCATATGAAGGGATTCGAGCTGCTTCGGAAGTGGTTGGTACTGAAGCACAGCTCCTCCTGGCACCCCGACTGCCGGTGCTGGGCTGGATGTTCAAAGGGAGGGTCCCCTCTACACATCATGCAACTGATGCTACGTGGAGTAAGTGGGTCGCACTGATCACACAACGGGCCCGAATAGGAAACCCCAGTCGCCCAGGAATCTTGGAGGTGATCACGAACTGGCCAGAAGGCAAAGATTTTGGCATATCCCCAGAGGAGGAGGTGACACGTGCTGAAGAAACCCCACTGTATAATAAACTACCAGAAAACGAGAAGCAATATGCCCTCTTCACTGATGGGTCCTGTCGCCTTGTGGGAAAGCATCGGAGGTGGAAAGCTGCTGTATGGAGTCCTATACGCCAAGTTGCAGAAACTGCTGAAGGAGAAGGTGAATCGAGCCAGTTTGCAGAGGTGAAAGCCATCCAGGTGGCCTTGGACATTGCTGAACGAGAAAAATGGCCAGTACTTTATCTCTATACTGACTCATGGATGGTGGCAAATGCCCTGTGGGGGTGGTTGCAGCAGTGGAAGCAGAACAACTGGCAGCGCAGAGGTAAACCCATCTGGGCTGCCGCATTGTGGCAAGATATTGCTGCCCGGGTAGAGAACCTGGTTGTAAAAGTACGTCACGTAGATGCTCACGTACCCAAGAGTCGGGCCACTGAAGAACATCAAAACAACCAGCAGGTGGACCAGGCTGCTAAGATTGAAGTGGCTTAGGTGGATCTGGACTGGCAACATAAGGGTGAATTATTTATAGCTCGGTGGGCCCATGATGCCTCAGGCCATCAAGGAAGAGATGCAACATATAGATGGGCTCGTGATCGAGGGGTGGACTTAACCATGGATGCTATTGCACAGGTTATCCATGAATGTGAAACGTGCGCTGCAATCAAACAAGCCACGCGAGTAAAGCCTCTTTGGTATGGACAACGATGGTTGAAATACAAGTATGGGGAGGCCTGGCAGATTGATTATATCACACTCCCACAAACCCGGCACGGCAAGCGCTATGTGCTCACCATGGTGGAAGGAACCACCGGCTGGCTAGAAACATACCCTGTGCCTCATGCCACTGCCCGGAACACCATCCTGGGCCTTGAAAAGCAAGTCCTGTGGCGACATGGCACCCCAGAAAGAATTGAGTCAGACAACGGGACTCATTTCCGAAACACCCTCATAGACACCTGGGCCAAAGAGCACGGCATTGAGTGGGTCTACCACATCCCCTACCACGCACCAGCCTCTGGGAAAATCGAACGATACAACGGGCTGCTAAAGACAACACTGAGGGCAATGGGTGGTGGGACATTCAAGCATTGGGATACACATTTAGCAAAAGCCACCTGGTTAGTCAACACTAGGGGGTCTGTTAATCGAGCTGGCCCTGCCCAATCAAGACTTTTATGTGCTGTAGATGGAGATAAAGTCCCTGTCGTGCACATAAGAAATATGCTGGGGAAGACAGTCTGGGTTACTCCTGCCTCTGGCAAGGGAAAACCCATCCATGGGATTGCTTTTGCTCAAGGACCTGGGTGCACTTAGTGGGTGATGTGAAAGGATGGGCAAGTCCGGTGTGTACCTCAAGGGGATTTGATTTTGGGTGAAAATAGCCAATGAACTGAATTTTATGATGTCAATTGTTATATGATATTGTATATCATTATTTCTATGGTTGCTATCAATGGTATAGCAGTGAAAATCACCCAGATTAATGAAGAATGAACTAACTCTGATGAAACCGAGCAAAGTGCAACGATGATAGAACTGGACGAGCGCAGCAGTACCGAAATGAGAACTGGCTTCAGGATGCAACAGCCCAACACCACACACCATCTTTCTGGCCCTGAAAGACTGTTATGACAGATGGAGCCCAAAGTTGTGGACTAAAAGAACTCAATGGACATTTATATATATTTTTATATATATATGTATGTATATGTATTATATGTATATATCTATGTATATGTATTATATATGTATATATATAAAAAAGATAGTGGTGATTAATTGAAAGGTATCGAAAAATGTGAGATCTAAGCATGACGTAAATGGTATGGAATAAGGGGTGGATACTGTCCTAGTTTCGGCTGGGATAGGGTTAAATTTCTTCCTAGTGCTGTGTTTTGGATTTAGTATGAGGAGAATGTTGATAACACACTGATGTTTTCAGTTGTTGCCAAGTGCCCTCCTAGTCCAAGGACAGCTCCCGTGCCTACTGACTGAGCTAGGTACACAAGATGGGAGGGAACATAATCAGGACAGCCAGCCCAGCTGGCCAGTGGGGTATTCCATACCATGTGACGTCATGCTCAGTATATGAACGGTAGGCGTGATCCAGGAAGTGCCGATCGCTACTTGGTTATCGGTCAGCGCGGGTGGTGAGCAATTGCATTGTGCATCACTCATTTTGTATATTCTATCATTATTTATTATCATTATTCTCCCTTTTCTGTTCTATTAAACTGTCTTTATCTCAACCCACGAGTTTTTCTCACTCTTACCCTTCCGATTCTCTCCCCGTCCCACTGGGGGGGCGGGGGGAGTGAATGAGCGGCTGCGTGGTATTTGGCTGCCTGCCAGGTTAAACCACGACATTTGGTCATTAGACCTTGTTTAAAGTACAGAGTCACCATAAGACCATCAGAAGCAGCTAAAAGTACTCTGCATGACCTAGAAATACATGTAAGATGAATTATCTAATATATCAGTGAAGAACCACCGTCACATATCAACTCAAAAAACACATTATAAGGGTAGATGTTCTACTTATATTGTGATCAGAGACTTAAACTGAATAAAATTATTATTCCTACTTGTCCTTCAATTGGCATTAACTTACAACAGTCCTTCTCTCCTGCTCCCTGTGAAAATGAAACAAAAGACACCCCTCCACCCCATGAACTTGTGTGCAGAACTACATCAATCAAATAATAAGTGAATTCTGCAGTCAAATCATAATTATATATGGCTAATCTTTCTGCTGCATACTATTGGCAACAATGGGGAACAAGCGTAAATATGCAGGTGATCTTTTTTCAGTGAACAAAACATCACAAGCTCATGCCCTGTTTTCCTTCTTGTTCCTTTACCTTCTTCCTTTCCAAACTCTTCCCAACCAGGAAACCTCCCCTCCCTTGTAGTCAACAGTCAGTCTTAACTAGTTCCACAAGAATATTCTGTGGATGTAAAACAAGAAAGAAAAAAAGAAAAAGCTATAAAAAGCCAAAAGGCATACATAATTGATTTGGGAAACAACAATAGTAAAACAGTAATATTTTTATATGGACAATAAGTAAAGCACCGTCTCCAGCACTGACTTGGTGTTCCCATCTTCCTAACA
This sequence comes from Calonectris borealis, assembly GCF_964195595.1. Taxonomy (NCBI): domain Eukaryota; kingdom Metazoa; phylum Chordata; class Aves; order Procellariiformes; family Procellariidae; genus Calonectris; species Calonectris borealis. The sequence continues at coordinate 21,976,059 of NC_134315.1, forward strand.
AACATCTCGTTGGCACTTTGTATCCCCCTCTTGTATATTGTACTTGTAGTTCAGTGTCCATCTTTTGATATGCTTTGAAAACCAATTCTGCAAACCTATTCCCAAGTAAAGATTACCATTGTTTAAATGAGGTGTTTCTGCATCCCACTGTTATTGGCCATCATTCAACGTTCACATCTTTGCTCTGAAACAGGTAAAGTGAACAAGAATCTCCCTTTTCCTCCATGAACTTTATTCCTTCTATGAGCATTAATTGTGAACATATGAATACACAGTCATACATACGCATGTTGTATGACAGTATGCATATGATTGTGTATGTGTGTACACCTATGTATACATACACATGTATGACAGCAGGTACAGTCATTATGCAGATGCTCAGGTTCTTCTGACACCCATTATGTTGGGGCAACAACTTGTTCATTTTTGTAGTGTCTCATTTGAGAACTTGAAGCCAAACCACAGTGATGGATCTGGGCTGATTCCCTAATTCAGCTGTGGCAAGTTCTGTTGGTTGGTGGAGACTCCCTTGCGCACATTAAGTGGAAGAGGAAACCCAAACTCAAATGCATTTGGCCTTACCTTTTCCCCATTTCTTCAGTACTGTCCAGTTTCACTTCTCAGTTAACGCACATGATTAGGTTATGATGGTGTATTTGGTCTGGCTGAGATGGAGTTAATTTTCCCCATAGCAGCCCTCATAGTGCTGTGCTTTGTACTGGTAGCTAGAAAGGTGTTGATAAAACACCAGTGTTTTGGCTACTGCTCAGCAGTGCTCACACAACATCAAGGCTGTCTCTCTCACATTCCCCCCTCACCAGTAGACTGCAGGGTGGGCTTAGGAGAAGACATAGCTAGGACAGACTGACCAAAGGGATGTTCCATACCATATGATGTCTGCTCAGCAATAAAAGCTAAAAGAAAGGAGGAAGAGGTGGGGTGGGGCATTCGTTATTATTTCTTCCGGAGCAACTGCTACGCCTACTGAAACCCTATTTCCTGGGAAGTGGCTGGACATCGCCTGCTGATGGGAAGTAGAGAATAAATCTTTTGTTTTCGTTTGCTTCCGCACACAGCCTTTGCTTTTGCTTTATTAAACTGACTTTGTCTTCACCCATGAGTTTTTTTCCATCTTTTCTCCCCCCACTCCTGCTGAAGAGGGGAGTGACAGAGCGGCTTGGTGGGCACCTGGCGTCCAGCTGAGGTCAACCCACCACAGATGGTTTGTTTTTTTCCCCTCAGATCATAGTGTTTAATCATAAAAAGAGAGAATTTTACCATGCCTCCTCCAACTTGATTTTAAAAGAATTTTAATTAAATAGAACAAAATTTCCCAGAGACAGCAAGAGAGAGAGGATATGAAGAATACACATTAAGGAAAGCTCCTTGCCTGTGTTGTGTTTCCATTAATTCACCAGTAGATGGAAGCAGAGAAGCTCTTCCCCTATGATCTGCAGATAACTGAGATGTTTAGTTTTCCTTTTAAGCTAATCCTCATCAAATGATCAAATGAGTGACTTGTATTGAGACACTATATTTTCTTTTTGATTCTTATCTGATACAAAGTTATATGGCATTACACAGAAGAAATGGTACTTGTCTATTTGAGTAGGAATATTTTCTTCTGGAGTGTATTCAGTATTTTAAAATCATTATTTCTTTCTATCCTGTTGAACAGTTTTAAAAAATTTAATATTCATCACTCCATGTACTTACATGTACTCCATGTTCTTACAGTACTAAGAATAAATCTTTACAATTAATCATAGTTATAAGTAAATCCCAAACCAGATATGAGCTATTGCTAGGATGGAGTTTCATTTCATGCACTGATGCAGTGATCCTATCAGTTATGTGGAGTAAAACCAAATTCTCCTTTGTAGGGCTGTCATGGCTTAACCTGGCAGGCCGCCCAACACCACGCAGCCGCTCACTCACTCCCCCCGACAGTGGGATGGGGAGAGAATCGGAGGGGTAAGAGTGAAAAAACCCCATGGGTTGAAATAAAGACAGTTTAATAGAACAGAAAAGGAAGGGAAAAAAAAATAGTAGTAGTAATAGTAATAATAATAATAGAATATACAAAATGAGTGATGCACATTGCAATTGCTCACCACACATGCTGACTGATAATCAAGTAGAGATCGCTACTTCCTGGAATGCCTACCATTCATATACTGAGCGTGATGTCACATGGTATGGAATACCCCGTTGGCCAGCTGGGCCAGCTCTCCTGGCTATGCTCCCTCCCTTGTGCACTTGGCAGAGCATGGAAGCTGAATGTCCTTGACTAGCAGGGTACTTAGCAACAACTAAAACCATTAGCGTGTTATCAACATTCTTCTCATACTAAATCCAAAACACAGCACTAGGAAGAAATTTAACTCTATCCCAGCTGAAACCAGGCCAAGGGCATTCAGTCAGCACACAAACACATACAAAATTTTCATGTCCAAACTGCAAAAAAATAACATACAAAATCAGAACAACCTTGCAGCACATCTGCAATATTAATAAAATCAATGCAGACTAAAGGCTTGACCTATAGTCTATTGAAATCCAGACAAAGCTTCTAGAGAATCTAAAGTTATCAAGTTCCTGTCAAGAAATAAATTCCACAGATAAGTTTTGTCATGCTCTATTGCTTTGAATGTTCAGGATATTATCTGCATTTACTGCAATTATGGTATTAAGGAATTTTTACGTACAGATGAACAGGTTGAACATGCTGGTATAATGCGAAACACTGATGAAATAATATTAGCCTCCTCCTTTCAGAAGAACATTATCCATTCAGTTTTCTGAAAGATACCATCTAAGGCAAAGTTGTTCTTTAAATGTGAACTATATTATAGGTTAAGAGCGTCCTCTGTTTTATTTTTCTTCCTCTATTTGGAAATATATGCTTGTAATGCTAGCTTTCAACTGCCTGATACTTGGCTTTGTTGTCAGTACAACATTAAGATGAATAAGTAAAGTCTTCACCCCCATTAGAGTTGTTATTCCTGCCCATCTGGGAACAGAGTAAACAATATATGTACACTGATTTATAGAAGTAAAGACCTTTTTGAAAGCAGAAGAGCTAGAGACTTTAGTTTGTTTAATGGAAGCTCACATTTTGCAGAACTCTGCATAATATGGAGAAAGAATCTCAGGGATCTCACGTTGCCTTAATGTGCAGTGAATCAGTGCTGTTACTCATACTAACTCTAATATATTGTCCATCACTGAGAGAACAGAGTCCTAAATTCTGGGGAGATGTGAATATTTTGTGCTGACCTTTCTCATATGTCAGGACACAGCATTATCCATTGGGCCAGGTCATAACTGCCTAATTCTCTAAGGCTTTATGCATTCATGTAGTATCTCAGCACCTTCTGCGTAAAATCAATTGCATTAATAATTGCATATATTTCCAGTGGGTAAAAATACTGCTTACTTTTTAAAAGACACTAGCAGTATGAACCTATGGAAGGGGGAAATAAATGGATAATTTAATATGAAAATTTTTAGTAGGCAGTAATTTACATGAGTTTTGGCAATTTTATTTGGATAACATGAAGCTAGTATAAATCTTTTATTTGAACTATATTAAACAAAATCCAGTATCTCCTTCCTTTTCTAAAACTGAGAGATTCACTCAGTTATAACAAGAGCAAAAGAACTGTAGGTTATTTTTATGTCTTCATGCTTGTGTCCATGCCAACAAGAGGTTTAAGTACTTGTTCTAAGTTTGCTGTCTTCTTACTGTTTAAGGAGTCAGGGTTGATACTTGAATTCAGACAACAATATAGCCTCCAACATGATGTATTTTCCATCCAAAGACTTCTGTTGGAACAACAGAAGAAGAGAAACATAAATTTTCCTTAATCATGCCGAGATATTAGTTTGCACCTCCTGCAACACAGATGATTTCTGAGCTGAGTGCAAAGTGAGGCTGCCTTCAGATTCTTCAGTACCTGGGCATAAAATCATAGATATTATTCACATATTTCCACTGAAATTGTGTTAAACACAGTAAATAAAGCCACATAGTCATTTCAAAAAGAGAATGTGAAATATAGAAACAAACTGTAAGAGGTTTTGTAATCGGCAATTTTTCCAAGCTTATTTTCAGAAATATAGTTCTCGAATCACAATGAATGGCCCTGATGCTTGTTGGAAATAAGTGGTTATTCTTCATGATTTTGTCCATCACTCCCTGAGCATGAATTAATACTGAGAACTTTGATTTATGGATAGACATGTTCTTCTGTACTTCTCTAGTTAAAAAGAATATTATTTAACACAATAATATCTTTCTGATGACTTTAGAACTTTCTGAAATGTATTTGGCCTCAAAATCTCTGCTAGCCACAGTTCTTCATATGGAAATTGAACAAATAGTAGGACTTTCAGTTCAGTGGCAGAGAAGGGAAGGGAAGGGAAGATTCTCATCCTAGTCTGTGAATTTTAGCTTCTACTCATTTGCATACCCAGTGATCAACAACTCTAATGAGAACTGAGTATTTAGATTCCCGTTACAAATTATAAAATCTTAAACTGAAGTTCCCCTTTAATCATATTAGCCTTGTTTGATACTTTGTCAAATGAGCTTAAGGTTCTTTAAATATCAGAATGCCAAAATATCAAGTACAGATATAAAGGAAACACATATGGCATGAAGTAGGAACTGGGCATATGGAAACCCTAATTATCCCAGGCAAGTGAAAAAGCAACAGCTGGAGAAACAGAAATAAGATCAGTACTGTTCCTTGGGAAACTGGGTTTCAACTCCAGTTGGATAAAGGAAGGACTGCACCTGGGGTTCCTGTTTCCCTTAAGACAGTCCTCAAAACTGCATCAGTAAGTAAAATGTGGCTGCCTCATCCTTATCTCTATGAAACAAGTGTGAAATTTTATTTTATGATTTCCATCAAAACTATTTTGCAGATTCAATCTGAATGCCTGGATAGTTACGTGATGACTAAAACATCCAGTTTTGATGCTGGGAAACAATAACAAAAAAGGGTCATATTGAACCACAATAAAGCCACAAATGTAGTCACTGCAAAAGAAAATGAAAGGTAACTCCAATGTATCGTTTCCAGTAACTATTCAAAATTTCAGAAACTTACCTAAATATGTCATCTACACATATTCATAAATCCTTTTTAAACATTTTTAATTTTGTAACAAACACATTACTTTGGTAGTAAATTAAAAATATTTAGGACTTTTTGTTCAGAACTTTTTGCTCTACAAAATCAGTAGTAAATTTGTCATCAGCCTGAAGTACTTAGATGTCAAGATCAAGTACTTTATTGATATTTTTAAAACACCTACTCATGTAATCTGTTGTTCCTTCCAGTTGCTTCTCACACATTTACAAACAAATGTATTTAATTTCTCATATCTATGTTATTGGGATACTGTAAATATTGTACATGTACACTTGACTAATCCTTTTTCATATATTTAAATGTACTCTAGAGGCTTCAGGGATTCAATTATCCTTTTATTATTTTTTAATTTTTAATATTATTGAATATTGATATCAAAGGAATGTAAGGAAAGATGTGTCACAGAGTGATTTAGTTACATAATCTAATAAAAACTCTCAACATTCACTTTCTCCAGTATTTCTTAAGGCATGCTACCAAACTGATGTGTACCTAAACATAAACCCCAGCCTTCTGATTTTCAGTTGTTTCATTTGATTATTAATTCCAATTACCAATAAAATATTCGAAAAATATGATAGCAAGTATTTTCAGTAGGTATTTCTTCATGGTTGAATATATTATCCTTCTTAGAAAAAAGTTGCCCTCTGAAACTACCTTAAGGAACGGTATTTATTTATTTATTTAATTTTCAAAGTGCTTTTTTCTTCCTTTGAAGGGTTTGGATTCTTGTACCCTATTCTTGTTTTTGAAAATATCCTCCTTCAGTATATAGATGCATATGATTTTTCAGTTCACTTTACTACAACACTGATTCTCAGTAATGTTTCTATTTGTGTAAAAAACTTTCTACTGTGACCATCTGAATTTGCTGCCTTTGTTCTTTCAAGTTCTTTCTTGTTTTAATTTGTTTTGTTTTCAAGGAGGTGTTTCTTGTCAAGGTAGGGGAAAAAAAAACCAGAAACAACTGCCAGAATTATTTCAGCATTATAATAAATTAAAAATAACAGAATAAAATGAACCATATTATATATTCAGTGCAACTAAGAAAATAATTTGCAAGTAGCCAAATAGGCAACTTTTGTTTTTTATGTTTTTTAAAATTATTAAAAATAATTTAAAATAAAAACTATAAATGTTGAAAAATAGAGTATTTTCTCTCTGATCCTTCTTCTTGCAGAGGGATACCACTAGAAAACTTCTCTCATAAACAAGCATGCAAAAAATATATTTACAGAATGCATTATATCCATTACATTTTTTTGGACTCTCTTGCTTTTTTCTTGCAATACAAGGAGCTCGATAAGGATCTTTTTCCCACTGATGCTTGACATAGAAATATAATGTAGGCTCTGGAATGTAAATCAAGTAAAATTGATGTGCTGTGGAAGGCCTGAGGCCTGACCAAATTAACAGCACAGCTGGATCTTTTACAAGTTCTAAGAAAGCTGGATGACACATTGCATATGCACCATATCTTGATTCCCCCCTGGTAGGGCACAAGTAAGCTCTGCAGCTCTTCGCTGGATGCCTTCCAAGTTCAGAAGTGTACTGGGGAGAGCCTAGTGGCACTGACAGAGGGAAGCATTTCTGAGTAGAAAAGCAATACAAGGTAAGGCTAAGAGGTTTTCAAAAAATCCAAATGATTGCTAAAGGATAGTATCACTGGGAAATGACAGCACTCCACCCCTAGCTCTCTCTGCTGAGAGTGCACCAATATATTTTCTGTTTCTGTTTTTGCTTTTTTAGAGCACATTTAATGATTAATTTGAATATTCAGAATAAATCACTGCTGAACCATTTGCAGAAAGGGATGGCGGAATGGTTTGAGCTTTTAGCTTGAAATATGCAGACTCTGCAAATCAGATGATCAGTTCAGTCTCCTAGGGTAAATAAAAGTTGCATTATGTAGTGATGTTAAGAAATTCTTTCATATAGGGTGGAGGTCCAAGAACTCTATACAGATTAGGGATTCTACAGGTGGTTTTTTTTTCTGACAGAATGATTTTTCTCTAAGTATTTGCTCTCTGAATTTCTGATACTTATCTGAAATCTTTACACATATTGAAAATATCAAATTATTTTGTAGAACAATATTAGTCCCTTTTATTTCAAGTTTTGGTTTTTTTTTCTATTTTCTATTTTACTAGAAATCTAAGACCAAGTCTTCACTTAAATAACACAGTAGCAGAGATTTTAAAATAAATATTTTCATAATTATTTTCTTGCCATAAGAGGGTCAACTCTGTATGTACTTTTCTATATACAAAGTTCTTGAAGTATATCAATGTGATACTGATTTCTAGGTGTTGTAGAAATGGCATGGATAAATAATTGGGACAAAATAATATAATTTTAAAATAATAACTGATTGAAGATAACATTCCTAATATACTCATTATTATTTAGTATAAGCTCAAAACACTATTCTTCATGTTCAGAAACAATAAGTATTTCCATATTAAGTATTCAAATACTTTCAACACCTTTCAATACCAGTTAGAATGAGGAGAAATAAGTGAGGGATTGTTTTCCTGATTTATGTTTTTGCTTTTGCTTTCTTTTCAGAAAACAGAAGAAATATTTTATAGTGCTGCTCCTTTTGATGCTTGTATTGAATTTTTAATGATACTTACAGCCTCGCAATTTTCCTTGACAATAAGGAAGAAACCAATGGGGCGGAAACTGGCTTTATTATAAACATGATGCTCTTGTAATAAAGCTAATTTGACAGAAAACAGATAATTCTTTCTCCATCAATATCAGTCTAATATCAATGGACACAACTATGTTTCTGATGTAACTATTGACTCCACCTAAAATCCAGAGAAGACAATAAACCTTTCTGCCATTCACTTGTGTTCCCCTAAAAGGGAGAACCTAAAGATAATAATCAGTGTCTGAAACTTATAGCACAGTATACACTTAAAACAGAATAATAAATAATACTAAAAAGAGAGCAATGCAAGCAAAGCCTTCAGCTTTTCAGAATCTCTGAAAGTTTCTAAGTACCTCTGGAAACTCAATAGACCCTTTTATACACCCTCAGTCTCCCACTGGTTTTCTCTCAAAACCTCTTGTTTAATATTCCTCTCTACCTTCTTCCCTTGCAGCCACAGAGTTCATCTTTGCCTACATTTTTGAGTGCCTGAAACAAATCTGACATTGTGAAATAAAAACTGAGGACTAATTAGACTTTATTACAGAGGTTATTACTGAGATAAAAAGCTTGATCAGAATCAGTCTTGAGGTGAAATAACCATTATGTTATATGGAATAAAGTGTGTAGCATCACTTAATAGCTATCTGAGAAGGATTTTTAAGAACGCCTTTATTTTTCTCTGACAGAGTGGTGTTATCATCTAACGCCAAGATACATTTAGCTATGTAGAATGTATCGGATTTTCTGCTGGAATAACATCTGTTAAGGGCTAAATTTATTATAACTTACATTGTCAGCTTAAATTAGGGTTCCGGGGGCGGGGGGGGGGGGGAAATCAAAGCTTTAGCTAGGCTTCATGTGTTAAAATGTATTGCTTTCCTTTAAGTTACATCAGGTATTAGTAAAACTAACCAGTTACATTCCAGTGAAAACCGCAAATTGAAAAAATATTTCCAGATATGTGAGACAATCAGAAGATAAGCATTTGCAAATTGGTATTTGCATTCATCTACTGTACACATGCACATATATGCAGAAACAAATATAGAAGCAGAACTTTCATGCTCTGACTTGCATAAACATACATAGTAGAATCTGTAAATGGTAACTGAGAGAAAGAAAGGGAAATTCAGTATGCCAAAATACAGCTCAGTCCTGCAAGTTATTAGGAACAGTAATAAATGTTATAATTCATTGGCAATAAAATGTAAGTATTGGTGATTTTGACATATACCAACAAACTTAAGATCAGATGAAATGAAATGACGTACAAGTTTCTCTAAAGTCCACCAAATTTCTAATTTAAGTTAGAAGATATGTCTATCACCTGTATTTGTTTCATTTAATGCTCATTTACAGTAGGAGTTTTATTCCATTTAGTAGTTGGGTATTTACTGAAGGTCAGTTACAATAGACTCAATCAAAGCATATAATTTACACTCATATTTATATTCCTAAAGACCTAACATTCTTAAAGATACTGATTCACGTGCTCAAAAATAAGGATGTAAATGTCAAGCACCATTTGAAACACTTTACAATATGTAAGACAGTACCATGAGGCTACCAGATACTACACAGGACTCGTAAGGGACCCATGTCCCTCTGGCTCAGCAGCTGGAGGATTGGTAACATGCCCTCATTGCTAACGTCCTCAAGAGACATTAGTGACCTATCTTAAAGCAACTGAATCAAGCCTACAGTGTCTGAATTTCTTTTATAATTAACAAAGACAGAAAAGTGCCTTTGAAGCTCTAAAGAGGAAATTTCTCCCCTTAATTTAGTTGCCAAATCTTAGCTACCAAATTTTCCTTTTGGGAGTATTCAAAGACACATATTTATATCCACTGACTGCACCAGAACTTAGAAAGTCTGTAGACATAAATTAAATGTCTAGGTAATGTAGAGTGGATCTCAACCTGTGCATTTCCAAAGGAAGACCGTAAACTTTATAACTTTTAATTTTTCTATTGTGCCATTATCATCTCCAATTGCAAAATAATTGGATGCACTTTTTTCTCTCTCAATAACTGTTTTCCTCAAATAAAAAAATATTTTATTAAGTTTTACTTTTGCTTTGAGCAGGAACTTTCTGCGGTCTCTTTGATATTGTATATGTGGGACAATCGGTAAAGAAAATGTCAACAATAAAGTAACAATAAATTTCCCCCCAAAAGTGCTAACTCTTCCAAATTGAAAAGGCTAGGTAATTTCTTTTGACAGATTTCAGAGCAGAACGTGACATGTAAGCTTTAGCATTTTGGGGGTAGCACCTGGAAAGAGTCTCAGAAACATCTGCTTGAGTAATAAATTAAGTTGTTCCAGAAAGGTGTCATTTTGGTATTGTAGTGGATTATGAATCTGTATTATTTGCTTCCCCAGATATCTGCTTCATAACTGAATTATTGAGGGCACTGATTGCCTTGTTTCTCTTATATATATATATATGATACACTAATGCAATTTTTCTTCATTTACTGCTTTCTATTTTTGCAATGTGCACTTTTAATTCTGAGTGCAATTTGTCCATCCTTACTAAACTCGAACAATTGCATAAAATATTTCTTTTATTTCAGTACAGTTACCTGTGGATTAAAGTTCTCCTCTGTGTGGATAAAAGAATGAGAGAATAACTTGACATTTTTTGCTAAGAAGTACAATATGATTATCAGCTTTGTATGCCTGTTTTTTCTAAGACCTGTGGGAAACAATTTCTGGTTTTTGAAGAGGGCAACATGCTACATAAAGGGTATTGTACTATGTGCTTCAAGATGGACAGTTATATATTATGCACTATAATTTGATGAAATAATGTCAATCTACAACTCAAGAAAAGCAAGTATTCAAAGTAGTTTGTTTTGGCTTAAGAATACTTGCAGGGTGTGTCTGTCCTTTAGTCAGCAATATGGTGTATAGACTCCTGTTCTGGCTCTAAATGAAGCAGATCAAATTCCAAAGTGCAAGGAACACAAATGTCCATATGGCTTGATTAACCCTTCCAAAAGGTAATTTGTTTCTTTATTTTATATTTCTTTTTTATCTAATTTGTTCTAAGAAACAGAGTTGTTTAGCTGATATGAATTTATTTCACCTAAACGAGCTAGCTTTTAACACATGAGGTAAAGTAAATAAAGTACCCATAAAAATTTAACATCTTGTTACAATCCAGCATTGCTGTATCCATGTATGGCCAAATTTAGGAGTCTAAATATGCAGCAAACCAGTCAAGTGCCATTCAAATACTTAATTCTCAGTAATATCTAGGAGGAACTAAGTACATACACATGAGTTAAGAGTTTAAAAGCCCTTGTGCTTCTGGGCCCGAGTAATTGCAAGGGTGAGGTTGTTAATCATTTATATACTTTTAAAAACTCACTAGAGGCCTATCTGCACCTGAATAAAGACCTTTGAAAACTATGCTCTTAGGAGGCCAAGTTAATGCCTGTATCTCTTAGAATAAGAATTATGCTCTGAATAAAGGTGAGATGCAATTCACCTAATTTAGTCCTCAAAGTTAGATGTCTAATCCAAGCGTGTCATTCATGCCAACTTTTTCTTCAAAGGGAAGAAACAGAAAGAGATGACTCCTGAGGGTGATTCATCCTATCTTAAGACCAACATTTAAGGAAGGTAGAATAAATTGTCCTCAAGAGAAGTCTATCTCCTTCCTTTCTAACACATGAAGGAATTTAGTCAAGCGCCTTAGACTACATGCTTAACTTCTGGACAGTGAAAGATTAGCTGAATCCTGCCCTTTATTCTCTAGGACACATATTCAGAAGTGTTTATTCCTTTTCTTGGTGTTCCTTTCCCAAACAAACTCCACTGTTACATCCATCATTATGTAAACACTAATTCTCTAAGGTACTGTAATTTGTTACTGTGATCTTAGAAATATTTTATATTATGTTTATCTGACTGCATAATAAACCATGCAAGATAACTTTGTCCCTTTTTTCCTTCTACCTCCTGTTGCTGTCTCTTGACTGGCATCATATTTTTCCAGAATTATATAAGAATCAGGGAAAGAAACTGCTTTTTTTTTCCTCAGTCATAACATAACGGGGGAATGAACAATACAGAAAAATGTCACAATGTGTTTACATTCAAAACTCCTTGCTTAAGACTTAAGTCTTAAAATTTTGGCAGTAAATCTGTATCAGAGAAAATGCCAGCCTTTCAGCTACAAAATTAGAGATAATGGTTTGCACATGAAGGCCAAAGGCAAGCAGGTATCCCAACAGAGGAACAATAGATTTCCATGAGGTGTAAAATATTTCTCTGTGATAATACACACTGTAAATCCCAGAATCCACCCCTTTACCATGGGGTTAATTCTGTATTCAAGTGAAGTTTAACAGCTGGAAATATTGAAACCTCCCCTTTTTTAGTCTCTAACTAAGCCAACTATACTATGAGTCTTTATTTTTATTCAAGATTTTTATTCAAGAAGAGGCAGTTCTTGCACTGGCAATGGCAGAATTTCTGGTCTGTAGACTGGACTTGAAAATTTTTTTGGATATACACAGAGTAAAGGTACACAAAAAATTCAATAAATGCTATTTATTATCCTTTTTTTTTTTTGTAACAGTGATACCAAACCCTGAAAATATTACACTCAAATGACCAGAAAGAAAGTTAAATTTTTTCATTTTGCTTTGTTGCCAACTTTAACAATGTAATTGCAAAGATTTTCTTGCATTCAACTGTTTCAGATTTTCACGGTCAATTTTGCTGCCTGCAACCAAAACATTACATCTGTTCTTAAATAACTTTATTGTTTTTTATGGGGTGAAGGGGAACAGATCTGAATCCAAACTCTTGGTAGCTAAAGGAAGAAGAGGAGATGGTAAAACTGACATCTGAACAAGTAACAGTGCAAGTAATGCATACCTGTAGTGTACAGATGACTGGGTTACATGCAAATCTGAATCATCAGTTGCATCTTTTCGACAACACAGAAGACAGTGGCAAGTTAACACAACCAAAGTCCCTGTTGAGAACATGTTCTCTCACATGTCAGTGTTTTTTCATAATGTAATTCTACATATATTAACATAATTGACAAAGTAAACGTCACGCAGGATAGGTGGACCTACAAAAACAAGTTTAAAATAAGCATGGTTAACACAGGCTAATGAATCTGACAATTCCAAAGAGTTAAGACTCTTCTTCTTGTCAGTTGTGACATGCAAGTACACATTATCTTTATTGAATAAGTAAAAGTGCCTCACAGCCAACAAAGGGAAAACTCAGATCATTCACTTCTGTCTGTAAGGTTTGGTCAACAATATTTCCTGCCTCATTTTGACCATAGGGAATCTGGCAGAGAACAGAATTCTGATTAATCAATCCCTATACTACTTTAAAGTTATATTATTCTTTCATTTCAGCAGGGAAAAAGTTCCAACAAGGTCCGGGATGTTATCAAAGGCATTCCGGAAGTTAAAGACAAATTCCGTGGCAGATAGCTGTATGTTGAGACTAGTTCTAGTCCTCACTTTTGGCTGAAAATTGTCAGTACTACATCATTAAAATAAAACAATTCAAGATTTTTCCTAATATTATAAATTAAAAAATCAAAATTATGCATATTGTTTTCCTTCTAATCTGAAAGTAGATGTAGCTACTTAACCAAAAGATGTAGCTTTTCAATTGCTTTGTCAACACCACAGATCTCTCTGCTACAACTTGCACTAAATGGAGAAGGGTTATTATGTAAGACAAGAGTGAAATAATTGGCTCAAAGTGCCTTTGTCCTTTTCTGAAATAGCTGCTATCTGATGAATGTGCAGTGATATTATATGTATAATTTAATTCTAATGACGGACATAAGCCCCTGCCACCTAGGCAGGTGATTTGTAGAAAAAATTTTCCAGCTTATTCAATTCACCATTGCATCAAGTAAATATTTTATATTAAAATGTATCCATATATATTTTTCAAGGGTATTAAACTAGCAAAACTTGGACTCTGAGATTTGTAAGAATAATGTATGTAAAGGGGTTTGAATAAGATTTTTGAGTCTCCACTCTTTTCAGATCTTGTGCTCTCATCCTTCAGACAGAAGGCCACTGCCAAGTCCTAAGAATGTGAAAAACCCCTAAATTACAAAACCCATTACAATTTCTATCTGGTTAGTAAGACTGGAAAGCTCTGCCATTTCCAAGACAGATTTAGATATGGGCAGAGTACTCAGCTTCTCCACTGCCTGGAAACATTAACTTGCTGCTGTTGAGGAAAGGTCAAAGTATATGGGTTGACAGCTACTGCTGAGAGGCTAGGTGCCACTATCCTTTCTCCTAGTACTGGCAAGAACAAAAGATCCGATTCTTCATGTCTCTCCTGCCCATAACAAGGGTTATGCAGGTCTTTTTGAGGAGTTCAAGTTCCATAACATCTTATGGAAGCATCACTGTTTTATATAAGTTTCTTTATATGTAGTACAGAATTTACTTTCAAAAGCAGTGAGGAAATGAAGCCTGATGAAAAAAATAGCACCAAGGAAGTAATGCAAATTAGGAAATAGTATAGAAAAAACTTACATTTTTATTCCAAATTAATTCCTCCATCCAATTTCTTTAATGGACATACAAATGCTTGTACTGGCACAAAAGTAAGAGCAAATGGTCAGAAACTGGTATGTGTGGGACCATTTATTTCAGCACTAATGATAACAAAATCATGGAACAACAGTCTGAGATCCCAACAGTAATTGCAGCATTACCATTAAATTCCTCCATCCCTACTGTCTCCTTTGCATCCTTTCCTTACTCATTCCTGAAGTAGTAGGTTCAAGATATTTTGGGCAGATGTGCATTGTTGTCCTGTGTCTCATGTACATCTTTATAGCTGAACAGAATGCATCAGAAGCAGAGAAGGTAAAGTTGTCAGGGCAGACTAATGTAACTGAGCAGCTACTGTGACCAGTTGTATTGGATGGAGATAAATACAGAGAGGAGGAGGAGATATTTAGGAGGCTTTCAAATGCCTCCTGATGCTTATAGGACAGAACAAACAGTACAATTGCAGTGCAAGGTGGGGAAGATGCAACGTTCCTCTTTCTCTTCTTTACTGTTCTTCTGCCCATATTTCAATTCCCATAATAAAATGTGGCATCCTTTTAGCTGGGAAAGAGTTGTATTGCCTGGCTTCTTCTACACCTTCTAAAAATTGTCCTTTTTCTCCCACTACGGTCAGCTTTCCGATTCAGAACAATTAGTATAATTATCTCAGTTCACACCTCAGTTCACAGTGCAGACACTCCAGTTTAATGGGCTGAGACATAGATGAACTCAGACACAGTTCAAATTATTGTTCTCATAGTCTCTGTTCTAAAGTCATTGTTCCATGAAAAAATATTAGAATAAAATTTCTAACTTATATTTACCCACTCAGTTCTCATGTTAGAACAGATTTTTTTTTGGTTTTTTTTGCCTTTTTTGTCTTTTTGTTTTTTTTCTTTTTCTGCCTACCATCTGATTGTCTCACTGTGTTGCTGGCTTCGCTCCCTCAGCCAAACTCTCAGATGATAATAATTTTAGAGATTGAAAAGCAATACCTCTGGGCTAAATTGTGCTCTGCTATGCAGATATGCCTGTGTTAGTTTAAAGTCACTTAATTGATTTTCTGGTTAGAGAGGCAGTGGAAATGGCTAAATAGGAGGCCAAGTCTCTTTCAGCCTTTGGCATCAGATACTGTTATTACTGATAAACCATTTCATAAGCTGCTTTCCTTTTCAGATATTTTGCTTGTAAACATGAATCTTGCCTTTAGAAAACTATAATCAAATAAGTGTTCTTGCTGTCTAATATAAAACAGTGATAGCTGCACAACATGGTTAGTGTAATCTATTTCACAGTATGTCCTCTTTTAATCTTTTATTTGGTTCATAGAAACTGCCAGGTCAGAACACACAACCACTTTCTCTGAAGCGTCTGCTAGAAGTTTCCAAAGATGACTTAAAAAAAATTCTGTTAATTATACTATACACACATTGTTTTTTTTCTTCCCACCTCTCTTCAGTGGAGATGAACTGTGAGTTTAAGAAAGAAATTTGAGACCATGAGACCCACTGTGTCTCTGAATTTCCTGATATAGTGGCTGGTGGGAAAAATAAATTTCATACGGGAAAAGAAATGCCTTTCCTCTTGTGTGCTTGCTCATCTGAAAGTAACAAGACTTATGTCTTTCCTACTTCTTATAATGGAAGATTTAGAAATATATTTTTAAAGACTCTGAAGCTGTTTCAGTCTATTGTGAATTCTGGAGTAAGAAAAGAGTTTGAAGCTATTTTCCCCTTAACCTCTCAGTTGTAAACAGCTGAAAGCAGAGCCCAGCTAAGCTGCACGTTGTGCAAGCCCATAAAAAGTGGGAACATTCTCATTGTACTGTCTTCCCCTGAGCCCCAATACCCTATAGTTCCCTAGGCGTCTAGGAACTGGGCTGTTTTGAAGTGAAACGTTTATTCCTAAGTATGACAACAGCTGGAACAGTCACAGGTGGCTAGAAGTCTGATTTACAGAAAGTTGCAGGGCACATTTCAACATGTTTGCATGAATAAAATTCCCATGAGAAGCCATGATACTTTAATATTTACCTATTCATATATCTTCTCCATATTATTGTAAACACACTTAAATTACATGACAAATAGACAGAGATATATAAGTGTAGATATATGGACAAAATAATAAGTGGTAAGAGAAAACCTAAGTATGTTTAAAGTTTCCGTGTATAAAAGCAGTTAAATTCAATATTGTATTTGGCAATGTGCAATGCTTGCGTTTTACGTTGACCTTTAATAGACAGCAATACTGATGAGTCTTGTTTTCTGCATTTGCTGTGCTGACTAGCAAATACGTAGAAATGCAAAAGGCACTACTTAGATTGGTTTTAGATTTGACATTCCATTCCACACAACTCAAGAATGTGAAGTGTTATTATCAGGTAGCACTAGCTGAATATGTAACAAAACAGACAGGAAAATTACTGAAGAAAAGTTATTTCACTTTAATTCAGTTTTTAAATGCTGGAAGATATACAATCTATATATCATAGCTGCCTGGAATCCACTAAACTCTCAAATATTTCAGTTTTCTTAAATAACTATTATTTAAAAATCAAACCCACAAAAAGTCATATTCTTGCCTGGTTTTAAAAATGAAAAATAACTCTGCCACCTTCAGCAAATGTAGAATAAAGTCCTCTTCCATCCAAATGAATGCAACTTTTTTGCACTTTAAGTTAAACATGGGCTAAAGTTGCTCTTCTTAGAGGTAAAGTGGCTAAGAGCAATGGTATCTGCCTGAAAATCATTTGTGCTAAAATGCCATTATTTGTTGAGCTTCAATCAATGGAACTGATGTCTTTTTTCTTTTTATTACAATGGCAATATAAATATAACCAATATTAATATCAATGTAACTGATGTCAGTATGAATGAAAATTGAGAGCTTGGCTGATTTGCAATAACTGAGATCCTCAGGTCTTCAAGCTGATATCTCCTGCGGAGATCAGAATTGAGAAAATCTTTTTACCTGCCTCTCCTGGTCAAGCTGATCTGACCATTGAAATGGATAACTTTCCCCCGCTTCCAGGAAGTAAGCACAAAGGACTGGGGAGTTGTTTTTGTCTTCTAGCTTCTTTATGGTTGACCTTAGTTTCTCCTTCCTTTGAACTTCGGGAGTTCAAAAACTCAAAGACAACTTTTAAATACTGGAAGAACAGCTTAGCAGGACTAATAATCTCATTATTCTTTTCCATCTCAAAACAAAGCCCTTATCTCTTCATATGCTATTGTATATACATCATCAAATTTATATAAAGAAGTCTTTTGATTTCAGCACTTCTAGGTGTAACCTGTCAGGCCCTGCGGACTTATGTATGTGCAGTTTGTTTAAGGGGTCCCTGTCTTGGTCCTCCTCCACTGGGGATAAATCTTCCTTGCTCTAGACTTTCCTTCTGGTCTCAAGTGCCTGGGATTCCCAAAGGCTGGTTTTACTGATAAAGACTGAGGCAAAGAAGGCATCAAGTACCCCAGCCTTTTCTATGTCCTTTACCACATGTCCTTTGCCTGGCCCTATTCAGCAGTGGGTCCTTATTTACTCTAGTTTCCCTTTTACTGTTTATGTATGTGTAGAATCCTTCCTTGTTTCTCTTTGCATCCCTTGCCCGATTCAACTCCAGGTGGACCTTGGCTTTCCTAACCCCATCCCTGCACAATCTGACTGCAGCTCTTATATTCCTCCTGGATCACCTGCCACTGCTTCCAGCTCTTGAACATTTTCTTTCAATGTCTGGGTTCAGTTAGAAGCTCCTTGCTTATCCATGCTGGCCACCTGCTGCCTTTGCTTGATTTTGTACTTGTTGGTAGTACACGAACAGGGAGGTGATCCTTGAATATCAATCAGCTCTCCTGGACTCCTCTTCTCCAAGCATATCTCTGAATAGGTTGAAGTCTACTCTTCTAAAATCCAGGGATCCTTTTGGTTCTTTGTCCAAAACTAAGATCCTCAAAAGAGGATCACTTTACAATTAGTGTGGTACTGTAGGAGTAGATCTGTATTGTGAAATGGTTGATGTTGAGGACATAATAACCAAAAACTACTTATTTTGTGGGCTATGCTTCAGACTACCACTAGTCATCAGCAGTTGGAATGAGTCTCCCAGCTATGCGTACTCCAATGTGATCAAACTTCTGCAGTCAGAATGTGAACCAAAGGATGGTAAGAGGGTATAATTGATAGATTCTCTTCAAAAACATACTCCCAATCTGAAATAAAACATTAACATGGATCCCCTGAAGTCCCTAATCTTAGGGGTTCCTAAGTTTCTTGGACACTTAAACCTTCATTAGTAAATTATTGCAATTCTCCCTATTTCTGCTTGTCACCACACAAATAATGAAGTTTGTTTAATTCTAGCAGGATGAAAAAAAACCTTCAAAACTTCAATATACATATGTTCTAGGAACACACATTTAACTAGACCATTCAAACCATAGCAAGGAGGAAATCCATTCTTCATAAGTCAGTTCCAGTAACTTAGCTGCTAGAACACTTATCTGAGTTTCAAGGGACTTTGTAATATTGCATTTGTGCAATTTAAGAGTAGATTGGAAGCTCTACCTTTCAGGATGCTTCCTAGCAATCAAGACTAGATTTCTTACACATTTACAAATGCACAGAATTGAAGTTATTATGTTTTGTATTGGAATACCATGAACCTAATTGCCCATCTAGTTCACAGGACTTTCAGGAGCTGAGTTTTCAAAAGATGAACTTGAAAGAACCTCACATAGGATATTAATCTATAATAATCTGGCAGCATCAGAAAGGATCAAATTGAATTCAAGTGCCTACATCTACAGTGGCTAAGGCAACAAAAACAAGATAGTTAATGCCTTTCATATTCCAAATGGCTTCCCATGCTACCCACCTGTCGATAAAAAGGAGAAACCAGCCTCAAGAAAATCATAGAAATGGCTTTAGTACTTTGGTAAGAATTCACCACTGAGATCCCACATCAAAAGAGATGCTTTCATGGTTTAGAGGGATGAATTTAAGACTTTTCTTCTCCCCTCCATGTTTTCCTACCAGTAGCTCAACATTTTGGGGACTGGATTTTTAAAGGATTCTGTATTTGCCTGTTAACACTCTGCTTTCATTAAAGTGCCTAGACGAATTTTGGTAATTTGCAGAGGATTAATTTATACTGGAACAGAACATTTGCCTGGAAATGCAACTGTTTTAATTAATTGGTTCAGCTTCCAAACATTATTTTTCATTTCATGGATGCATAAGGATGTCATATACACACACACAAAAATTTCAGCATTTATTCATCAGCAAGCAAATATCTAATTTAGATATCATTTATTACTGTTATTATAGGCTGAACTGTCAGAAAGTTATTAAGAAAGCTATTCAGAATGCAAAGAATAAGAGGTTCAAGTGACACCTACATTCACCCCTAAGGGCAGTGATGGCTCTAATTCTTGTTAGTGGAGATCTCCCCCACTAATGGTTACTATGCTTTTGCAGCATCCATCCTGTTCTGGTGTGCACCTCTAGGTCCAATTTCTACTTCTTGTTCCAGTGTGTCGTGGTGTTGGTTTTGGGGCTACAAGTGTACTGTAGGTGCTAAGGCCAGGGTGAACAAGACTTGGAAAGATCGTACCAAAGGTCAAAAATATCTGGTGGGTACTGACCTTGTTGTCTCTGGAGAAGGGCTCTACTGCATATAAGTATTCAAAGAGAGCGCTGTCAGAAATCCTGTGTAACAGAAGAAGAATCTGCACAATTTTCAGTTTGAAGCTATCCTAGGAAAACCATGAAATTTAGCAATAACTTTAAAGTAAACAACAAGCTCTCTACAGAAGATAGGTGAAAAAGTGTTTCTCTCACATTACTGTACATATCTTGAGTTTGGTATGGATAATAACATAACCTGAAAAATCTTTATTTCATTAGATAGATCTCTGACAAGAATTATAGTAGCCATAAATAGCTATGAAAATTGCTACAATACCTAGAATTGTTTGACATTCACTGCAGATAGAGAGAGGGAAAAATTGCTTTGACTTTAAAGTCAATTTTTATTTTTGCTTCCTATGACTATAAAATAGAATTCATGAATCTTTAAAATTAAGAAGGTTGGAAATTTGAAGATTAAGGAGCATATATATGTACGGGGGAAATAAAACTGCACAAAGCTGTTCACACCAGAGATTCAAAGTGTCTTTAAAAAACCCACAGATTTGCATGGGAAAACTCAGAAACATGGATGAGAACAGGAGGAGAGCTACAGATCAGATATGAGATAAATTACAGGAGCTGACAGGAAGAGGTAGAGGGCTTTCCATTGCTTGTAAATTTTTTCTTTTACATTATTCCAATTCTACCTTCACAAACATTGTTTTTGACCTAATACAGAATTGCTATAGAAAAATGAAATACTGACCTACAATTCTACTATATAATTGATATGCTTTTTGTTCTAACAATTCACAGAGGTGAGTAGGGACTTTGTACCTAAGAGATATTTTGCTTAAGTCAAATGCAAATAAAAATACAACATTTGAGGGATAAACCCAGGCTATTAACAACTGCGTGTGATTACATAAACATGATTCTATAATGAGTGTTGGTAACTTATGGATTTAAAAATAGTAATGCCCTAATATTAAAGCATCTATCTAATCTTCACTACTTTTGAATGCTGAAGTGTTATAACGGCTACACGCAGAAGGTGAATTAAAAAAATATAATAACTACAGAGCTTTTTAAAGCATGCCATGTTAAACAAAAGGAACAATCATAGAATCATAGAATCATAGAATCATACAGGTTGGAAAAGACCTCTAAGATCATCGTGTCCAACCGTCAACCCAACACCACCATGCCCACTACACCATGTCCCTAAAATCCTCTAATACTTTAATCTCTGCCACCGCCTCAAATAACTCCCAGTCCCATTGCAGGAGATGAAGGTTTCCTACGTGGAATTTGACTTTTGTATTTGGTAACGACAGGAAGGTGGAAGTAGAAGTAAAATCAGCAACGTGTCTTTATGTAATTTTTGAGCCTGTCATCATAAGTGAAGAGCAGAAAAAAGCCATGAGCAAAGGTTATCATGGATGTGACCATTGCCCAGAGCTGACCAGAAGCAAAAAATATGGATTAGAAATTTCCCTGACTGATAACCTAGGACTTATTAATTGGTATATATCCTGGAGAGGGATTTGTGAGCATAACGATTAGAGGCATCAGAAAGAAAAATGTTTGAGATCGAAGTGCGGTGAAACCATAGCTGTGGATTTTTGAGCAAGATAGCTCCACTGTTTGTTTTCACTGTATTCAAGGGGAATACTTTTTTTTTTAAATGCAAGATTACATCTCTGTATCTGATTTTTGTCATGGAATATTTTATTCATACAAAAATATCCTTGAAAGTTCTAAATGTTGACCGTAAAAAAGTCCACATAGGGCTAAGCCTTAAATGTTATGGGTTATCTGAAGTTATTATTCTAATATTCAGCTGTAAATGAACCTGAGATTTAAGATACTGTAGAGCATGTGGAATATCACTGAGATGCAGAGGAGATTACAGCTAACCATGATAAAGTGGCTCTCAAACAGAAGTTCAGAAACAGTGAATCACAAGGAGCAAGTAATCTGTAAGCAATTCATAGCAGATCGTATGCTGTTATATTGTTGACAACAAGATCATAATACAGTTAAAATAGTTTTGAAAAAAGAGTACTGATGCATTAGAATAAAAATATTAGCTACTCTAGAATAACTGTCTTAAGAAGTATGTCATAAATTTATGGCAAATTATTAAAATTTATTCACAGTTTCACCTGTTGGACTAAGACAGGAGTCCGGATAGTTGACAAACAGGTAACCCACCTATTTTGATAAGGATCTCACCTGTTTTGTCCAGTGCTTTCAGCTGAAATACTTTATCAGTTGATAGGCCCATGTTAGCAGCAGCAGGCAAAGGCAGTTCCTGATATCCCTTTGCAGCCCCTTGTAAAATTTACACTACTTAATTGTTTTCATTCATCTTCTTTCAGCACTTCTATATATGTAATAGCATACATTCCCATAAAGAATAAATCCTGTATTTTATTTATTTCAAGACATCTTGCATAAAAATTCCATAATTTTCCCTCACTCTTTAAAGGAGGTATGATTTGCTTTGTTAAAGCAATTGGAAATTAAATTGTGTTAGTCTTATTATCATGTTTATTTTTAGGTTGTATCTAAATGGGCCTCATTCTAGGGACCAAAAACTGATAAGGCTGACTAGTGATAACACAATACTGTACCTATCTATAACATTCTCTGTAGATGTATTTGAACCCCAGCAAAAAAAGTAGCTTGGAAACGCATTTCTGATTTTTCTCATGATTGAAGTCAAAGACTTCCTTTTGCTGTATGTGTGACTGATTTAAAATCTATGCTTAAATATTTTGTGAGCTATAATGTTATAATTATTGCCCATACAAAGCTCAGTCAAGAACAGAATTTCATTGTGCCTGTAGGAAAGATCCATCAATACTCCTATTTCATTTTCTAATATTCCATTTTTTTGGACCAAAGAAGCAAGAAGAGCTGGAGGGTCAGATAACATAGTTCCAACGTTGCCTATCTACAAGCTGTCAAACACTTATCGTTTTGAGGCTGAGTTTTTTTTTTTTTTGCAGCTGAGAATTCATTAATCCTAGCTTGCACTTAGTATGTGGGCACTGTAATGGGAATTGCTGAGACTAAGACTGTGTAAAAAACACTGAACAGTAACAAATCGTGTGTCTATACTGTAGTCGTCACCATGATTTGTGTAATGCAAATCTATCTGCACTAATTTTTAGCTAGATAACTTGAGTTCTCAAAACATCAAAGTCCAGTGAAAGCTAACTCAAGCATTGTATTTGACAGGTTTTCTTAGTTGCTAACTCAAATGTGTCTAGATCTCACTATAATTACAGCAGCTGTATTGCAGACGCTGGTGGCAAATGTTCATACATATCCTTCTTGCTGTCCAGGAAGATTTTGAGACTTCTCTGTGTGAATCCAGGATGTCTGGAAAAGCAGGTGCTCACTGTGTGTAGTGCATAGTATGTATGCAGAGAAATCCCAGGTGACAGTGTAGTAAGTTTGATGAAGGAATAAGCCACACTCTGCAGAGGAAGGTTGAAGTGATAATTTGCTTATATCGAATGAAGCAGTAGGTTTTGTCGTTAAAATAGGGAGTGAAAACTCATTTGTTTGTATCCCAGAAACCATTGTTTCTTCAAAATCACCAAGAATGGAATTATTTTATGAAAATTCTCATAGCAGAATATAAAACATACTTTTATTTGTAGCTTGGGTTTAGCATTATGTTCCAGCTTTGGCTTTTACTGCCTATGGTAAAATGTGAAATGCACTACAGAAACTTAGGCCATACAGGGGCAAGGAGACTATTCAGGATTAATAATTTGGCTATAAAAATGAAAAGAAAGAAAAAAGTTCTTCCAGCAAGGTATGGATGGAGCTGAACAGACTAGAATTAAGATTGTAATACAGTAAATGTTGTATTTTATTAAATACTCACAACATTCATAATGTTTACAGTTATTTGTTGGGCTAAAACTGAGTTAACTATTTTATATTTTTTCACCTCGGGTACTCTGACTGCATTTTCTGCTGCTGTTATGCTTCAAAGTCTACAGAAGCATTGAATTCCATGAGAAAATACAATTATAAAGTAAACACTGTGATAAATTTTATTCATCTTTGACATTTCTTTCAGATCTTGCTCAACAAATTTATTGACTCATTTTTTGGCACTCCAAGTAAATAAAGTTTTTTATTAGACATTGAAACTGATTCAAAGAGGTAAGAGAAAAACAAACAACATAACTAGAAGAGTGGGTTTGCCAGATGACAGTCAGGTATGACTTTAATATGACTTGCTTATCTACCCTTCCAGAGAAAAAATAAACAAACATATAATCTTATAAATGGATTATAATTGCTTACACATTCTTACAATGTCCAGAGAAACAAATATTTTATTTTTTTTCAGAAAAAGCAAGATTTTCTTATCCCCTCTCTTAAAAACAGATAAACAAACAAAAAAATGCCTAAAGCTTTCACCTCCTTGAGTGATATGTAATTTTTATGTTGAAGATTTTTTCACTCACATGGCTGAAATATTGATTTTTGGTCAAGCTCTTGAAAGTAAAATTTATATATTCAGTCATTAATTAATTAACATGAATTAATTAGTTATTCTCAATCACTTATTCAAAGACTGTACTGGTAGCAACCAAAAAAATCAAACACCTGGTCCCCCCCCTTTAAACCAAAATAGCAATGGTAACAAGACATAAAAAATCAAATGTAAAATATTCTTTAAAATAATAAGTCTGTAATGCATAGCACATGCACTTTAAACATACAGTGTGCCACCTTCCAGAGATGGACAGGAGTTCTGGTTTGCAGACTTCTAGTTCCTGGTTCACAGATTTCTACTGCCTTATTATAACACAGCTCAAAGCATCATGAGTTAGACTCTGACCTGCAAAGTTCCTCAGTAGGTTTTCTGATATATACACTGATATAACCATAGTACAATTGAGTGGAATGACGTCTCCTTCCTTCTTTCCTATATAACTTCTCCAAGACCCTACACGCACTTTGCAGGATTAGCTGCTGCGAAGGATGACACGGATTCCACAATGTGCTTTTTCCACCACTCAAAGGTCCTAAAAAGAGCAGAACAGGACAGACCTTTTTCATGACACTTTTTATAACCTGTCCTGGTTTTGGCTGGGATAGGTTTAAATAAATTTCTTCCTAGTGCTGTGTTTTGGATTTAGTATGAGGAGAATGTTGATAACACACTGATTCATGGACACTATTGCACAGGTTATCCATGGATGTGAAACATGCGCTGCAATCAAGCAAGCCAAGCAAGTAAGGCCTCTTTGAGATGGAGGACGATGGTTGAAATACAAATATGGGGAGGCCTGGCAGATTGATTATATCACACTCCCACAAACTCGCCACGGCAAGCGCTATGTGCTCACCATGGTGGAAGCAACCACCGGATGGCTAGAAACATACCCTGTGCCCCATGCCACTGCCCGGAACACCATCCTGGGCCTTGAAAAGCAAGTCTTATGGCGACACGGCACCCCAGAAAGAATTGAGTCAGACAACGGGACTCACTTCCGAAACGCCCTCATAGACACCTGGGCCAAAGAGCATGGCATTGAGTGGGTCTATCACATCCCCTACCATGCACCAGCCTCTGGGAAAATCGAACGATACAACGGGCTGCTAAAGACTACTCTGAGAGCAATGGGTGGTGGGACATTCAAGCATTGGGAGACACATTTAGCAAAAGCCATTGGGTTAGTCAATACCAGGGGATCTGCCAATCGAACTGGCCCTGCCCAATCAAAACTCTTACATACTGTAGATGGAGATAAAGTCCCTGTTGTGCACATAAGAATATGCTGGGGAAGACAATCTGGGTTACTCCTGCCTCTGGGATTGCTTTTGCTCAAGGACCTGAGTGCACTTGGTGGGTAATGCAAAAGGATGGGGAGATCCGGTGTGTACCCCAAGGGGATTTCATTTTGGGCGAAAATAGCCAATGAACTGAATTTTATGATGTCAATTGTTATATGATATTGTATATCATTATTTCTATGGTTGCTATCAATGGTATAGCAGTGAAAATCGCCCAGATTAGTGAAGAATGAACTAACTCTGATGAAACCGAGCAAAGTGCAACGATGATAGAACCAGATGAGTGCAGCAATAATGGAATCAGAACTGACTTCAGGATGCAACAGTCCAACACCACACACAATCTCTCCAGGCCTGAAAGGCTGTTATGAGAGATGGAGCCCAAAGTCGTGGACCAAATGAACTCAATGGACATTTTAAAGGGATAGTCCACAGACTAAGGGAATGATATCTGTGTGTGCATATATATATATATGTATATATATAAAAAGAAAGACAGTGGTGATAATTGAAATTGTCCTGGTTTTGGCTGGGATGGAGTTGATTTTCTTCCTATTAACTGGTATAGTGCTGTGTTTTGGATTTAGTGTGAGAATAATGTTGATGACACACTGATGTTTTGGTTGTTGCTAGGTATTGTTTACGCTAGTCAAGGACTTTTCATCTTCCCATGCCCTGCCAGGTGTACGGGGGGCTGGGAGGGAGCGTGGCCAGGACGGCTGGCCCAGCTGGCCAATGGGCTATTCCATACCATATGACGTCATGCTCAGCATATAAGGCTGGGTGAAGAAGAAGGAGAGGGGGCGTTCAGAGTGATGGCGTTTGTCTTCTCAGGTAACCATTACGCGTGATGGAGCCCTGCTTTCCTGGAAATGGCTGAACACCTGCCTGCCGATGGGAAGTAGTGAATGAATTCTTTGTTTTGCTTTGCTTGCGTGCGCGGCTTTTGCTTTCCCTATTAAACTGTCTTTATCTCAACCCATGAGTTTTTCTCACTTTTACCCTTCTGTTTTTCTCCCCCATCCCACCCGGCGGGGGGGTGAGTGAGCGGCTGTGTGGTGCTCAGTGGCCGGCTGGGGTTAAACCACAACAGAAATGTATCGAAAAATGAGAGACCTAAGCATGACGTAAATGGTATAGTATAGGGGGTGGATACTGTCCTGGTTTCGGCTGGGATAGGGTTAAATTTCTTCCTAGTGCTGTGTTTTGGATTTAGATTGAGGAGAATGTTGATAACACTGATGTTTTCAGTTGTTGCTAAGTACCCTCCTAGTCCAAGGACAGCTCCCGTGCCTACTGACTGAGCTAGATGCACAAGATGGGAGGGAACATAATCAGGACAGCCAGCCCAGCTGGCTAATGGGGTATTCCATACCGTGTGACGTCTTGCTCAGTATATGAACGGTAGGCGTGATCCAGGAAGTACCGATCGCTACTTGGTTATCGGTCAGTGCGAGTGGTGAGCAATTGCACTGTGCATCACTGATTTTGTGTATTCTATCATTATTTATTATTATTATTATTTTCCCTTTTCTGTTCTATTAAACTGTCTTTATCTCAACCCACGAGTTTTTCTCACTCTTACCCTTCCAATTCTCTCCCTGTCCCACTGGGGGGGCGGGGGGAATGAGGGAGCGACTGCGTGGTATTTGGCTGCCTGCCAGATTAAACTACGACAAACTGTATGCTTTTTGCTGATATTTCACTTTGAAGAAATAAAATTGTTTATATTATTGACTGTGAAACTACAGGACTGCTGTGAAATCGGTAGAGCAGGTTTAATACAAAAGTTTGTTATTTATAATCTACATACTGCATGAAAAACAGGACTTGAAGTTTCAACAAGAATTTTAATTCACCACATGTGGATTACATAGGAGTTCTCTCTGAAATTCATTCTTGACTCTATATTCTGCTAAAAAAAAAGAAAAGCAGATCTTCTATTTGCAGTAAATGAAGGTATTTCAAGAATGCGTATTTCCTGACTCAAGAATGTATAGAAATATTGTAGTTGTAAAAAAAAATAAATGTTGTAGTAGTAACAAGCTGGGATGTGTGGGTATGTGGACATGCATATAGATATATATGTCTATACATATAATAAGTATTATGCACACCCACATATAGATAGATAGATAGATAGATAGATAGATAGGTAGATTTGCACAACATCTATCTTACATATTTTTTATATAATATGTACAGGTAGCTTTGCTGGTCATGAGCAAGACGACTTCTTTAGCCATAAAAGAGCAAAAGGGCAAAAAATGATTTATTCCAATGGATTTTCCAGAGTGATTCATTGACTAAAGGCTGCTGGGGATCACAATGGTAGCTGAATAAACAAGCTCTTTGTAGAAACTGTAAAATTATTCTAAAACTATATACTTAGAAAGTTACCTCATCTTGCCATAAATTTACATTTTTTCCCTTACCATCCTTTGCAAGCTATTTCCATATTAATTATCATGATTATATTTTGTGTTGTTTAAGGTCAAAGTTGCTAAATCATACCCAAGGGACTTCGTTCCAGTAATGCCTGCCACAACATTGCTCTGAGAGCTCATGGTGAAGCAGCCTTAAAAGGTGACCTCCAAATCTTTTATGAGTAACTGCTTTCTAAGATAACAGTTCTTATCTGGTAGTATAACCTGTGGTTCTTTGTTGCAAAGTGCATTAATCTGTACCTGCATTTTGTGGGATTCTGACAATTTGACCAAGTGATTTAGATTAAATTCTAACAGTAAACTGCCCTCCTTTTTATTTACTATCCCATCAATCTTTGTGTCATATGCAAATTTAATCAGCTAAGATTTTATTTCATCATCTAGATTGTTTATAAGAATGTACTGAATACTGTTGGACCAGGAATCTCTCTCAGGGGACCTTGCCTGGAACAGCCCTGCTCATTGATATCTGCCAATAAGCCCGTTTTTAATTCATCTAATGTGTGCCCTCTTGATTAAAAATCTTCCATTATAGGAAATTAAAAATGCCGTGTGATACAATTGCAAAAGCCTTAGAGAAGTCCAAAGATGCTATATCAACACAGTTGCCAGTTTTGTTTGACAAAAGATACTTTTCCATGAGACTTGAGCAGTATTTGTGATATTTTCTGGTTTACGTTCTTCAATGAAAGAGCCCTGAAAAGGGGTATTATTTTGTAAGATCAAGGTGAAATATCTTTTTTTTTCCTCAGTCACTTCTTTTAGAGTCTTGAAAATATTTTTCATGGTCTCTTGTTTGTCTCTGAATATTCCCATGAGCTGGGAGAACCCAATGGCAACCACTGGTAATTAAAAGTTTCCTTTTAAAGTACAAAATATTGTACATACAATACACATGCATCTACGTGCGTGTACAAACACATGCGCTGTATGAGTAACAATCTGTATCTGTAACTATTATTTTCTTTAGACCCTGCCAAAATCAGTTTGCGCTTTTCAGTTTGTTTCAAGAAGAAAGACACATAACCTATGTGTTAAAATGTGATTTTATTACATGGAATATACCCATTCATTACAATGGAACAATGGGTGCTCTCTATGATTATTGTTCTGCCATATTGTGACAACATTTATGACAATCTACAGTTTTTTTTCTAAGTCTTTTTTTCTGCATTGGCCTGCAATATTTGTGCACGTTTTCTTCTATATCAAGGAAAGGAAGTGAAATTGAACATGTAATGCATTTTGTCCCTTTTTGATCATAGGAGAAAACTGGCCTTTGACATGCCCATTCATTATGTTTAGCATTTAATTTACTGGTAGGTTATGCAGTATTATGAGCAGTGAAGTCTCTGGTCCAAAGTGTCCTTACCTTTTGATCTTTACTGAAGTTTTACTTCTCTTCAAATGAAGATACAGTTATAGCTATTCACCTTCATCAATCCTTTGAATGCTGCTTTGGATCATAAAATAAAGACATGTTCTTATTTAAAGTTCATAAAAGACTTAAAAATCTTTGTAACTTTTAATAAGATGCATATTTTAATTAAGTTAAAGGGAAACCTACTAAATATATTTACTATTTGAACTGTTGATTCTCCAAATCAGAAAATCCTACTTTTCAGAAAAGTAGGAAATTGACAATTCCTACAAAAGTTAAAAGACTATTTTTATTTTTATGTTTAAAACCTATAGACTTTTTGTAATTGTTCATGGGACAAACTGTGCAGATATAATTCTCACGAAGATGTAAACTCTGCACAACTAATTAAATCTTAAAGTAAGATATATTAATAGAAAAAAGCTCAGAATAATACCAAAGCTAAGTAATATTTAAAGGGAAGGACAGATATGTGATAACAAATAAAAACAGAGACTAAAAAGTCAGTTTTCAGAGAATCAATGAAAAGTCTAATTTAATTAAGATGGTCACTTCTGATTGTCAGGCAAAGCTGATCTCCTAATAGTAGCAACACTGTGGTAATATTATATTTGTTTCTTTTAATTTTAATAAGCTGGTACCACTTTGAAAAACAAATGTAATAAAAGTCTGAGCAAATTGTCTGGAAATCTGTACCTGCCATATTAATGGGGTGATGAGGTATAGAGCTAAAGAAAGAAAACAGAAATCTCTCTCATTTGTTTTTCTTTCCTTTCATTCATACACAAACACACATTTAAATTAACATCTCCAAGGGGTAAAATAAGAACAGGGGCTCAAAGGAAAGAATGGCATAAAGAAGGAAACTTGTTCACTCACTGATCCCTCAAGCTCAATGGCAAGCTTCAACTTTTTAGTCTTAGGGAATTATAACACAAGAAAAGTTAAATTCAGTTTTTCTGAAGAAGAGGAATACATTTGCATCTCGATTTGGATTGACCAGTTGCTTTTGGTCTGGCTACTTTGGTAGATATTGTGTACCTCGGTGTGTGGCACAAGACCTTGAGGTGGGCAGATCATCCTTCCTCCTATACACATGGTATTTTCCAGAACATATCAAGCCTAGGTTAATATGTCCATTTTATACATACCGATGCTTGTACTTGGTGGTGGATCCAGAAAGATAGGGTAGGCTTCTGATTATAGGCTTCTTAGTAGAGTAAATGTTCTGATTTCCAATGAGTTAGTCTGCAATGCGCTTTGGACAACTGACACCTCTATCACACTCTGAATGGACATTGCTTAGTGCATCACTGGAAGTGTCTTATCAACAAACAACTTGCTCAGCTCACTTTTTTTCAAAGTGATATTAGCTTGTTTTAAATGAAGTCCAGCTGTTGGACAGCTATTGAGTGGGACAACTGTTCAAAGAGATTCTTTTGAATATTTTTGTGGTAGTACAGAAATTAAAGATTCTTGACATAGCAAGTAAAGAGAAAGTGTACAAAATAGAAGGGAAGTGTGCTGAATATTGCAAATGCAGTCTTATCACCAGTCACAGACTAGAAATTCTGGGATAATTATCAGAGACTTGTCCTGGTTTCGGCTGGGATAGAGTTAATTTTCTTCCTAGTAGCTCATATAGTGCTGTGTTTTGGATTTAGTATGAGAATAATGTGTATAACCCACTGATGTTTTAGTTGTTGCTAAGTAGTGCTTACCTAAGCCAGGACTTTTCAGCTTCCCATGCTCTGCCAGGTGCACAAGAAGCTGGGAGGGAGCTGGTTAGCCAGGACAGCTGACCCAACTGGCCATCAGGGTATTCCATACCATATGAGGTCATGCTCAGTATATAAACTAGGAGGCGTGGCCCAGGAAGCAGCGATCGCTGCTTAGAGATTGGCTGGGCATCGTTTGATGGGTGGCGAGTGATTGCATTGTGCATCACTCATTTTGTTATTCTGTCATTATTATTATTATTATTATTATTATTATTATTATTATTATTATTATTATCATTATTATTATTATTATCATTATTATTATTTTCCCTTTCCTTTCTGTTCTATTAAACTGTCTTTATCTCAAACCACAAATTTTAGGTTTTTTTTCGATTCTCTCCCCCATGCTACTGGGGGTGGGGTGGGGGAGTGAGCAAGCAGCTGTGTGGTGTTTGGCTGCCTGCCAGGTTAAACCAGAACAAGACTCCAGACTTCATGGGCTATGCAAAGTATTTCCTCTAACTGCCTGATGGCACCATTACACATTGGAAAGAACTTATAGTGATACAGGATCAAGCTGCTATTCCTATCTAGTCTGTTACAGGTCTAGTAACTACTCAGTTTTGTATTAGCAATGGTTGGGGTTGGTATTAATGAAGATGTGCAATGTTCTTATTGCAGCTATTTATTGCAGGTTATGAACATAAGATAAAACTTTGGAGAAGTTCCACTCCAGACAGCCGTGGTACCATGTCATTTTCCTTCAGCATGCTTTTCATTTTCCTGTCATGTACAATTGAAGCTGCTAGTGAAGTTGTTAATAGTTAAAAGTACTGTTGTTGGCCTTTGTTATGACAGCAAGTCCATGAAAACCACTGCAGGAAACACTGTCAAGAACCAAGACACCAAGATCCTGAGAAGATTTGAGAACTGGCCTTTACAAGCTTGGACAAACTGGTACAATATTCCTTCTCAATCATTCAGCCACCAGTAAGGTATCTCAGCTCCATCCAGCATTGCTGTAGCCCCAGAAGCCACAGGCAGAAACAGTAAAGGCAGAGCACATTGTATTCGGCATTTGCAGTAAGCCTTTGAAAGACAGACACCAAACAGTTCTGAAGGCTCCTGTCATTGCTGCGAGACCCCTAAGTATTTCACACAGTCCAGACTTTGTTCGCATTCTGCTCCCTACAAAACTGTTCTCATCTCTACTTTTGCAATGTACAATAATGGATGCTGTAACCAAGCCACCCAAGCAGAAATATTAACGATGTATTCGATTTGCTATGATAAAAAGACTGTATTAGATTAGTATTAGATATCATTAGACATTTTAGGGAAGATTAATTTCACAATAGGTAAATCACTACCATCATCAATTTGAATGAAACTCTCTAAAAGCATAGGGTACCATTTCATCAGCTGGTGGAGGCTGCTTGCTTGGTTTTATTTTAATGAATGTCGTTTGGTGTACCACAGAGGTTTTGCTATCTTACAGCACAATAGACAGCAGCCAGAACTGTAAACACAGAGTTTTATTCATCCTGGAAATTTATGCAAGAACCTACTCAGATCTGCCAAGAACTGAACAGAAATAAAATATGTGTTCTAAACTATGAATATAGAGATTTTCTGTTTGGATAATAACTTTGTATGGGCAACAACAGGAATCTGAATGCATTGATATTCTGATATGCCTTCTAGCACTTCCACCATTTTCCTCAGAGAAGAAAGCAACTGAAAAAAACCCTTTTGGTTCATTATAGCAAGAACGCTTCTGTACCTCTTCTATTTCCATACCCGCATAGGCAGATACATATACTTCATGGATTTAGAATCATTTACATTTGTCCCCAGTGATATCAAGTAAGTCTTTTTTGCAACAACATATGCAGTCTGGGAATATTAGGATTCTTTTTCTGCTATAAGAAAAGAAGTTTTAAAGTGGTTTCATTTTTTATTTAGAATTATTTAGTAGTATTTTCCTTGCAGAAAATAAATTTTTTAAATTGGCAATATTGCAAATTGCCCAGCATTACTAGAGTCTCTGACATAATCTGTGTCAAATCCTCTGGCATTCATTAAAAGACATTCAAATACTTGTGGGATTCAGGAAAGCTCGGCCTCTATTCTTCATTGAGAGCTCTACAGTTTCTTTTTACTTCTTAGTTTTTGGGTCACCTGATCTGTTTTTTCTGTTAGTAATTTTTAGGGTAGGTGGCAGAAAAATTTTTTATCTAGTCTATGGGGAAAGGTACTATATTAAAAAAATGTAAATTTATGTAAATGCATTCAATTTAAAACTTTTTTTGAAAAAAATTTTGTTTTAAAACAATGCTGAAATGACATGGTTATAATAACCAGGTAACCGCAGTAAAAGAGCACTGTTAGTGTCTGTCTCTGAGTACTGAAATAAAAAGATACTTTACCATTTGTGACTCTTATAAACCAGAGGGACAAAGAGTCTGACATGTGAAAGCAGCATACTCTTTAGTAATGGCAATTAGTTCAGTTATAAACTGTTATATCAGCATAAAAGATTCATTCTCCAGACTTGCATTATCTTTGAACTCTTTTGCGTAGCACCGTATCTGTGAACTCTTATGTGTATGTTGTTGTGGTTTAACCCCAGTAGGCAGCTAAGCACCACACAGCTGCTCGCTTACTCCTCTCCAGTAGGATATGGGAGACAATCAGAAGGCTAGAAGTGAGAAAAGTTGTGGGTTGAGATAAAGGCAGTTTAATAGGGAAAGCAAAAGCTGTGCACGCAAACAAAGCAAAACAAGGAATTCATTCACTACTTCCCATTGGCAGGCAGGTGTTCAGCCATCTCCAGAAAAGCATGCATGATGATTACTTGGGAAGACAAACGCCACCACTCTGAATGTCCCCCTCTTCCTCCTTCTTCCCCCAGTTTTACTGCTGAGCATGACGTCATATGATATGGAATATCCCTTTGGTCAGTTGGGGTCAGCTGCCCCAGCTGTGTCCCCTCCCAACTTCCTGTGCACCCCCAGCCTACTCGCTGGTGGGGTGGGGTGAGAAGCAAAAAAGGCCTTGATTCTGTGTAAGCACTGCTCAGCAATAACTAAAACATCCCTGTGTTATCAACACCGTTTTCATCACAAATCCAAAACACACCCCATACAAGATACTATGAAGAAATTTAACTCTATCCCAGCCAAAACCAGTACACAGGTATGTTAATGTGTGCCACCTTAGGGCCCACGATAGCTGATGCCATAAAAGTTCGTGAGCTGGCAATTCTTAACTTCTCCTGGCAAATGAAATCTGAAGATTTAAGAAAGATCATTAAACTTCTGTCTCACATACTTCTCCACTCTTTTCAGCTTAGATTCTCTCCTGTGGTGTAGTGCTCCTCTGGAGAGTATACTCATCATCCGAAGAAGTGATATCATCTCCTCCACTATTTCCACTACATGCCTTCTGCTCTGGGCTTGGCCTCAGGCTCCTTCATTCTAATGTATCTGGTGAGAGACCTTTTCTCCAGTCCCCTGAAACACGTGACTCACTACTCATCTGCATCACCTTGATTCAAAATGTATTCTTCCCTCTACAACGGATTGCGGGGAGTTAGATTTTTGAAGGTGGCCTGTTTTACCTCTGAACATTTTTAAAATACAGAAGTGATATTTTTGGAGCTGAAAGAATTTCTGCTTTAAATTTCTGTGGTATTGATATCATTGTAATTTGAAACAGTAGAAAAAGAAATTCCTACATTCAAAATGGAAACTGCAATCTCATGCAAGCACTCATAAAGAGTTCCCAGCCATCAACGAGAAATCATCAGCTGTTTTGAGACAATTTTTCCAAATTGTCACACAGGAACAAGCAATAAAAATGTTTTGTAAATATGAGAGAAAATGTCTGCAGTATATGATTTTTAACAACTGGTGAAATAATTTCTTTGCATTTCACTAATAATCAAATATCTATATGTGGAATTACGAGAGACTGAAATTTACACATTTATGAAAAATAAATCAATGATTAAAATAAAGCATCCTTTTATTTCTCAAAGGTTACTCTCTTGCAATAATGAAACTAAGTGAAGTCACAACATTAATGGGACGATCATCAATTCTGTTCCAGCTGCTTTGAGACATTCCAGCTGAAAAAGCAAAAGCAAAGTTTAATATTGTTCACTCTCTAACCCTTGCATCCAGGCTCTTCTGAGAGAAGTGGAGAGTGACCTTAGGCTCTGGTGCTTCTCAACTGCCAGAATAGCTCTTTGGGCAGCCGGGCTGCTGTAAATTGCAGTATGGATTAGATTGCCCCTGGCTGATTCTAAAGTCAGGGGAATAAAAATATGGCTTTGTTTCCATTTTCTCAGCTGTGCCAGCTGAGGAGCCAGCCTTAAAAGTTCACTTCTTGCTAAAGGCATGCAAGGGTGCCACAGACAGAGCTGATAGTCATATCTGCCTGAAGGACTGAAGGCTATCAGCCAGCCTGTGAACCGGCACATTCACTTGTATCCTTCTGTATATTTGTGCAGTGCTTTGTACAATGGATGTCTAACCCTTTTTGGTGCCTTTAGGTACCCTTCTACTGCAAATAAATAATGCTATGCTATATATATGTGAGCAAGAGAGAATATTCCTCAGCATTCATCCAATAAACTGTCTTATTTTACAAATATTGAATATTCTGAGAATTAGAAAACATTGATATGATGAGAATGTCTATGTAACTCAAGACAGAAAAGCTAAAAATATGCTTAAAAACCTAGAAAATTATAATGTTTAAAAATATTCTGAAAATGTATTGTTTTCTAGGAAGAAAAGTTTAAAATGATTAGATGATAATGTTTTTAAGAACTGCAAACTGATTCCTTTTTCAGTGATTTAATTTTAATAAAAAGAAGACTTCTCTAAGCTCTGGGATGTTCACTTTGATGGATTTCAGCTCAAACATGAGCTAGCCCACAAATTCAGCTATCTCCACCTCGCTTCTGTAAGCATTCAAAAACAGTAGTAGAATCCCTTGTGCGATTCAGCATGCTGTGTGAGCTCTGCTACACGATGACCCTTACCTCAGATGTCACAGGTCAACAGTGAAATCTATTAATAAACGTGTATCATGGATCTATCTCAGTAACCTTTCACCTTTGATTTTTACATATGTATACTCACACAGGAAGGAGTATTAAAAAGCTTTCTATTTAGAACTTACAGTGTATAGACTCTTTGAAAGTATATAAAAGCAAGATGCTGCAAAGTCAACAAAATGATACAAATACCCCCATGATACATCTATTATAGAAGAAGTAAAATATTATAAGAGGTAAATATCAATGTATGTCTTCCTATACCCTTAAGAATTTAGTCCCATAAAGAAACAGCTCAAGCCTTTTTCAAGTTTTATGAAGGCTTCTTTAAATATTTAGAGTTGGGAAAGCCACTTCTTTTCTACCTCAGGCCGATGAAAGAGGAACTTTCCTTTAGTCTTTTTAAAACATGAAAGGGGTAAGATCACTAACGTCAGAAGCCTCCTCCCTTTTCTCTAAGAATGATTCTTTCAAATCTTCAAACAAGAAAATACTTTGCTCTATAGTTTCCTGATCTTCCACAAGATGTTGAGCCACTTATAGTGCTTTAATCCCACCGGGCTTGGTGTGCGTGTGTGTGTGTGCTGGTGTGGCCATGTTCCGTGTGTATGTTAGGGGAAAAGACAACACTTTCATTTTCAAACACCATGAAGATTGTAAGAAAGGTTATTTTAGTTATATGCTATTACTTTAGCTAGTCTGCCTGCTTATGTAGTCAAGAATTAAGAACAATAAAATGTTATAATTTATTATATTAAAATAAAACAAGGAAAAGCTATACCATAAAAACTATACCATAAAAAGGGTAATGCAATTCTGTTCATTTTTCAGCAATTAATGTACCCAGACTCCCATCATTTTGCCAAATCTCACCTGTTTTTAAATACCTTGGGAAAACAATGTGTGATTATTGTTTAATATATAATGGCTACCATACATTAAGGAGGTTGGTACAACTGAAAAAGGGAGCACCCAGCTCTCATCCTCTCAACAGTCCCCAGCCTTTTACATTCTACCTTCACAGTAATCTACAGAATATGACGCATGTTAAAATGCAACGTGAGTATGCATAAATACGGTGACTGAAGGAGGAAAAAACATTCCTAGATCCATGCCCCTTCCCAGGCTGTGTACCCTCAAAATTCAAGCTGAAAGGAATCATGCTAAGCATCTCTGTGCAATCTAACAGTAACAGTATAGAAAAAGATGAGTTTGGACTCTCAGTCAGATCCCAGTAGTTCATGCCATAAAATCTTATATTAGATCTTAAATCAGACTTGAGCAGTAATTAGGTCCTCAGGCCTTACAATGGTCTTGCAAAGTTTCTCCTTCTATGTCCAGAGCAGTGTCTTGCTTACATAATTAAAATGAGTTACTTTCATACACTTTTTAAGCATGTTGAAAAATGCCTTACATACACTCTTCAAGGAAATAGTCCTGTGGTGACATAGGGTTAGCTGATTTACTTCAGTTACATGCACTTACTGAACTTTTCTAAGTGCTCAATGCTAAAAGCTACTTATACATAATTTATGTCATATTTGCTGGCTGAACTCTGTTCTCATACTTCATGCCTGCCATTCTCATGAGCATAATAACAATAATCCATCATGTATATGTATAGCATTCTGACGCTATTTGCAGGTTGATAAGGATAAAGATACTATGAAAAGATAAATAGATGGTGGCTGCACCAAAGCCCTGGGCTTATTAGAATTTAGGAGGGGACACTTTATTCTTTCATATTTACATTAACTCTTGTGTACCATGTTTTATACTGCACTACAATACTGTAGTGGTAAATATTAACCGTCGATGTTTCATAATTGTTATGGAGCTGGACTTTATATGTATACTTTATTCCCAGTAGCATCAGCGTAAATAAATAAAGGTTTGTATTTAAATATTACCATCTCAGAAGGATTTATTGAGAGTTAGCTGATCATGTGGAGTAAATTCCATGTTTGTAGTATATAGGACTGCAAATACTTTTTTTCTCAACATAATGATGAGGCCAAGATGTGTGATCCTTCTCAGTGAGTCTTCCAGAAAGCTGGACCTGTACAACGTGCCTTCTTAAGGCAGCATGTGGATGGCCTGAACTCCATCTTCTTTAATGTTTGCCTTTCTAACTCTTTCCGCAAAAAAAAGAGAAAAGCTAAGGATTAAAATAATCAAGCAGGAAAAGAAACTGGCCTGAACATATAAGCTAAAGCAGAGCTGACTATAAACTTCTAAATTTCAGTGAATGCATAGTCTCTTTCAATTGCCTCTATGTTTCTCAAACCTTTCCTTAATTCTTTCAAAAAGTGTACAAGATTGACAAAGATTTACAGGCCTCTAATATATATGGTTTTGTTGGTTCACTATGGACATCCTGAAAAGCAAAAGCTTTCATTTTATTTTTCAGTAGACAGGAGATTATATTAACAAAGCCTTCTTGGAAGCTCTATAGAAATCTTCAATAAAGTACCTACATTGTCCTCTGGGTAACTACTGTCACATGACCAATTGCATAAAGAGAAAGTAAAATGTAATGATTTAATCGGACTAACCTGCTGGCAGAAAATACTAAATAAAAATGTTTCTAGAACTTTGCAGCTTTGTGGTTCATAAGTACTGATCTTAATGTTTATATTGTCCAGTAAGAAATAAAAGGCTCATCTAAAAATAATATGCAGCAAAACATGACCGTAATTAATAATAGACAGTATTTATCGTATGTTTTTTTTTTTTAAGGTTATAAGTGATTATTTAGGATATAGTGAGGATACGCTACTCAGTGGCACTGCTTTCAGTGAATAAAGTTAGTTAGCTCTGAATAAATTGCTCTGAATAAACCAAAAAATTGTTGTGGGATAGAATAGCTCCATGCAGAGATACTGACAAAATATGAATCAGAGTTTCCCAGTGAGAGACAGGCCTAACTAGATAGGTGGAGTGCTGCACTAACATGACTATGCTGTCCTTCATTCTGGTGGTGGTTTGAGACTTTATGCATGGTACTGCTCTGCCTGGAGGGCCCTATTAAAACCTTCACATTTTAGGATGAAATCCCTACTCTATTCAATTCAATGGTGAGATTCCTGTTGCCTTTAACAGGACTGTCCTGGTTTCAGCTGAGATGGAGTTGATTTTCTTCCTATTAACTGGTATAGTGCTGTGTTTTGGATGTAGTATGAGAATAATGTTGATAACACGCTGATGTTTTGGTTGTTGCTAGGTAATGTTTACGTAGTCAAGGACTTTTCATCTTCCCATGCCCTGCCAGGTGTGCGGGGGGCTGGGAGGGAGCGTGGCCAGGACGGCTGGCCCAGCTGGCCAATGGGCTATTCCATACCATATGACGTCATGCTCAGTACATAAAGCTGGGTGAAGAAGAAGGAGGGGGGAATGTTCAGTGTGATGGCGTTTGTCTTCCCAAGTAACCGTTACGCGTGATGGAGCCCTGCTGTCCTGGAGATGGCTGAACACCTGCCTGCCGATGGGAAGCAGTGAATGAATTCCTTGTTTTGCTTTGTTTGCGTGCACAGCTTTTGCTTTCCCTATTAAACTGTCTTTATCTCAACCCACGAGTTTTTCTCACTTTTACCCTTCTGATTCTTTCCCCCATCCCACCGGGGGGAGTAAGCAAGCGGCTGTGTGGTGCTCAGTTGCCAGCTGGGGTTAAACCACGACAGTCCTTTTTGGCGCCCAACATGGGGCTTGAAGGGTTCGAGATAACGACAGGTTTGATTGGAATGTGCTAGATTGAATTTATAGCTGTTATTGCTGTTTAGCTATTAATTGGCAGGCTCCTGTGCTTGCCATGGGGCTTGCTTGCCTTACTGTGTACTAGAGTCTAGTGCTTGTTAGTGGCTGCTTTTTGCTTTCACTGTGTGCTGTGCTGCTGCACTGCTGATCATCTCACTGTGCTGTGCCTGGGAACATTTTGATACCAGCAATGGGGATGTGCCTGGGCTGGCAGATGGCCAGGGCATCGCTGCCGTTTCTGTGCTGCTGTACTGGGCAGGCTGGAACTCCAGTGTGAACTCGAGCCGAAGGGACTGTGACCTGTGGATGAGTCCACGCGGGAGCAGGACACCCGGAGGCATCTGTGACTGTGGATAAGCCCATGCCCAAGCAAGTACATCTCGAAGTGTCTGTGGCAGTGATTATGTCCGTGCCGCGGCAGGTATACCTCTGAAGGTATTGTGGCCTAAGAATAAGTCCACGCTGCAGCAGGTACACCTTGAAGCATCAGTGGCTGTGCATGAGGCCATGCTGGAGCATCTCAAAGCATGTGGCTGTAGATAAGCCCATGATGGGGGAGGTACACCCCTGGAGAGGTTGCAGCCATGGGTAAGGCCATGTTGGAACAGGTTTACTTCTGAAGGGACTGTGGCTGTGGGTAAAGGCCATGCTGGAACCGCTGCACCTCGAAACGACTGTGGCTGTGGATAAGTCTATGCCACAGCAGGTATACCCCTGGAGAGACTGTGGCTCATAGGTAAGGCTCCACTTGGAGGAGGTACACCCCAAAGGGACTGCAGTCTGTGGATAAGCCCAAGCCGGAGCAGGGGCAAGGGGAGGAGTTCATCGCAATGTTAAACCTGATGGTCTGGTCCAAAGGGACCAGGGGTGGAGATTGTAATGGATATACCTTTAAATTGTTGTAACCCGTGATTTGAGTTGCATGTTATAGGAATTACTATAGCAGGAACCACCTGAACCAATGGAGGACAAGCCTTACAAGAAGCAGTGCAAGTGCAGCAGAGACCCGACCTGAGCTGGCTTTGGTGCCCAGTAACCCCATGCAACACACCACCTCTCCTGACCTCAGTGACCACCATAACAGATGGAGCCCAAAGTCATGGACTAAATGAACTCAATGGACATTTGTGGACATTTTACAGACATTTCACAGGGGTGGTCCATAGACTAAGGGAATGATATCTGTGTATTGTATCAAAGGATGGGAAGGGGGGTGGTGGGTAATGAGAATGTATTGGATAGTGTGGGACCTGAGCATGATGTAAATGGTATGGAATAAGTGCTGGATACTGTCCTGGTTTCAGCTGGGATGGAGTTGATTTTCTTCCTATTAACTGGTATAGTGCTGTGTTTTGGATGTAGTGTGAGAATAATGTTGATGACACACTGATGTTTTGGTTGTTGCTAGATATTGTTTACGCTAGTCAAGGACTTTTCATCTTCCCATGCCCTGCCAGGTGTGCAGGGGGCTGGGAGGGAGCGTGGCCAGGACGGCTGGCCCAGCTGGCCAATGGGCTATTCCATACCATATGACATCACGCTCAGTATATAAAGCTGGGTGAATGGAGGCACCGCTGGGTTACGAACCCAGGATATCCTGTTTACCAAACAGTCATCTTATCTGTTTTAGAATCCACTCCATTAAATGGGTAGGTACTCTAACAATAAAGATGAAAGTGTGCATGAACAAACTTAGAAAGGCTGAGGAATAAAAATATACCACAAGAAACTTACATAAAAAGAAATATGAAAAAGTCCCAAAAATTCATTAAAATAAAGAAAAGATGAAAGAAAGAAAATGTCTGTTACTTTACAGAAAGGAGGACCAAATAATAGATGACATAACAAAGTGCAAAGTCTTCACTACAGTTTTTCTTCATTCTTCACCAAAAAGGTTAATTGTGACCAGAAGCTGAATATAATTAATATTAGCAACTAAGTGCTAGAACTATAAACCAGAATTGGTTAACAGAGAGAAAGGTTCTTAGATGAACCAGATCTCTTCAAATCACCATGACTTAACAACATTTTTCCCTAAAGTATTTATGAACTAAAATCCTCTCTGAACCATTAGCAGTCACCTTTGAGAACTCTCAGAACTGATGAAGGCTGGGGGGACATCTAATAGAAACACACAACTAGTAAACTAAAAAGGAAAAGAGTATTATGTATCATAAGCCTAGCTTACACATAGAATGATACTGCAATAAAAAATTAATCAGTAATTTTCTCTCTGAGTACCTAGAAAATCTGAGCTTGATTAAAAGTAACCACAATAGAGTTACTGAAATCACAAGAGTTACAAATCACAAGAGGCCACTGTGATATCCTTCCATAACACCACAAATAAGTGGGTAACAGGGAAGTATTTACATACTTTTTCTTTACTGACATGCGACGATTCTATATGACACTATCAGAAGTATGGAAATATGTTCTCACTGGAAATTACTGTAAAATCAGTTGAATCACTCAGCAGAGACATCTTAGCATCTGTTCACTGTCAGACTGAAAGAAATACTTGAGTGCAGCATTATGCAATGTTTGCATTTACAATTGAAAGACTAGTATTTGTGGATAACATTAACCAGGAAGGTTATAGACATTCTGGAAGGTGGATTTGTATTCAGCATGATTTTGATAAACTGGGGAAATGGTACAAAGCAGTAAAATAGAATATAACGAAGACAGATGCAAACTGCCTAGGAAGGAAAAGAAAATGTGAAATACAGAATGGCTCACTAGGCAGATATACTGCAGAAATGGGTCTAAGGATTACAATGGGTTGCAAATGGAACATCAGTCTATGTTGCAAAACCAGCAGAAAAAAGATGATTTAAAATATGTAAGTCCTGAGACATACGGCGTAACTATTTCACTCTAATCAGCATTTGTGAAGCCTTGACAGGATTACTAAATGCAGTTTTAAGTACTAAGGAAAGAAGGGGATGAGACAGAAGCAACAAAAGGTTAACAGATGTGGAAAATATGAACACTGAGCAAAGGCTGAATGAAGAAAATGAAAAGCCTTTCTTATTTAGTCTTGAAAAGAGAACCTTGGGGTGACATGATAAGTCTTCCAATATACAAATTGTTGTAAGGAGAACAAAAATTTTTTGTCAATGTTGCCACCAAAAGCAAAACAAAAATAATTGGTTGCAGTAGGAGAGATTTATGTTATATATCAGGAACACCTTTTTATTACAGTTAAGAACGGGTTACCTACATCGCTCGTGGAGTGTCTGTCATTAGAGATTTTAAAGAGTAGTTTTGATAGATTACTGTTAAGATTGGTCTAAATATACTTGTTCCAGCCTCAAAGCAAGATGATGTGATATTCTGAGTTCCTTTGCAGCTCCACATTTCTAGGATTCTACATTTCTTTGAAAAAAAATTTAATTTAAGCTTTTAAATTACAGTTACTCTCAAAATGTCTTTTGCATGTTTAACAAAATGCTAAGGATTTTTTGCTCCAGCAGAAAAAAAAACATTAAAAATATGATAGAGCCTTGAAATTGGAAGATTTAGGAGTTTTTCTACTTGTTTGTTTATTTATTGCAACATAGTATATAAGTGAGGGAATAATATTTTCTGTATACAATAAATAAAAAAAATGTTTCAGTAAAAGAGTTTAGTAAATCTTTTTCTAGCTCATTCTGCTGAATGAAAGGAGCAATGTTACGGCATAACAATTGTAGAAGTAACTGTTACTTCACTGTATCTTCTCTAATGTATGTATTTGTATTTCACCATAAAGATTTTTTTCTAAGTGACTTGGATCATGAAGTCTCTTGAAAAAATTCCACATTATCTGCATTTATAACTTCTCTTAGGTCTCTATACAAAATAAAGGTCACTGGGACAGGAATTGACTTTTACTAACTTGTGTGCAAATGGGAAGTAAATCTTTGTTCAAGACCTTTAGTCACCAAACAAATAAGGATTATGATAATGGATAAAATCTTGGCAAAACTTCCTTGAAGGTCAGCGCAACCCTGATTTGGTTGAGTGGATTTATCTATGCCTTTAAATGTGTATCTCTTTCACTAAAAGAATGAAATTTAATTTAAATGTGAAAAGGTAAAATGTACTGGCTTTTGTGTTGATGATTTA
This sequence comes from Calonectris borealis, assembly GCF_964195595.1. Classification (NCBI taxonomy): domain Eukaryota; kingdom Metazoa; phylum Chordata; class Aves; order Procellariiformes; family Procellariidae; genus Calonectris; species Calonectris borealis. The sequence goes on from NC_134315.1 coordinate 22,020,401, forward strand.
ATCATGAACAGAAGGAGAGCTCTGATGTGTGAGGTGGTTCAGGATGAAAAAAGAAAATTACTGTTCCACCTTAACCATGGATCTGTTAGCATTTAAAAAAATACATTTCTTGGTTTGTACAGAAAATATCATAATGGCTCTTATATCAAATCATTCCTGTTAATGATACTGGAATATTCTTTACATTAAGTTGCCGTTAGCTAGGCTTTTCATTCCTTCCCTGGTATTTGTGGGGTGTTTAGAGTCAGACATAATTTCATTATTATTCTGATTTCTCACAAGTATTCATTGTTAAACTATGTGGGCATCTTACATTGACCTGTAATGTGACGCCTCCACCAGGATGAGATCTGTACTGGTCTAATTGTGAATTTCAAGTTGCTTACAATGAACGGAGAACACCATACACTTTTTAATGTACTCACAACTTGTTTCTGAGTTAAAACAAAATGAAAAGTTAATGCATTAAACTACCTCACTCTTTGAGTAGTCCCTTGAAAATACCTGTCATCTTAATAGGTTCAATCATTAATCAGACACTTAAGAGTGGCTGAGTAGTAGCAATGCAACTTATTTTTGGATTACCTTTTTATGAGTGTTACTTGAACTCAGTCTGGACAGCATATATCCAATGGATATAAAATACCTTCACTTACAACCCCTCAATTTCACCAACATTTTTTCAAAAATATCATTGAAATAAATGAAACCTGTCATAGCAGGACTCACCATTTTTCCTGTAATAATAATGCTAAAGATTAAACACAAAAGAAGCAAAAATAAGGATAATTTCAAAATTATGTTTTAAATACATTTTTCCAAGAATGTTTTTAGTGTTTACTTCTAAACACTTTGCCCTCTAAAAATAGATTCTGAAGGGAATAAAAGTTGCATTTTACCTCTTTTGATGTCAGAAATGAGATAGGTGGGCTTACCTTTCACTGAGTGTGACTTAAGTTATGGCCTAGGATCCAAATAATGACATTATTTGGCCCCTGTTCACATATGTAATAAGGAACATGGAGAGAATAATTTCAATAAGGCCTCAATACTTGTGGTTGCAACCACCTATATTGAAGCAAATACTACTTCTGTGCAAAACAAATCAGTCCTCAATTACTGTATCCGGCTTTCATATTTGTCTTTTTAAAGATGCTTTACATGGCTTGCAGAATTTTAACGTCCCTGATCAGGCACCAGCTGAATGGGTTTTTTTTTTTGGTGTACAGCCCTGTTCTAGTCACCTTCACTTCACCTCATTCTTTTGTTAGATATGGTATTAAGCCCAACCAGGGTATAAAGTTTTATCTCCCTCCCACAACAGAAGTTGTTTTAGAAACAGTGGATATTTTTCTTAGAATATTTTGGCCACAGAATGTATAAAAATGTCTGAAACTTATTAAAGAGGTTTGCCTGGAAAGTCTGTTTTCAAGCTTACTTATCACTAAGAATATTCTTTAAAATAATTTAAAATGTTTTCTAATTTATCTTGAAGTCATTTAACTGGGACAAAATCAAGATAAAAAAGGAGAAGAAAGTATAGACTTCTTTGATGATTTGTTGTACTGAAAAGTACCAAAACAATGTGTTAATAATTATTAGTCCTTAAGGTATGTGGTAATTCTGGTCTCTGTATTTGGATACCATCTATGAGTTTTGAATTTTGTTTGATATTGGAAATAATAATCTAACAGATTTGAAAAAAAAAATCACCTAAATCAAAGAAACTGTGAACACAAAGAAACTGTGTGTTTCTTTCTTTTTTATTAGATAATCTGATATTATTTATCTGAGTGATTATTCACAAAAGAAATCATATATTTATTGGAGGTGAAATGTTACATTACAACACAACTGAGGAACAGGACTTTCAAAACCTTCTAGCTGTCCTCTTACTGAGGCAATTAAATGAGACAGATAAGAGATCTGACCACATGGTCCGCTACTAAGACAATATATCCAAATGAAATTAATTACTCCACAGAAACATGACAAGAGCAATTAAATGTAAGTGTTGATTCTGGCCAGTGTATCTTGCCATAGCCTGTTCCAAGCCTCTGGGTTGTAAGATTAAAAGATTGAACAGATTTAAAGTTTGTTAAAATTACCTTCTCCTGTTTATCTACAGTGTATAAACAAGTATAAATTTAATTTTTTAAAAGTCTTAGTTAAAAGAGACCAGAATACAATATACATTTGGACCAATAATTATTAACCAATATATCTTGAATTTTTAGTAGTGAATATTGTCAAAAACATGTTATTGAATTCTCCTTTGTACACTCAACCCATTAAAATAATAATAGTTTAAAAAATTCTTGAAAATATCATTAAATAGTTTAGGTAATGAGTACATTCTATGAAATCTATTTGTAGTCATTTAATGGATAAAATGAAGAAAAAGTCATTGCCTGACCAACTTCCTTGTACTTTAAAAAGTCATTTCTAAAGACTTGGAAAGCACTTTGCGCAATTATAGATGCTGAAAAATAATAAATTTTAAAAATTAAAATTTTTGAAAGATTATATGGCGCTTTCCATTCATGATCCCAAATTGATTTTAGACAAAAATCAGTAGAATCATAAAGTTTGGAATTATTTGCAGCTGGCTGGCTCTTGGGTACCATAGATAATGCATTTTGGTTAATATCATGTTTCCTCTGAAGAATCTTTTAGAACAGAAACGACACATCAGACTTCCCTGTATGGATTTCTGTTTCATGTACACAGACACACTTTTCAATTATATTCAGTGGTACATTGAATACTACAATTATGTAGAGATTTGAAAAGAAACATGTCACAAAGCAATACAGAAATATACATTGCAGTACAAATGTAAAGTACGGCCAAAAAAAGTTGGAGTATTGAAGTATATTAAAGGATTATGTTTTAAGTTACAAAAAATATTTGCGTTTATAAGACACGATTTAATTATTAAGTAATGAATGATAGCTTTCTTCTAGATGATAAAATAGGAGTGTATACATTATAGAAAAAAAAGCAAAAGCAGAAAACCACTGACAAACACACTGGCAATTGTGTCAGTCTCTGGGAGGATGCACTGACTGTTTTTAAAAAGAGATGTAATGAAACCAATATGTAACATGGTGCAACACAGAGTGTTATTCTGATTCCAACAGTTATGCAGATGGTCTGTGCAGCGGCTCTGACTCCTCAGGAAGACACAGGAGAAGTGGCTCTAAGAGAGGGCAGTTCCACAGGGATCTCACAGACGTTTCCAGCCACCGTTCTAGGGCTGGCGGGTGCATCTATACCCTGTCATGGAGAATGGCATAGAGATGTTCAAGCTAATGTCAAGTCAGTCGGGATAGCCACCTGGCACAGAAAAGCACTGTGTAGGAATACCAATTCAGACACTAAAACCAGTGCAGATGGTTTAGCAATGCTAATTGACATAGACGGTGCCTCAATAAGGCACTTGTAGTGCTTTTGGTACTGGTGTTATTACCTCTGCCAAGCTTTGGTGATTGCTTGCGTCATGTGATACCCTGAGCACAGAGTTTTTGTTCACATGGAACTTCTTTTGAATCGACAAGAATGTCAAGTTTTTTCCTATCTTTCTTCAACTTTAAAACTCAATTTGTAGGGACAAAGAATATTAGAAATATCAAAATGAAACTGTTATCAGGGCATATATGACCAGACATTTTAACCAAAATTATGAAAATAAATTTAAAAAATTGGGGAAATAGGAAGAAAGTATTTTATGCATATTACCTAGATGAGAAATAGTATTTTCCCTATATCTTCTATTGTCTTAGAATTATTTTAATTTTTGAACTTCAATATAAATTTTATTCAGAAAAATATTTTGAGATATTGCCTTGATAAAGTGTAATTATAACATAGTCATATGGATTTTCTAAAACAATCATGCTGACCAGTCAGCAAAGTCAGAATTGCTATTGACTTTGTTTATGGCAAAGCCTGATAATTACTAAACCCTCCACAAAGTGTTATGAAACCAAATTTCTGAGAAATTTGTAAGGATGAGACTTTTAAATTTCTTTTAAATATATACTTCTGCTGAATTGTTGATTCTCTGATTGTGTTTACTAATAATTATTTATTGATCTCTATATACTGGTAATCTGTTATTCATGCTGTCTTTGAGATCTCTTTTTTAGTTTTAAACAAACTATTGCAATCTGTTTGCACACAGTCCCATGCCAAAAATATGCAACAAGCATGTGTTATCATGATATATTAGAATTCAAGCAATAGGTGTTTTTCACTTTTAATCACCAGAATTTGCATTTTATGAAATAGCAAAAATTTATCTTAATACATTTCCTGAGTATTATAATTGGAGTACAGCTACAAAAGTTGTGTCCATGCAGTAGAAAACACATAAAAGCTCCCTTTAAAAATGCTATGATAATTTTTTTAAAGCACTCTTATGTTGAAAGACTACAGGATGTTACAGTCTGCACTTCTTGTATTAGAGCTAGTTTTGTCAGATCAACAGAGCCTTGAATGTGCTTAGCACCAAGGGAGGCTGACGCAGGGTTCTGTTTCAGGGATCTGTGAGGCTCATTATCATACCGTATGAGTTATAATTACACTTCTTGAGAGTAGGAGGATGCTTCGTCAAAATCTCCAGGATGTATAAGATAACATTTCAAGACCTATTTATAGCTCTGGAACAACAGACAAAAGGATACATTAAAAATATAATATGTGTCTCTTTGCTGTACAGTTTTCATCATAGTATCTATCATAAAAACTCATAGTTTCTCAGGGTTCCTATGTCTCTGCTTCTGTTTAGAGAAGTATTTGTGATGTTCCGTGTCTCATAATGTTTTGCAGCCCAAGTAAAATTTGTGTTAAATATATTTGAAAATTAGATTCCCTCTAAAGTTATTTTAAGGCCTTTCTCCACGCTCTGATAATAGCCGGAGGAAAGAAAAAGGATATGATGAAGGAATTATTTTTTTCTGCTCTTGATTTAGCCTTGCTGCAGTCAGCGAGCATTCACCATTGAATTTCCTCTAAATTCAAGCTTTTGCACATATGTGACAGAACAAGATATGAAAGGCTACAGTTTGATAAACACTTTTTTCTGTGCCTGTGCTGACTCAGGCAGAACCTACATATCTGGCACTCCTTATCTTCATTTCCCTTGGTTAAAAATAACTGGGGAAAATAGCTTATTTTTACTCTGGATTAATTTTTCAGTCCCACAGCACAAACCTGCAAACAGTTGTACTAGCTTAACTGAGGAGATAACATAAAGGCTACAATGATTGATGAGAACTCCTTAAGACAATACAGATGCTGAAAGAAATGTTCTTCAAAATACACTGCAAAGACATACATGAAATGAAATTCCTTCTTCTGTTGTGTGCAAATGTGAATAAGAGAAAAAGAAGAGCTGTTTGGAACCCGCTATGCATTGATTTTTCTATTTTGCACTACTAATTTTTTGAAAATACTGATACTTGTAGTAGTATATAGCTTTTTTTTTTCCATCAACAAATGAATCAGATTTTATTTTTTTTAAAGTGCAAAACCCCAAGCATTTCAGAAATGAAATCTTATTTTAACCCCAATTACTCTTCCTATCCAGGAAAACCAGACTTTATTAAATTGCCTTTTCTATGTTTAAGTTTATTAAACTGGCTTCATTCCGGTTTTTTTTGGTGTTTTTTTTTTTGTGTCTTCTGAGTGCTTGTTACTCTTTTCATTTCTTGAATTCCTATAGCATAATTTAACGTGTTTCTTAATATGCTTAATAAATCTTGGATAGATTTTCCTAAGTATAAAAGTACTTCACAGATAACTTATCATTAACAGAACGTACCCAGGAAAATGCTGGATAATAGATACACCAGGAGCCTCTGTTCTCACAGAAAAATGAGACCTGAAGAATTCTTTTTACTAGAGGGTGTGCCCATCAGCTTCCAGAAGTCAATTCTCTACTACATTTTGGGTTATACTGCATTATTTTACTTCTAACGAGTTATGTTAGACTAATGCAGCATTGTATATGGGCAAAATAGATGGATACAGTTCTTTGTTTAAATTAAAGTCTAATCCAAGTTCTTCTAAGATCTTAGTTTTAAGGTCTTATCCTTTCCAAGGAAACACAGATAACAATGTTGTTGATTCTCTTAATTAAAGTCTCTGCCACTGAATACTTCTTTACAAGAGAAATACAATAACAATTATAGTTGTGCACAAAGGAGTACGCAGACTGTGAAGGGACTATTTCAAATATCTTCTTTTTTTAATCTCTGTAACAGAAGTAATATCTTTATTTTTGTTTAAGAGGTTCTTCAGCATTTCTAATCAATGTCAGATACATCTCTTTTTCAGTTATTTTTTCCCCAGTAGGTTGCCTTTCCTTCATCTGCACGCTATCTTGATTTTTTGCAAATATGATTGGACCAAACCTAAGTCTACTCTTCTTTATAGTGGTGTGCCAAGAGGATGCTTTATTGATTGTTTTGCCATTACTTCACAAGGACTTTTTTTAATGTAAGGTTCATTTTATATTAAAATATCAGAAAACAAACACATTCAATTTTGACCCTCAGTCTCCAAACCACTTAAGAAATATATTCATAGGGTCCCACTGTATAAAAATGAACATCAATAGGACCAGGGATGAATTCTGAAATAACACACATCCTTTGGTTGTTAAAGGCATTTGCCATTCACCTCCTTGTTTTTCTCTTCTAATTTGGAGAATTTTTCTAACCATTTTTAGCTTCAATAAATATGAATTTTCATTGTCACATGAGCAGAGTTAAGTCAAATTTCCTTGTAAAAGGACATTTATTCTTCTCTATATTATTTTAATTACTACTTTAAGGGACTATGTACATTCATCTCAAGTACTGAAAAAAAGGCTTCAGCATGACTTTGGAATAAAACTGCTCATACTGTTATTGCAATGCCAGGGTTACAAGTCCACTGCTGAGCTTTTTACTTCTTTTCGTTCCAGGAATCTATTTGACTTTAAATATTATTTTGAAAAAATTGTATGTGGCCCATTCCTTTTAGCACCTTGTCAAGATAGATTTGCCCCCTCTAATCTTAACCATTTACATTTTTATCCTGTCTGACTTAATTTTTCTGTGTATGACATTTGTTCCTGTCTTAGCTACAGTGTATGTGTTTTTAAATACCAAATTAAGAAATACTTAGCTAATATTCCATGTTGATGATCAAATGTACTATTAATTCATAGCTCATAATTTGAAAGATAGTCACTTGCAAGAAACAAGGAAGTGTTTAGAGGGCAAGAATAATGAGTCTGGATTTGGACTTAAACTAAGGTTTCTACAATGGATCACAGCTTAGGAGACTGATTCACAAGTATGATGGCGTACTTGAGTTGCTGCAGAAAGTCTTGACCCTACTGTGTGGCCTGCCTTTCTCTGCCTCCTTTATGCATAAACAGGTCAGCCAACACAAAATGCTGAAATATCTTCACTTCAGAGCTTGGTATGTTAAAGAAAAATAGCCCCAGTGAAAATTCCCTTCTTTCTATGACTCTCTAGTTTGCTTTCAGTGCAAAGGAGTGCAAACCTCCAAATTAGGAGCAGAATGTACAGCTGTGGATAATGTTTTCTCTAGCTGTTTATTAATCTGTTAATTCATATATACAAGGGCTAGTATAATTCACAGATCAAATATTTTTGAAGGTCACTTACAACATTCTTCACTGCAATGACTTTAAATTTGCTGTGGGGTTTGGCTGGACATTATCTCTTTCAAGAACAGTCTTTCAAATTTTGTAGAAAGCAGACTTAAAAAAAGTTTATTAGTAACTAACCTGATTATATTTTTGTCAAAAATAATAGCCTCTCCATATTGCTTGTTTTTGTTTTCTAGTTAGTCAAATATTTTAGTAGCTGTAGGGTATAAAATCTGTCATTTATTGCAAGAAATGGGGTGGAGTAGAGTTCTTCCCGTCACAGCTGATGACACCTAATTATATACCAGAATATAGAACTCCCTGGGGAACAAAAGAATTCAGATCATGCTCAAGTGCAATTGTTTAAGGCTATTTTGGATGGTGTGAGTATTTATGAGCTCTATTAATAATAAATGAGCTAATGTTGTAGCTCTACAATTTGCAGACAACCTCATCTGACCGTTGAGAAGATGTTGGCTTTCTGGCAATAATGAAAATACATAAATATTAATATCTTAAAAAAAAAACAACTCATCACTGTATAATGGTATGTATTATGAAAATACATAAAATGTAATAAAAATTATGAAAACTATTGGGCGTTGCAATTTGGGGTGGCTAACTATGTTTCTTCATTTATGGTTTAAAAGTCACATTAGATATTCTCTCAGTAACAAAAGCCATTACATTTTTACTCTTCAACCAGTTACTTAACCAAGAGTATTAATCACTTGTTGAATCACAATGTTGGAGAAATATATGGATGCACAGAAACTTTGTAAGCCTTTGCACATAATTTTTTGGTGTACTTTTTATACCTGTCCGAAAGCTAAATTAATGCTACATAATTACAGTTAAGTTAAAAAAAAATACTCTGTAATTTTATGTTGACAGACACACAGAAGCCCACATAAATGCCAGTAAATGCCTTCTAAGCACCTGTTCCCAGTTTGAAAGTGCAAAGGTTGTTAGCATTTTGTTTGGGGCTATTCTTACTTTGTTACATAAATAATTCCACAAAAATTGTACCATACCTAACAGGAAAATAATTCATTCATGGTTTCTATTGTTTATGATCATCATTATAATGTCTATGGAGCAGGACAAAATAGAAAACTAACATTTATCTTCATTTCTTAAAATCTGAGGACATGTTTTTACCCACTCTGATTGGGGTGGGTACCTACACTTGTAGCAGGAGAATAAGAATCACCTTCTGAATTGAGAGTCAGGATAGTTTTATTCCTTCCACTTAGTTTTACAGCAGAGAAAATTTCTGCTTGCTCAGGGAGTTCTATGCCAGTATGGGAGTTCTATGCATCCTGGGAGCCCTACACATCCTGGGAACTGGGGCAGGAGTAGAGAGAAGACACTGGGAAAGTGTTATAAAACTTTTACAACTGTGCAAGACACATATGCCTATTTTCCTGGTGTGTCCAGCAATACTCTGCAAGCTTTTTTCCTTTGATTTTCCTACAGCTAAGCTGTCAGTTGTACCAAACAGGGCCAGAATATGTTCATCTCTGAATTCAATCAGCATAACCAGGGACTGTAAAAGATTAAAAAAATGAAAAGACAAAATAATGGTGCAAGTTAATTGCTTTTATTTCCTGTCAGTGAACTTAATAATTCTTTTCAGTAGCATAAACATGTATCTTTATCACCACACAATTTCATATATAAGTATGACTACATATATATTTATATATCAGATCTAAGTGTAAAATAATGGAAGGATCCCCTGGCAGGACAGGAAGGACATAAAAGCATGAGGATATGAGCATTTGTAACCCTGAATCTGAAATGCAAAGCAATGCCAAGGGTACGGCTACGGTTGAGCTACACTTCAATCAAAAGATATAGCTCAGAGAAAGATAGTCTGATAAAATTCCTTTCTTCTTCTTCTCTCAGAAAATGTACATTGTCTATTTATTTGGATAATTAATCTGTTTTGCATATCACCTCTCCAACCTAGAGACTTCTCTTTCAGAGAGATTAAGAGAATCAAACACAAGACATGTACAAGAACTAAGAACGAATCTTTTCTCTCTGGTTCTCTTCCTATTGTAAAGGCCTATTGTGCAGGTGCTTTTGCAACAATCTGTGTAACTCAGTGCATAGGAAATATGACAAAACTTGCCTATATCATAGGCCTGAGTTGGGCTTTTGTTGGTTATCCCCAATCTCACAGAGCTGGGCATTTGTGAACTCAGGCAGAGTGTGAAAAGGGACAATAGGGAACAAGTTACAAGACCCTTCAGCAAGGAGGCCATTATTTCTTTTCCAACACATAACAAATAATTGTCTCTCTTAGTATTATCTTGATAATGAATAACCTGTTCTGATCTTGTTTTGTATGGTGTTGTTCTTTAAACCTCTGTTGTATTATATGCTCTGACATACCTGTGCATCCACTATTTCAAAATTTTCTATTTAGAACCCCACCAGTTAAAAAGCCCTAGCCTTAAGTGGTTCTAATTATTCTATAACACTTTTTGCCTAAGCACTCTTATGTAGCTGCTATAACAGAACTGTGTGATCCCCAAAATTCTAGACATCCATCTCATTTCTAACAAGGCATTAACAGGGTCAAAGATTCACCCTCATTCACTGAGCAACATTAAACACGAATAATTGGAAATACTCTTGTTATTTTTAAACAGCTAAGGGAATCTCTATACCAATAATTTATTTAAACCATTAGAAGTGAGATGGTAATATTGAATCCATTAATAATTTCCATTTCATGAATTTCTGTTTTACTTTTCTGAATCAGAAGTGTAAACCTATCCTACTTACAACAGTTTTCAGAAACCTGAGGGACTTGTCTTCTCTATTTTCTTTTAATTATGATAAAGCATGAGGTTCATTGCAGTTGACCAGTACATGTTGGAGAGGGCAATGCATACTTTTCTTTTCTTTGAGATATTTCTAATAGTAAGAGAAAGAAAATCATAGTCTGTAGGTCAGTGTTGGTATAACCAAGATCTACTAAACACACAATTCTTCACTGAAAAGAATATTCAGGACATCTTCAGGGCTAGATGCAGATATCCTTGTCCGTGAAGAACTGAGTCTTATTCCACAGGAGGTGTTATGATCCAGGTCTTCTCATAACAATTCCACGTTTCCCCAACTTGTGCAAAATCGTTTTCTCTTGGGATAGGGTGCTATTCCACACACAGAGGAATTAGAATCTGTCCAAGTGCTCTATCACCTTTATTAATATATGAGGAAATGTTTTCCTGATTTTAAAGAGTTGTATAAACTATAACACTTTTTTTCCCCTCATATCTTATCACCCATTTTGTTTCAAACCACTAGCTACTATAGCAAAGAATGTACTAAAGAGTGAATACAGATAGCATAACTGTCATCTAGATAGATAATGTCTACATGCAATATGTGACCAATGGCTTAGATTTCTGCTTTTAAACATATGGTGTTTTCATAAATCATTTGAAATCTTTCCTGTTTTCTAGCTGTATCTTATATCTGTAAAATGTTTCTGTTGTTGTTTAATCATTTACACTCTAAAAGTATGACAAAAAAAGGCATAATTTGAAGCAAGTAAGGTTCTGACTGAATATAAGGGAAAATTGTTTCACTATTTGAAGAGTTAAGCATTGGAGCAGGCTGCCCAGACAGGTTGTGAAATCTCCAGCCTTGAAGTTTTCCAGTCCCAACTGCATACAGACCTGGGCAACCTGGTCTGATCTATCAATTGATCCTGGTTTGAGCAGGAGGTTGGGCTAGAAAACTCCTCAGGTTCCTTCCAGACTGAATTATCCTATTAACCTATGCTGCTAATACAATTAATTATTGAATGCTAAGTGTATTAAACCTTCTAATTTCTTACTAACTCTCACTTAATCCTAATCTCTCCCCGCAGTTCCCCCTAGCCATACATAGAAACAGTACTGTTAAAGTCTACCAAGGACAGGGACTGTGGAGCTTAGCAATAGACTATTATCTTGGAGAACAGAAAATGCTTTCCTGCTGTCTTAGTGCCTAGAAGTTTTACATTTCAGGTGCCCTAGAAAAGAATTCTTTGTGTTTTCTATCACACCCCATCTCTCCCTCCAACATCCAGGCGGTTATAGACAGTTGCAGATTTAATCTTATTTTGGTCTGCCTTAGTTTATACTTTAAAAGAGACTTCACCATGGCGCTTTTGCTTCGTGGCCTAGGGATAAAATGGGGATGGACAATCACGCATAGCTTTATTTGCAGAACACTGGGCATTTCTGTTGTTGAAGCTGTACAGTATGTTTTATATGAGATGGAAAGCTACCTGTGAAAAAATAATCTCTCCGGCTTTTCATAGTTTTTGCACGGCTATCCTTTGTCTCCATGACCAATTAGTTGTTGAAACTCAAGGCTCATATTTAGTTTTCTTCTCACTCTGCCTGTTTCAATGTTAAATCCACACTTTTATTTCCGTTCTATTCTCCCATTTACCTTCTCTGGTCTGGACTGGATTTCACTTGAACTGGACAGTTTCTTTCTGCCAGAGCTCAGTATTAGGATCTCTAGAAGCACATCATCAACAATCTACATTTGCTGGTTAACAATGTCCTGGAGCTGCAAATTGAAAAGTCCTCCTTTATACTAGAATAGAGAATATTCTACATAAGCAAAGATGTCCGAGACAATAGTTGCTAATCATCTTTTTGTTGTATATTAACTTTAGTTTTTGAAAAGCTTCTAACAGATTAGAGTAAATTTTCGTATAGAAGACTAAATTAATATCTTTCAATCAAAGGCCACTCCCAACCAATTTCTAAATAACTGCTCCGAAGTGTGATGTTATTCTATGTCTTAAAAAAAGTCTGGCAATAATTTAACGTTGGAAAACAATATAGTCTTTTCTACTTTTATTATCAGAAATAAATGAACTGTTTTATATTAAAGTTAAAAAAAAAAAAGAAAAGCACAAAGAAAATCAATCTGAAGCAATCATTGGGAATGGAAAACATATACCCAAATAGATGAAGTTTATTGATATTCTGAGCAAATGAAAGCAGCATGTTATAATGAAAATAATCAGACTACCTTAAAAATAAGTGGTATTACCACCATCTAGCAAAATAGGTGTTCGGTTATGCTTGGAGAAATTAATGCTCACCAGAATTAAAGGCCAATGTGGTTGCAGAAGCAAAGCCAAATCAAGCAACTGTTCCCTCTGCATTTAAATACGACTGTGTTAGAATTATACAGTTTATGTATGACCTGGTATTGAAATCCTAGCATCATACAGTATCATACAGTAACCATCGCTGGAGTATTCTGTGCACATACACTACAGTCATTTTGCTTTCAGTGGCCCTCAGTCACTGTCAGCTATGGATCATTAAATGTTGAGCATAGTATATCACAAGAACAGATTCACTGTCTAAGTCTAGTTCTGGATGAAAATAGTTAGTATGCATTGATGAAACATAGTGGGACTTGAGATGGTGGGTAATAAGCAAAGCACTTTCAGCTTCACTGTATGCAAGGAAAATTCAAGTACATATATAAAAAACTGGCCCCTTTTCTAGATCTCAGTCTGTAATCTCTGAGTGAGACTCCTCTCATTCAGTGCTCAATGAGTTCAGTCTGATCAAAGTGTGTGTCACCCAAAGCATTATGGAAATCCACAAGGTCATTCAACATATAGTCTGTCCATAGCTCAAAACTGTCTATATTTTTACACAATGATTGCAGAGTTGAACTGAAGCTATTTTCATGACTTATTGGAGACATAAATGTGACTCACACTCATTCAGTGCACTCCTGCCTTATGCATCTAATTATTTGAATGAAAAAGACTATCACACTGCAAACGAGGAGGAATATTTGCCCATGCACAAATGTCAAACTCTATGGTCATGGGCATGAATCTTATATTCTCAGGAAATTTTTAATAGCATCTATGGTTTACTCATAAACCATTTTTTTTTTTTAAAAAAAAAAAAAAAGAAGTTCCACTCTCCCATCTAGTATGGGCAAATATTCACCTGTATCAATTGGACAATGTCTATCACTTACTTTCCTGGCACAATCTCTAGCCATTGGATGGCACAGTCTTGTACTGACTGCAAGACTGACTCATCGCCAGTGTGCCTTGAACAGTTAAAGCAGTATATCTAAGACCAGATGTGCAGTCGTTCTGCCACAGGGGATCTGGGGGGAGTATTCAAAAAAGCATTTTTCTTACTGGCACTGTGACTTTGGGAGTGGCCTCAGTAGCCTTACACTGAGAAGAAGAAGGGTTGATATGATGCCATGTCCACATTCAGTGCTGGTGGGGATCTTATACAAATTTGATAACTGAATATGGCTTGGGCTGGCATAATCTTGCTCATGCAATTTGGATTATAATTTCTATTCACTTTGCTTTCCCTCTTCTTCTATAGTGCACTGTTTGACATCTTTCTAAACTGACAGCAGAAACAGAGTTCTGTCTGAACGTTGGGGATTATATTTTACTGATTCTTTAACATGCAGATGCTTTCTAAAGAAATGTCCTACATTTGCTGTTTCTAATATCTCTTTCCCATAGGTTAGCCTCCTTACAGGGAATGCTGGCTTCCTCATTCCTTCACTATTGCTGTCCCTCTGACCAACTACAACAGAGAAAAATCCCTTGCCTGAACAAAGTAGCTAGAAAGGAACTCGGTCTTTTCACTGTATAACCTAACACCAGCTTGTATAGATGCCTGTGTCAAGATGGTTGGATTTCTACAGCTGAGTGGGTATCAGCTGAGTGGATATCAACTGATGGATGCGTATCAACTGATGGATGCGTATCAACTGATGGATGCGTATCAACTGAGAAAGCATTTAAACCTTTGCGGTATGAATTTGAATCAACCTCATTTGGCCAGGTCTTAGGCTTCTATATTTTCAGTTTCCCTATTGCCTTCTGAGACCTGGCAGGTAGGTGATTTTCAGCATAATCCTTGATCTGTTTTCCAGTCTGTAGATGTCAGTTAGTGATGTCTCAGTTGTGGTAGTATATGTATGCGACTGAAATAATTCCATAAAGATACAGAAGAAAAAGATTTTTCTAATCTTTTTTTTCTCTATCATCCAACACAAACAAAATGAATTTTTCAAGAGATTTAAGAATGGTACACATTTTCTTCTGCAAATATTAACTATAAAATGCAGACTCATAGAAAACCAAAACACTTTAAAATTACTACTATTTCAACTCAGTACAGTAGAATTAGACCTAAGTAAATTCTACCATTCTCCCAATAACTTCTTCAGCTGCAACTTAAAATGGCCTGATTAGATAGTGACTCATTCTATCTCACTAGAAGGAAATAACTTTTCCTTCTATCTCTTTTCTGAGCCTTCAGCTTCTGTTGCATACACATGAACTCCTAATACTGTTCTCCAGTAAACAGCCCCTTTAGAATGCAAATATCTCCCAAAATAATTCTGCCACACTGAATCTAGTTCCACTGAGCCCCACCCTGTAAGAGAGTTTATTTGTCACTTATTTGAAGTAGATAAGAAAAATACATTGCAAAAAACAGTTCTATTTTTGAATGCTATTAACTCATTACCTCCCACAACCAACTATAAAAAGGGTGTCTGCAAGGAATGCGTTGCATGGTTTGTCAATTCTTTGCTCAGTCATTTTTTGTGTTCAGTACTAACGTAAACTACAGTAATCATAGAGTAATCAGAGTCAATAGTGATGCTGGAAGGGACCTCTGGAAA
Source organism: Calonectris borealis (assembly GCF_964195595.1). Lineage (NCBI taxonomy): Eukaryota > Metazoa > Chordata > Aves > Procellariiformes > Procellariidae > Calonectris > Calonectris borealis. Next base: position 22,035,789 of record NC_134315.1, read on the forward strand.
TCATCTGATTAAAACCCAAAATGTAATTCAGGTTGTTTAGGACCTTGACCAGTCAAAATATTTCCAACAACTGATATTTCAAAGTCTCTCTGGAATATCTGTTCTGGTGTTTAATCACCTTCATGGGGACTTCTTTTTTTTCTTATGCTTGGTGCAGCTTGTGCGTATCATCTCATGCATGTCACTGTGAAGAGTCTGGGTCCATCTTCTCTGTAACCCTCCTCCATGCAGTTGAAATTTTCAGCTACATCTCCACTTATCTTTCTGTTCTCCAGGCTAAACAACCCAGCTCTCTCAGTCTCTTCTTGTGCAACACGTGCTCTGGCCCCCCAACATTTTTAATGCTTCTTCACCGGACTTGCTCTAGTTCCTTCAACTCTAGCATTGATGACCTGAAAGCCAGACACAAAATTCTAGATGTGTCTTGATAAGTGCTAAGTACAGTAAATAATTGTCTCTGTCAACCTGAAAACTATGCTCTTGCTATTGCAGTTATTGCAATACACAGTTAGCCTTCAGCACTACAAGAGCACAAGCTGAGTCATTTTTTGCTTCATCTAAAAGAAGCCCCAGCTATCCACAAGCCTGTGCAATTGTATGGGATTATTCAGAAAGGGTTTGGTTTTTCTAATTCTATCCCTGTATGCCTGAACAATGCTTCTCTTGTCCTCCTTGGTAGCACATCCCTTCAACTCCTTTTTTAGTGTTCAAGCTCAGGGAAGAGTACTGTGTTCAGCCAAGGAGGCTTGTGCCTTATCCACTCATTTTCTTGCACGTTGGGCTAGAGTCTTGGGCTTTGAAGAGGTTGTCTTTAAAGATAAATCTTAATTTGTGCTCTTTTGCCCTTCAGGACAGTCCCCCTCAGGATCCAGCCTATTAGGAAAAGCCTATATACACTCTCCTGAGGTCCAAGGGTCTTAAACTATTCTGTCTTACGATCACTGCAGTCAAGGTTGTCATTAGCTGTCACACCACCAGTACACCCATCAGAACCTGTGTCAAAAAATTGCCCTCAACACACTGGAGAAATCAGTTGCCAGTTGTGGCTGCCCCACCAAATCTCTGCAGTCCCAGCGATGCCATACCTCTGCAGATCTCCCGGGGCTTCTTGTTCTTCCTCTTTGTCCCTCATGCTTCACAGGTCTGTGTAGAGAGGTGAGGCAGCAGTAAGCTGCCTGTCCCACTACCCCAGCCAGGGAGCAGGGCAGGTAGGGTGGAGGCAGGGGCAGCCCCAGCCCAGGGCATCGGATAACTCCCTGGTGATGGGCATGGGCCAAGGCCAGGCTGGGACATCAGCCCATAGGTGGGGGTCAAGATCAGGCTTAGCGAGGGGAACTGGGGTCAGACACAGACCTGGGATAGCTAGGTAGGGTCATGTGGATGGGGATGAAACAAGGCCAGTTGGGAATGTGTGCTGGTTTTTGTTGGGATAGAGTTAATTTTCTTCAGAGAAGCTATTATGAGGTTATGTTCTGGATTTGTGATGAAAACAGTGTTGATAATACAGGGATGTTTTAGTTATTGCTGAGCAGTGCTTACACAGAGTCAAGGCCTTTTCTGCTTCTCACCCCACCCCACCAGCGAGTAGGCTGTGGGTGCACAAGAAGTTGGGAGGGGACACAGCTGGGACAGCTGACCCCAAATGACCAAAGGATTATTCCATATCATATGATGTCATGTTCAGTATATAAAGCTGGGGGAAGAAAAAGGAAGGGGGGGTCGTTGGGAGTTACGATGTTTGTCTTCTCAACTAACCATTACGCGTGATGGAGCCCTGCTTTCCTGGAGATGGCTGAACACCTGCCTGCCGATGGGAAGTATTGAATTAATTCCTTGTTTTGCTTTGCTTTTGCTTTACCTATTAAACTGTCTTTATCTCAACCCATGAGTTTTCTCACTTTTACTCTTCTGATTCTCTCCCCATCCCACCGGGGTTTGAGATAACAACAGGTTTGATTGGAATGTGCTAGATCGAATTTATAGCTGTTACAGCTGTGTCTGCCATGGGGCTTGCTTGCCTTACTGTATACTAGAGTCTAGTGCTCGTCAGTGGCTGCTTTTTGCTTTCACTGCTTGCTGTGCTGCTGGACTGCTGATCATCTTACTGTGCTGTGCCTGGGAACATTTTGATACCAACAATGGGGATGCGCCTGGGCTGGCAGATGGCCAGGGCATCGCTGCTGTTTCTGTGCTGCTGTACTGGACAGGCTGGAACTCCAGTGTGAGTCCCCCCCCAAGTCGAAGGGACTGTGACCTGTGGATGAGTCCACGTGGGAGCAGGACACCCCGAAGCATCTGTGGCCATGGATAAGCCTATGCGAGAGCAGGTACATCTTAAAGTGTCTGTGGCCGTGGTTGTGTCTGTGGCCGTGGTTGTGTCTGTTCCACAGCAGGTATAACTCTGAAGGGATTGTGGCCCAAGGATAAGTCCACGCTGCAGCAGGTACGCCTTGAAGCATCAGTGGCTGTGGATAAGTCCATGCTGCAGCAGGTACACCTTGAAGCATCAGTGGCTGTGCATGAGCACATGTTGGAGCACCTCAAAGCGTGTGGCCATGGAAAAGCCCATGACAGGATGTCAGCCTGTGGATCAGGGACAGGCCCTCTGTGTTCCTGGGAAATTGCCTTACTTTGCATTACTTTGTCAAGGGGGATGTGAGAGCCTCCGCTGCAGTCGTCTCTGTCAACCAGTTTGCCCTCACTGCTGTAGCTCAGCGGTCAGGTCCTGGGGCGGGAGGTGAGACCGTGTCACCTGGGAGACTTTGGCTCCCAGGAAGGGAGAAATCTATAAAATTCACTCATCAGCACCAAGAGGCCCTAAAGCCTTGTTCACTTCAGTGGCCTACAAAAAGCGGAGAAGGGACAATAGAGGAAATTTTATATTCCCTTCTTATTCTGAATTCAACCAAAACTTGCTATACTGCTTTCTACTCCACAAGAAGGAGGAAAGAGGAACCCTAACAAACTTCTTTAACTCTGAATTTATAGTGACTTTTAGCATTATTCCCACTATAAAAAACAGAATCAAAAACTCTCAAGATATTATTATTGTTGCTATTATTATTATTATTATTATTATTATTATTATTATTATTATTATTAATTATTATTGTTTTTTAACTTATCCACTAAATTAGACTAATTCATGTCCACAATGACAAAAAATTCTGGAAAAACTTAAAATAAGTGTGCCGTATCAGTGCCTGTTTCAAAAATAGCAGTAATATTAAAGCTCAATGAATGCAAAAATACTGAAAGTGCTTAATATATTTTATTTGATTATTTATTATGGATTATGATAAAGAAAATGCACTTTATAATAGCAAGCCCAGAATGGAAATAGAAGGTTTTGAGATACAGATTCAATTCTTAATGTTTGTGAAAAGACTAGATTTGTTTTATTAAATTGGTCTCCTTTATCTTTGTCACCAATATAATATATTAAAATGTTTATGCTTAATATACTTTATAAGTTCTACTAATACATTGTTGTAACATAGCCCATTATTTTACCATCTCATTTCCATGATTGTTGTTGGTTTTTTTTTTAAGGTTTCAGTTACTTGCAAAGCACAAAAATGGAATGGTCTATTGAGAGAAGCATAATAATAATAACAACAACAAGAACAACAATAAACTAAATTACACAGGGAACCATAAGAAATGGAAGGCAGTAGATATTGCTGTCTTTTTCTGGATAATAAAAATGAAACCTGAAATGTCACATCATTAATCTATTTCTGTTAAAATTAAACATAGTGGAAATCCTCTGTAGTTTGCTATGATTGTGATATTACAACCCTGTTGTTCTTTCTAAACACTTTAATAGCTTCCACTTAAAAATTAACTCAATTATCTAATTAATTTAATTTAATGAATTTTAATTACATAGCTTTTTAACTACATAATTCATTGCTAAGGAGGACTAATACCCACAGTTATTCTCAGTTTATGAAGTCTTCCATATGTGACATTATTAAGATACTATTGCTAAGACATTTATCATCATAGAACACGATGACATAAAACCTTAAAAGCAGCAACACATTTCTTTGAGTTTTCAGTTAAAACTCAGCAGTAGAAAGCCAGTGCAGACTTACAGGTTTTCCAGCTGCAGTTCACAATTCTTATTTAAACAAAATACAAAGCTTGCAAAATTTCTTCTGCAAAAAGGAGTAAAAAAGTTCAGAGCCAAATTTTTATGAGTGCTAATAAAGACACAGTGTGGAGCCATGGCAGTTTACATCAGCCAACAATCTGGCCTCTGAGAGTAAAAAGAGTCAAAGAAGAGACTACAATGTTATTATATTCTATTTTAAGTCCACAAAATGATTTTCACGTCAGTGTATTAAATGGTATAAATGAGTCAACAGATAGGAATAAAGCAGATGAGAATCAAGACCACATCCCCCCTCAATGTAGCACAGAAAGAAGCATCTTCCTGGTCACCGGTCAGCACAACTAGTGTGTCCTGAAGACTTCCCTCACGTATTCCAAGCTGGGAAAGAAAACATGGCCATTGTGTTCAGAAACATCCTGGCTGATGCCTCCATTATTGTCAGGGAGAAAATTACCAGTGTCTGATAGAGATTTGAAGTTAGGAGAGGCAGAGGGGAAAGAGAGCAGTGTGTGTGAATCCCCCAAATGTATTTGAAGCTTGCTAGGAGGTTGAGGAAAGATGATTAATGGAGGTTACTTATCTTTGGTTGGTTGTTATGGTTTGTGTGACTTTCAGCTTCTGGTTAAATGTGACTCTCAACTATTTTTGAGTGGTTAGATAGGTGATACAGCCAGCATATTTTTTATCTCAATTTAGCTAGAATATTAAAATCTTATCTTTCAAATTGTCAAGGAAATGTGTCAAATTGTTCAAGGAAATATTTTTATCCTCTAGCCTTTAAATCAAGGTATGTTTCTTTCTGCTGACTTGCAGTATTTAAACTCACTCATTCCTACGTACAGAAAATCCACATTAATAATGTGTTAAAACTGTCACAGAGAAAGTCCCAAGCATCTCCTTCTTTCAAAGAATTGCAGAATCACAGAAGAGCAGAGGTGAAAAGTGATCTACATCATCTACCTCAATCCCCCTGCCCAAAGGAGTGTCTGCTAGAGCAGATTGATTAGGGCCATGTCCTGTCAGGTTTTGAATATCTCTGAGGATGGAGACTCCACAACCTCTCTAGGCAACCTGTCCCAGTGCTCAATCACCCTCACAGTAATTTTTAATTTTTTTTTTGGTACATTTAAACAGAATTCCTGTATTTCAGTTCGTGCCCATTGCCTCTTGTTCCTTCACTGGGCACCACTGACAAAAGTGTGGCCCTGTCTTCTTTGCCCCCTCTCATCAGGTATTTATACACACTGATAAGATCCCTCCTTGAGACTTCTCTTCTCCAGGCTGAACAGTCCCAGCTCTCTCAGCCTCTCCTCATGTGACACGTTTCAGTCCCTTACTCATCTTTCTGGCCCTACAGTGGACTTACTCCAGTAAGTTCAAGTCTCCCTTGCACTGGGAAGCTCAGAACTGGACACAGCACTTCAGTTGGGGGCTAAGCAGTGATGAATGAAGGGGAAGAATCACCTTGCTCAATCTGCTGTCAACACTCTGCCTAATGCAGCCCAGAATGCTGTTGGCCTTCTTTGCCATGAGGGTGTATCACTGGCTCACGTTCAAGTGGGTGTCCACCAGGACTTGTAGGTACTTCTCAGCAAAGCTGCTTTCCAGATGGTCAACCCCCAATATGCACTGGCACCTGGAATTATTCCTGCACAGGTAAAGGACTTTGCACTTCCCTGATGCTGAACATCATTAGATTCCTCTCAGCTCAATTCTTCAGCCTGTCAAGGTCTGCACAATCATCTGGTGTATCAGGCACTCCTCCCAGTTTTGTATCATCTGCAAACTTGCTGGGGTTGTCTTCTCTCCCATTGGCCAAGTCATTAATGAAGAGGCTGAACGGTATTGGACCCAGTGTTGACCCCTGGGGTACACCACTAGTAACTAGCTGCCAGCTGGACTTTGTGCCACAGATCACAATATTTTGAGTCTGGCATTTCAGCCAGTTTTTAGTCCACCTCACTGTTCACTCACTTAGTCTATATTTCATCGGTTAGTCTATGAGGACGTTACAGGGGATAGTGTTGAAAGTCTTGCTGAAATCGAGATAAACAACATCCACTGCTCTTCCCTCCTCCACTGAGTTCATCATTTTAGCATGGAAAGTGTTCAAGTTGTTCAGGCATAATTTTCTCTTTCTAAATCCACGCTGATGGCTTCCAGTCACCACTCTCTCCTTCTGAGTATTTCAGCCTTTTCTGTGTTTTTTTGTCATCTGGTCTCCTGCCCCACTCAGCAGTGGGCCCATGTTTTCTCTAGTCTTCCCTTTGCTGCCGATGTACCTGTAGAAGCCCTTCTTATTGCTCTTCATGTCTCTCACTAGATTCAACTACAGGTGGGTTCTGGGCTTGCCCAGGCCTACCCCTGCACAATTGGACAGTATCTCTATAGTTCTCTGAGTCACCTTACCTTGCTTCCACCTCAGGTATGCTTCTTTTACATGTTTGCGGAGCTCCCTGTTTATCCATGCAGGCCTCCTGCCACCTTTCTTTGACTTCCTGAACATTGGTATGGACAAGTCTTGCTTTTTGCCCTGTTCCCTCTTCTCAGGATCCTGAATTTCACGTTTCATGGCCACTGAAGCCAAGGTTGCCCCTGACCTTCACATTCTCAACTAGGTCTTCCTTGGTTTTAAGTGTCAGGTCCAGTACAGCACCTCCTGTCATTGGCTCCTTAGTCTTTGGTGTCAGGAAGTCATCATCAGTACATTCCCAAAACCTCCTTCCTTTCCTTCCTGGGCTATCCTTCATAAAGGGCTTATGTAGCCATGCAATACTGCAGTCATGTAGGCTATCCCACCATATGTCTGTGATCCCAATGAGATCAACCTCCATCCCCTGCAGCAGTTCACCTGCTGCTTCCTCCTGGAGCTGCTGCATGGCTCAGGCTCAGCCAGCTCAGATGCTTCACTGGATAGAGCTCCCAGCCCCTCCTCAGCTACCAGGGCACTGAACCTGTTAAGGATGTTAAGGGAAGCACCAAATCCAGGTGTCCAGGACTCCTGCTTCCCCCTTTGTATCCGAAACCCAGCCCATCCTGAGACCCTGGGGTTCTCTTCATCACTGTCTGATGGGCATGGCTGCTTATCCTATTTGCAATTTGGCCAGTAAAGAGGCTGAGTGTGTATCCCAGAGAAGCATACACACATACACACGCACACACCACTAACACATGGCTGGCCACCCAGTTGCCACAGACAGGCCACTGCTTTTAGCAGCACCAACATTTATGACTACCAAAGCCCACATGAAAGATAAGTACAGACAGTCAAGCCCTGTTCCTTCTTTCTGGTTGACCAGGACTGAAGCTCACTAGTGAAAACACACATGCCTGCACTCTCTCAATTTGCAAGCACACTCCTATTCACAGCTCCTTTGAATATCAGCATGGCCTCTACATCCTTATAACACCATTCTCAGAGCCTGGGCTCTTTACTCAGCCACTGGCTCATGCATGCAATTTTTCCAGGTGTGGGTTTCCTCCATCACACCTGCTAGTTTAGCTTGAAGTTTGCTAGTGAATTACACATGCACACATACATACACACATGTAGAGACACTGGAAACAGGTCAGAGCCAGGTCTTTCCAGTTGCTGGTACTTAGATCTCTCACACATACATATTCACCTTATAAACCAGTTCCTCTCTTTCATGTTCATTGCTGTCTACTGAATATGTTAAAATCAGATGTTTTGCACATTTTCTCTTTAATGAGTTAATGCTACTGAATAAGTAAAGGAATGAAATCGGATGAAAGCTCTTGTGATTCTGAAAACTAAAATAGCCTCTTACTGTCCAATGCTCTATAACAGTATAGTTAATTTTGACAAAAGAGCAGAGTTAGATTTTTACTCAAAAAATCAAACAAAAATTGCAGTCTTTTTAGTCTGTAAAGCCTATGTGGTCTGAAGCTGACTTTTTTCCTCACAACTTTTCTAAATTGACAAGAAGAAAATTCTCTGTTTTTGCTTGCAGTGCAACACTATTTTCACACTGCTAAACTACAGCCAACATACTATCAAAGCTTCAAGAGAAAGCCAGTATGCCAGGTCTTTTTTCTCAGTTTAATATCCCTGACAGCAGAGTGAATATCGACGACAGCATTAAATATCTTCTGGCAGGGCTTTGCTGAATCGGGGGCGGGGGGGAAGAAAATCTAACCATTCAGTAAAAGCATGCATGAATCTTTAAAGTCAGTACAAGAAAAAAATCTCCTTCTGTGCAAACGGAAACATGAAATAATTGAAAGCTCTGTACTTTTTTTTTTTTTTTTACTCTTTCTGGAATGGTTAACGACGAAGCAAAAGCTAACTGTGGCAGAATGGGTAAAACAGAAGGTGATATGCTAATTTTAGGACAGTTTTGAATTTTTAGTAGATACTTTTTGTAGTATTTAAGGGATACTGAATAGAATGACAGTAAGAAAGTGGCAGGTATTACTCTAATAACTCCCTTAACAGCTTTCTGAAGAGCACATTGAAAAACACATTAAATTTTGAACAAGACAATTAAAACTCCTTCTGCTGAAAAATTGGTAGTTATTTTATATACTGGTTAAATAAAGACAGCAGAATACCAAACATGAAAAAAATCATATACCCTGGTTACCATATCTGGTGTAAAGTTAATGATTTTTCCAGTACTGGCAATCTGGACAGGAATATAAAGATACTCGATACAACTGCTAGTGCCCTAGTAGGTCATAATGCAATGTGCAGAAAAGAAGTGCTCTATCCAGGACCATCCATTTTTTTTCTGTCTCTTCTTTTTATTCCTCAAATTCTCTGAGTAAGTCCAGGAATAAATTGTGTCCCAGACCCGAGAAATATATATATTTTGGTTTTGTATCAAAACTCAGTAGTTGGTTGCTTTTGTATTGTTGGAAGTCACCTAAATAATAATAATAATAATAATAGAACACTATGGAAAGATGCCCCTGCATGCATGCATCTTTAAATCAGAAAATGTAGTGAGTCTTGAGTACAAATGCTGTCAAGTATTTAAACTACCCTTTTCAAGTACTTATTCAGAGCTAATTTTCATAGAGCAGGTGATGATATAGTTACTAGACTATAGACAAAGCCAGGATACTAAGAACATTTTTATAGGTAAAGAGGAAGATTTTTTTAGTCTCAGAGTTGTTATTGTTGATAAGGCTGTTGCTGGTGATCCAGATTTATGATCAAGACACAGGTTATTTACAGTGTTATTGTAAAATAACACTGCAGTGTTACCATGATTTACCATGTAGTTTATGCAAAATACCAGGTGATATTTTACAGTAGCTGGGGGAATAATGTCACTCTTCACTGTAACCTTCTGCCAGTGACAATGATTTATGATGTCACCTGAAGATGAGAGGTTATGGAGTAAAAAGTAGGCCTTTGGTCATGTATCTTCCCCTGGCATCCCACTACCACTTATGGGTCTTGACATACTTAAAGTACAGAATAAAATGGCCTTGCATGGCACTGGCACCATTTTGCTATAAAACCAGTTATATTTTACCTATGGGGAAAATTTTAATAGAAGCAGATAATTAACTCATTAACATTATCCTTCATGATTTCTTAAAGGATTAATGACTATTGGCACATCCATTTTTAGATGCCTAACTTAGCACCCTGTTCAGAAAGTAGGTACTTTACAAAATGAGGCACATTTCAGGTGTTGTTCTTCAGCAGCCCAGTAGAAATATACATCTTTCCTACTAATACAAATTTTCAGATACTTGTTTAAAATATGCTAGGCTAGAAATAAAAGGGGAGTCAATAAGAAACTATGGACAAATACTATTAGAGGGATCTCTGCCAACAGTGTGAAGCAATAAATAATAAAGTAGCAGCAGGTAAAGGTGAAATTCTTCTGTGTTTTTAGGTATCTAAACAGATGGTGTTCAGAAAGACTGAATACCTAAACTCTCAGGAACTTCAGTAATAGTCCACAGAAATAAATATTCTGAAAATAAAGATAACAACCCAATATTTTCTTCAAATAGGAGAGCAATCCTTTGCTAAAAAGATGTGAGTGAAGCTAGCAGTGTTTAGGCCATATGTTTCTTATCTGACTACCTCCAGTAGGCTCACAAATCCTAATAGACCTGTTTGTTAATTTCAATAGAAACTTCAGGTGCAAACCATGTCTTTATGTACTAAAAACTTATTTTCTTGTATATGTACCTATGGATCACTCGCAAGCGAATCACCTGCAGCTCCCATTGACTTCAGAAGATAAGTTAAGGCTCAGTACTTCTGAAATCAAGTCATTAACCAAGCAACTTTGACCTAGTCTGCTCTTTTCTTTCTGCTAGGAGTTTTTCTTGAGTGTCTTCCCCAGTGATGAAAATATTGTGAGTTTGTCTACTGTGTGTGCACATAAACTCACAAGAAGGCGTTTGCACTCTCATCAGATTTTCTTTTTTCTGCCTCTTCCCCTCCTCTAGCTCCCCCCACAAACAAAAGAACAAATAAATGTTCTTCTTGAGGTAAAAAGTTCTTATTGTGTCACTTCCAAAAAAGGACAATGAGAGAAAAGATGAAGGAATGAAATAGGAAATTTCACAAACAAACAAACAATCTTGAAGCACAGAGACAAAAGAATAGTTTGAGAGTTTGATCAGTGTTGTCTGTGAGTGTTGTCCTCCTCACTGACATCTTGGTGCTTGCTGGTTTGAGTTTGCTTGTGAGAGTCATGTCTTTCACTTCCTTGGGACTTATTGTTTGGTTTGATCTAAGTGCAGAATTAGACTGTATGACATATACCTAGGTTCCTAAAAGTTAACTCGTAGGTCCAATATTCTGTGGCTTTGAGATTAAGAGAGTTCTGGTTACTGAGCTCCCTTTGAATACGCAATATAGAATTTGATGGTGTCCCGTCCTATATGAAAAAAGACTGATGGAGAATTGCAGAGGTGCTAATTCACAGCCAGATGTACCTGGGATGGCTAAAGTGGTAAGCAGTCCTAGCCCTTTATCTTGACCATCTGACAAAATTTATTTTTCCAAACATATGGATATCCTGAACCTATCCTGAATGGGATATTTATACCCTGAATGGGATATTTGTTCACTCCTAACATGTTTACAGCTTAGAATATTAATATAAGCTTAAAGAAGTTTAGGAAGCTGACACAAATCTGCTGGTGGACTAAGGAGGACCAATGTTACTTTAATATTTTCTCTGCAAACAGTTACAGCCCAAGAGCGAATACATATTCTGCTTAGCCATATCTGTTGCCAGGGTGGTGCTTTGTCAGATGGAGCAGGGCTTAGGGCAGTATTCACCTGAGCTGTGCCAATCAATATGTTACTAAGTATAAGTCAGTTCCCCTGGATTTCAAATGCATTCCAAGTAGTTTCATTAACAAATACACAGGGTTTACAGGAAAACACACAAATATTGAAATACTAACAGTCGTGCAACAGAAAGTGCTTAAAAAAGATTAAAATTGCATTTCATAAAAAAAGAAAAAAAAAGCCTCTTCTTTCCAGTACTGCTTTTAACAATAGAAACTATTTAAATATGTTTCTTCACAGTGCACTTAGTTGTATAAAGAACAAAAACTTTGTTCCAGAAATAGTAGTTTTTTCTTTTCTTTAAGAATATATATTAAGATTAGCCTGCTTTTCTTCAGTTATTCAGATAACTTAGCTGATAACAGACATCGCGATTTTATGGAAATTATTAATGCTATAATCTGAAGAATGGCTGTCAAGTGTAAAAAGGATATGGAGGAGCTATAGAGATGTCATTTCCCACTGAATAATCCTTCTGAAGAAAAGTAAAATTAATCTGATATCTTTATGTTGACGGCTCAGAGTGGATTAGAGATCTGAGATCTTTGAATTGGTAGATTACCGTTAGGACTGTAGGAATATGTGAATCCTCTATTATAGACCAGGCATTTGAATTACTAGAGGGTGTTTTACTTCCATTTAAAAATCAGGATATACTTCAGGATATACTCTAAAAAATAGGTTTAATAATGTGTTGATAATTTCTTTTTGTTGTCTCAATATTTTTTGGAATAAGACCATTATTCCACAATCCATCTCTCACATGTAAAACCTTGGTTTCGATCCAAACTGTGTAGACTTCATGCATGAGCAAAAGTCAACAAACTTGATTAATTTGTGATATAAGTTAATGCTTCTCATAAGTCAAAATATTTCTTATCTCTTTGAATCTGAGAAACAAATTCCATTGTATCCAGCTGAATTACCATCACCAGTATAACTGACCTAACTGTGTGTGAAGCTATTCATCTCTGAATAGGTTGAAAAGAGGATTTTGACTTAAGACATTTTAATTAAAATCACTTCAGTGATTAAGTAAGAGAGAGAAGAGAATCTATTTTCATTTTCTTATAACTTTATTACTTCTACAGTTCTAATAGAAATAAAAACAATGTAAATCTTATTACTAGTAGTAAAATGCAGAGATATGCCTCACAATTAGATCAGGATGAATATTGTTGAATTGTTAACTGAAAAATCTGCTGATGAATTTTGCTGAAATATCCCAAAATTCACCAAGTAATGTTTTCAGTTATATAAATATTTGTTATAATTGTTCCTCCAGAGTAAAGACAAATAACATACTGCAAGAATAAAATGCTGCCATTACACAATTCCACTACTAACTATACAAGTACATTAATATTTTATTACAGAACAAAGAAAAAATTACATTAAAGAAATGAACAGAGTATGGCAGGTGATTATTGATGGTGTTTGGTCTAATATGTGCACTGCTAAGCACAGAAATTGGTAAAATAGATTAATTACTTTTCATAATGGAAAAAATGAATAAGGACATCCTCTTTTTATTTCATACAGTGAAACTCTGATAATAACTTAATTATTAGTATGTTCTTGTCAATACAAATGTAGTTAATCATTACTGATTCTGGCTGAAGCATATGCTAATTTAGAATGATCTAAATTAGTTTTAGCAAAAGGCCTGTTAATCAGGAAATAGTGGTTTTCATCTTTTTTTTTTTAATTTTTTATCTGGCCTATATATATTTTAAGTCAATCTATTCAATGCTTTTTCACCTCATAATAGACAATACTATCAATAGATGATAGCATAAAAATGCATTCATGCATGTTATGCCAGAGAAACTGAAATTTCTTCCATTTTTTCATTTGCACTTCTCTCCATGTATTGCAATCCTTTGTTCCTGTGTCTCTATTTTAATGCAGGAGACAGATTTCTTACCTGATGAATCAGCACTGCCAAACTTCACATATTTTAATGCCTGAACAACTCTTGGAGTAGTAATGAAAACTGCCACTTCCTAACACGTGTTTTGCCAAGTCTAGTGAAAAAAGAAATTTTGCATGTGGATTTATAGACTGCTGAGACTTAGTTGCATCTTTTTCTTGTTCTTGTTGAAATGTATTAATAATAGCATCAATGCCAATTATGACTGAATAAATTAATTTTTTCCTTATTTTTGTATCTGTGCTTTGAATTATGGGGCAAAAGAACTAATCTTTAATTTCTAATGCCTCCAGGCATCTAAACCATTAACTGTGAGCAGTCAGCTAATCAAAACTTTTGGTGGTCCATAGATAACACGAGTAGTATAAGATTTTCTACCCTGAGACTAGTAGTCTATTCTCTTGCTCTTGTTCTTTCTTTCCCCCTCCCCCCCCCACCCCCATCAACTTATTCATTAATCCAGAGTTGATATTTTAATGGCACCACTAAGATGGAAGGATAACATGGTTATTTGTGGCACTGGAATACTTTGGACAAGGAAGACATTTACAGTCATGTTTCCAGATGTTTTAGAAATTATCTTCTTTTCCCTCTTCTAATTAGGAAGGGACAAGCTCTTACAAATTTGCATTGAATGATGGAAAACTCTGAAAGCCCTTATATATTTGCCTCTGGTTTCCACTGTAGTTCCACTTTACAGAGAACCATGAGATCCATAGACATGTCTATGATTGGCTTTACCTAACAAAAATCTACTATAATAGAGTATCCTTAAAGCTAGTATTCTGACTTGTTCAGCCAGACTGTTTGCCGAGTAAGCCCCAAACTGCAAGATTTACTGTGAAATGCTTTCTATTCCAATGTCAGGGGCTCTGTACTATGGGAAAACATTGGGAAAAATTAGCTAAAATGGGAGAGTAAAGGAGATTTTAAACAATCAGAGCAATTATAAATCACTGAATTCCAGGAAAAAAGGGGAAACAAAACCCAGGCAAACAACCAAACAGATGAGATAATGTTCTTGAAAATTCACTTTTCTGAGTTTATCTTAGGTGCAACATTAGATCACATCTACAATTATACCTGCTTATAAAATATAGAAAATTGTTTATGCTCTAGATGGGCACAAATTACAACTTTTTACTTCACAGAATTACTTTTCACTTTTGTATTTAGTACACATTGCACATAAAATTAAGAAGCAACGAGTAGGGTTCAAGGGAAAGTGTCGAGAAATACAGAGCCCCATTTGTTAATCAATACCAAGCAAATGAAAATGGTACTTCATACTTTTGATGTCCTGGGCCTTTCAAACATTTACATATGTAAAATTCTACTTCTGAGGATGTCATTGCCTCAAGAAAAGTTCAAGAGAAAGGGAGTATTAACATCTATAACTAACTTCCTAGTGCAAGAAGAATTTTTCATCTTCTGTAATATCTGTAAGTTTTATTAGGAACATATATGCAGGACCTCTTATATATTCTAGTGCTAAGTCAGCTGATTTGGAATGACCCTAAAATCACATAATCTTAGCACAAAAGTACATGTGAAATGCTTAACTGGGTCAGACCAAGAGTCTTCCATACAAGTTGTAGTCTGCATCTGTCTGACAGAACAGGAAAAGTTACTGTGAGATAATATGCAAGTTCTACTATTTTCTGCAACTCAACTTCCATTTTTCTTCACTAAGCACTGGATTAGTGATGGTAGAAAATACAACTCTACTTATATGCTTTAGTATCTGCTTTGTTCTCTTGCTTGTGAATTTTTTTAAACTCTATTTGAACATGTTGGTTTTGTCTGTTTCTGAAACCTCTGATGGCAACAGATTCTAAAGGTGTATAATTTGCTGTTTAAAACAAAACAAAACAAGACAAAACAAAACAAAACAAAACAAAACAGAAAACCTTTCTTTTCTGTTTGATCACTGAAACTCTTACTAGTTTCAATAAGTGTCCCCTAATTACAGAACTGCAGGACTTCCTGAATAACAAACCTATATTCACCCTATCATGATTTTGTAAGGCTTAGTCAGATCCCCATCCCTCTTATCCAAAAAAAGGAGTCCCAGCCTCATTAGCCTCCCCTCAGAAGACACTTGTTCTATACCTCCACCACTTTGGTTGCCTGCTCTTTACCCTTTCTAACTCTGTCTTTCTTGAGAAGTGAAGACTAGAACTGCAGACAGCACTCCCAATGTGGGCATGCTGTGTTTTTAGATAACAGTAAAATGACACCTTCTGTTTTCCTCTCAATATTGTTTCTGATGTTGCCCAAATGTTTTTTTTTTTTTGCCTATTTTGATTCCTCTGCACAGTGAGGTAATGATTACAAAGATGTGGCAGTGGTCATTCCAAGAACTCCCTCTTAAGTTTGAACTGCCTTCCTTGAGTTCAACATCACGTAAACACGGGTTAGAGTATTTTATATTCGCAGTCAGGTGTACTCCCCAGTGACTGGAGAAAAAGGAATATTGCACCCATTTTTAAAAAGGATAATAAGGGAACTACTGACCAGTCAGCCTCACCTCAATGCCTGGGAAGATCATGGAACAGGTCCTCCTGGAAGTTGTATCGAAACGTATGGAAGACACGTGATTAGAGACAGTCAACACAGTTTCACCAAGGGCAGATCATGCCTGGCAAATCTAGCGGCCTTCTGTGATGGAATGACTGCATCAGTGGACAAGGGAACAGCTATGATGTCATCTACCTAGACTTCTGTAAGTCCTTTGATACAGTCCCACACAACATTCTTGCTGTTAAATTGGAGAGATATGGGTTTGATGGATGGACTGTTAGATGGATAAGGAATTGGGTGGATGGCTGCCTCCAAAGACTTATAGTCAATGGCTCAATGTCCAAGTGGAAACCATTAATGAGTGGTGTACCTCAAGGGTCTGTACTGGGACCAATACTACTTAATATCTCCATCAGTGACATAGACAGTGGGATTGAGTGCACCCTCAGAAAGTTTGAGGATGACACCAAGCTAAGTGGTGCAGTTGATATTCTCGAGGGAAGGGATGCCATCTAGACAGGCATTGAGACAGGCTTGAGTCCATATGAACCTCATGAGGTTCAACAAGACCAAGTGCAAGGTCCTGCACCTGGGTTGCAGCAACCCCTGGTATCAATAAAGGCCGGGGAATGAAGGGATTGAGAGCAGTCCTGTGGAAAAGGACTTGGGGGTCCTGGTGGATGAAAAATTGGATATGAGCCAGCAATGTGCACTTGCAGCCCAGAAAGCCAATCGTATCCTGGGCTGCATCAAAAGAAGTGTGGCCAGCAGGTTGAAAGAGGTGATTCTTCCCCTCTACTTCACTCTTGTGAGACCCCACCTGGAGTACTGTGTCGAGCTCTGGGGCCCCCAGCACAAGAAAGACATGGACCTGTTAGAATAGGTCCGGAGGAGGGCCATGAAAATTATCAGAGAGCTGGAACACCTTTCCTATGAAGAAAGTTTGAGAAAGTTGGGGTTGTTCAGCCTGGAGAAGAGAAGACTTTGGGGAGACCTTATTGTGGCCTTTCAGTACCTAAAGAGGACTTATGAGACAGAGAGAGACTTTTTACTAGAACCTATAGAGACAGGACAAAGGACAATGGTTTTAAACTGAATGAGAGTAAATCTAGATTGGACTTAGAGAAGAAATTTTTTATCATGAGGTGTGATGAGATACTGGAACAGGTTGCCCAGAGAAGTTGTGGGTGCCCCATCCCTGGAAGTGTTCCAGATCAGGTTGGATGGGGCTTTGAGCAACCTAATCTAGTTGAAGATGTCTCTGCCCATGGCAGGGGTGTTGGACTAGATGATCTTTAAAGATGCCTTCCAACCCAATCCATTCTATGGTTCTATTTTTAATTCAGTACATTACTTCATACTTTTTTTTATTACTATGACTTTAACTTGAAACTCATCTGCTACCTTTCTAAGCTGTATTATAAGATCCTTCTGTGTCACCTTTCCATTTGCACAGCATTTAACTAACCAAAAGAAGCTGCTGCATAACTGAAATTCTATATAAATGAGATTTTGATTGATTTACTGTGTGTCTCTCTAGGTCATGTTACCTTGTGACTTGAACAATTTTTTTAACCTGAGACATAAATGCTCAGATGATTTAACCCAGAATATCTCCATGTAGTTGCTATTTGTTCTTGTTAGCATAGTTCTTGTTACACAGTTATGACTGTGTAACACTTTTTGAGTCCCTTGTAGCTAAAACTGCCTGTGGCAGAGTGATAATGGATATGATGCCTTGCTGTTTTATTCACAGTTCAGTGTCGCTCAGTACACAAACTGGTTTGTTGCTGTTGCTGTTTATGAGACTTTCCTCAAGTTCTGTCTGTGGCTTCCTTCAGCTCTGTCAGCCCATCGTCCAGTGTTTTTGGCCCAGTGTTGCTGGTATGGCTGCCCAGTGCTGTCTCCACACTTTCTAGCTCATTCTTTATTTAAACAAACTTAGCTCCGTTCCTATTTCCTGTATAGCTATTCAAACCATTCCTAGCTTTATTCCTACCTTAGTGCTAGAGTCCCCTCCTTGATCTGTTACTTTCTATCAGCTAGTCCATGCCAATTTGATCTAGACCTCCCATGGAAAAAGCCCTTTGCATTCTAAAAGAGCTTTTGCTAACTATTTGTTAACTCAATGGATCAGATAAGCTTGTGTGAGACCAATAGTTTTATAAATCTTGTGTGAACCTTTTAACTCTTGCAACAGCCTCAGTGCTAACCTATTAAGCTGGACCAGTAAGGGTCAGTCATGGCTTAAAACACAGCCAAACCCAGAATACTTTAAATATGGAGTTAGAATAATCATACAATAATCACAGGGAAAAAAAAAAGGTTAGAGGGGAACCCTGGGAAGTGATCTAGCCTTAAAGCAGAGCCAACTGCAAAGCCAGAGCAGGTTGTTCAGGGCTGAGTTCTGAACATCTCCAAGGATGGATATTCCTTAGTGTCTCTGGGCAACTTTGTTCCGTGTTTTATCACCTTCATCGTGATTTTTTTCCCCCCTTATATCTACTCAGAATTTCTTTTACTGCAACTGTTGTCTATTGCCCCATATCCTTTTTCTGTGCACTTCTGAGAAGGAGTTGACTCTATCTTCTCTGTAACCTCCCACTAGGTAGCCAAAGAGAACAATAAGATCCCCTCTTAGCCTTCTTTCCTTAACCCAGCTCTCCTAGCGTCTTCTTACTCTTTACGTAGTCCAGCTCCTTTTATAATCTTGCTGACCTTCTGAGGGACTCACTCCAGATGTCAATATCTTTTTTTATTGAGGAGCCAAAAACAAACACAGTGCTCCAGATGTGGCCTCCCAAGCAGCATGATAGAGAGGAATAACCACTCCCTTTGATGGGCTGGCTGCACTCTTGCTAATAGAGCCCCATATGGGGTCAGCCTCCATTGCTGCAAGGTTGCACTGCTAACTTGAAACCTCTTGAAAGTAAGCACTGCATTCCAGTACTAACGGGGAATAGGTGAGAGCCCTGGTTTCTTAAGTGACTTATGGTGTCCAAGCAGAGGAGAGTTACTTTAGACATCTAGGGATCTTTAGGTATCAAAATGCATAGCCCTACTAGGTTTCTTGATGCTGAATGTGTGTCAGGATCGTGACAGAGGAGGTAAGATAAATAACGAAGAGACACTAATCTAGGGTAAATCAGTCTCAGCTTCTGAGTAATTGTTAATAAATGTTACGTAACTAATCCTTTTTCACTTCTTCTCATATAAAGAAATCCTGTAACATTATTTGTCTTCTTTCAGCTCTCACTGTAGACACATCTTTGTGGTAATAATTTGGCTGTGAACAAAGCGTCTACATGAGGTTCATTGGCACCATACAGACAAAGGTTATTGCCTTTTGTTTGAAGGGAATAGTGACAATTGTGCTGCATTCCTGATTATACAGTATCTCACTTGCCACCCTGACAAAAGTTGTAGTTGTAGTACGTAATATTACATTTTCTAGCTCACAGATGGCTTATCTAATTGGAATAGCTTGCTGGAAGTTCCATGAAGAAAAAAGCCCAACAACCACTAACCCAAATATTTTAATCCCTGGTGTGTCATTGCTAAATTAGGTCAATATAATTATACTAGAAAGCAAGCATGGTCTTCGGTTTCTCCACTAAAAGAAGGAACCTAACTGTGGAAGGAGGATTTAGATGAACAGAATTTTAGACAGTATTTAATAATTTTCTTTCTAGGTCACTTGAAACACCTCTTTCTTGAAATTTCACTATAAAAACTTCATTTTTCTTTCAATGTCATACGAACACATTACACATAATATCTTTACCATCCCTCTTCTACTCGGTGCTCTCAACAAAACCAAACATAAAAACTCAGATAAACATTGGTGAGAAAGGAGAAACTTCTTCCTCACGGGGACAATCAGGCAGTGGAACAGGCTGCCCAGAGAGGTTGTGCAGTCTCCATCCTTGGAGGTTTTCAAAAGTGACTGCACAAAGACCCGAGCAACCTGGTCTGACCCTCTTTTGAGCTTAAGGCTTGACTGGATGACCTTCTGAGTTATCTTCCAATCTGTGTTACCCTCTGAGACTACAAGCAAGCTGAGAATGGTAAAATATGAAATGAATTAAATATGGGGATTAATCAAGTCTATTCCTTGACTCCTGAATTCAGTCAGACCATATATCAAGCCAACACCCATTGTTTTTATACTCCAAATAAAAATAGGTAGGAAAATTGAAGTTTCAAGTAGTCTAAGTTTGGGGATATTTATTTGGAGATTTTGATTCAGTTTACAGCTGTGTATGTCTTTGGACTTTTTTGGAATTATTTTCTAGTGTTGTTCTTTCAGCCTAGCTTCCCCCAAGTTAAAAAAATGGGCTTTCTTCTAAAATAGAAACAAAGAGAAACACTTGAAAACTACTTAGACATTTATGAGTCAATGTCTATTAAGTTGGAAGGATAGTAGTCTGAACATCTTAAACACATGGGACTTTTTAATTCAGTATAACCTAACAATAGATCAATTGAAAGATGATTCCTTCCTCTTGTACATGGCCAAGGACAGCAACTAATTAAAACTCATTTGTTATAAAAGATTTATAGTTATGGAAATTAAACTGACTATATCAAGATTTGTGAAGAGATTGAATTTTCCTTTTTGTAAGGGGGTTAATAATATAAGAAATTGAATTCACTATAAAATGCAGTGCTTTTGAATACATGCAACAGTATTGAAATAAAAGGGAAGTGTTTTAATGAGATAAATTAAATTTGACTGTAATAGCAGGAACAAATGTGTGTACGTTTCCTAATTATACTATTTTTGAGTACTTAATATGGTTCATTATGCAATACACACAAATATAGTTAATTCTTTCCATAATGTTAAAAAAATCATTTGTCAGGAAATATCCTATAAACCTTATAATTATATATCACAAACACATTTATGTTCTCAGTTCTGTCATTGATTCAGATTGTGTGCAATTGTTAAATTGATATGCTTTCCCCCATGACAGCGAGATATGTAATTTTCCAGCTGAAGGCTTGATTTATCTGAATATGACTATTTTTGAACTTATTTGTAATATTAGAGATGTTGGCTAAGACGGAATGCATCTTAAGGAAAGGTGTGTTCCCCAAAACACTCAGCAACTGGGACTGACAAATTATGGCAGGAGTAAAGAGAGTTAAGTAAAATGATTTTTTTCTTCTTCCCCCAAGAGCTAAACAGTAGCTTAGTACCATGGCTTGGATTAAAATCCTTTGCCCAGTGATTTTTCTGCTAACTCATTTCATTTAAATACATCTCTCATTTGGTTGGTTGGAAATCAGCAGCAAAAGCTAATAACACCAATGCCAAAACAACGCTCTGTAAAGAATAATAAAAAAAAAGCCATGTTTAATATATTCTGTTTCTAACAATGTTTGTTCAGAAACATATGCAACTTATAGGGTAGCTATGTCTTTCACATGGGTGCTTTGTGATTATACTGACATTTTTTCTTTCATCAGTGTTAGGCTGCCGACAGTGGCACTCCATACAATGCAGGGATAATCACTATTTTCATCACAGCCTTAGGTACCTTAAGAAAATACTCCTAAAGCAACACTCATTTTGTCAAAAATATTACTGAATATGTGAATAGTAATGAAATAGCAGAAATGAAAACAGAAATGGTGCTGGTTGGTTCTCTTCAGGAAGCTCATCTTTTTTTCTGCTATTAGAAGTTATCACAAATCTTGATGAGAAGCAAGACATAATATAAAGCACAAAACAAATCCTTATAAATATAAAACATGCTTGTAGCATAGTCATATACTAGAATCCTTCCTTCAATACCAAATCACAGGAGTGTAGAACATTTCTAATTAAAAATCACTGTAGTTAAAAATATTATCAGCATGTTTTCATATATTTTAAACAGGTCCAGTTCTTTTTTGAACATCAATAAAGTATAATAGAGATATAGCAAAAGCTAAGTAGAATCATTTCTTAATTACCTATTTTAACCAAGATATGAATGTCATCCTATGATAATTCTTGCATCTTAAAATAATTATGCTGAAATTGCCATCTTCACTTATTATCAATTCTACTGAAAATAAAGGCTTCTGGTTACCATAGGACAGAATGGCACAATGTGTTTAGCTACAACCACACTGTGCTAAAAAGAAAGAATGCAGCACCACTGTAGTTAAAAAATGAGATTTCCTCTGAGTTCACATACCCTTCAAGCTAAAATGTGGTTTGACATCTCATGGTCAACTCATGTACTGGGGATTAAGTTAATTAAGAGTTGCCCCAGTCTATTAAGGCTCCCCGTAGACTAATTATTGAAGTGCCTTGGACCATTACAAACCTACAGCAATACAAAGTCACAAAAAGGGTTGCTTGTATTATAAGCATCCGATACCCAGTAGATCATCTTTTGCACTAAAGAACTTCCACAATGAGAAGGAGATTGCCTTCTCCTGCTTTTCTGCCATCTAAGCAATAGAAAAACATACCAACAGGAAATCTGCATATTCATTAGTGTGTCTTTTTTATATATTCACATCCATATGCTTTTAGCACTTACCAAACTCCTTATAGGTGGAAAGGTCTTCTTTGCAATTTCCTATTTGTGTTTTCTTTTTCTAGCTTGAGTTAGCATATAGACAAGGCTTAGGCATTTTAAAAACCCTAATTATAAAATAAAAAATATATAAAATCATTAAACATAATTTCTTACAGAAGTGCTGAAGCTGTCGACAAGGTCACTGCTTAGAAATAATACAACTTTTTCCTATATAGCATGACTTTTCCCTATATTTTTTTCTGTCCTGTCTTTTAAGAAACCAGAAAAATATGAGGATTCTGGCCAAGTGATTCTATTATCTCACCCCAGTTTCACACAGATGTAGCTCTGCTCATTTCACAAAAGGTTATCTTAGTTTAAAACCATGTCACAGAGAGAGGAGTAAGACCAATGAAATTATAGAAGTGATCACATGGACAATATTCTTAAAATCTAATTTTGTTTACCATATCTACTTATTTCCTCTTAATTCTTAAGTGAGCTGAATATCTCCTAAGCATAGGTGCACTATGTCTCTGACAACTCATTTTCCCCAATAGGGCTGACTGTGCTTGCCTGCTAGCCGTATGAGTTTATCAGATATTTCAGTAGAAGCATCCAGGGCAACTCTGTGTGCTTTTCAAAATCCACCTTTCCATTTTGCCTAAAATTTCTAGCCATAAGAACAGCTGATGAGGCCACTCAGCAGGAAAACTGGTTGAGTGACTAATTATGTGGTCTTTCTTAAAGGGAACACTCATCTTCAAGTGTATTACTAGAACAGAGAAACAATCTTGCACAGTACACTAGAAGTAACGAGCTTTGAAAACACTGTTCAGTATAACTGACTTATTCTTGTGCTTTGCTATTGTACTGTGTGATTTAACAGTTCTGTTTACTTGATAAATATGGGCCATTTAAGATTGTACCAGATGGATGAGTCCTCTCCCTCACAGGCACACACAGTGAACAAAATGAAAATAATTTCTTTTCACGGCCTCACTATTTAATTGGAGACACATAGAAAAAAACTTCTGTATTTAAAGTACAAATTACTCTTCTGATCTTTCTATAATATCATCTTATCATTTAATTATTAATAGCCTTTGTTAATCATAAATTATGTATTATAAATCACGCTTTTACAGTTTTAAATAGATACAATATCTGATTTGACAAAAATAACTCTCTTATCTTTAATTGTGAATTTGCATAAGTTTGCACTGGAGAAATATTTTACAGTAGTTCATTAATCGATGGTGGAGCCAAAAGCTGCAATAATATAGCTGAATAACATAAGACTAAATTTAGTAAATTACAGCCATCTCTGTATGCAAAGGTGTATCCTATTAAAACTGTTTCCTTCAGATGTAGAATTGTTGAAAGACTCACCTAGGACAATTCATATGATAGGTCTGTGGAGTTTTATACATGCAGATCAACAGCTGACAAATCCAGTTCAAAACAGAAATTTAGAATCAGATTCAAAATAAAAAGTGGGACTTATAAACAATGCAGTTCTTCTAAGCCCAAAAGAGCAATTCTGAAGCCCTCTGTTGAGCTACTATATCACAGTAATTTAGGTCATTATATCACAATCACAGAATGGTTGAGGTAGGAAGGCAGCTCTTGATATCATCTAGTCCAAGCCCCCGGCTCAAGCAGGGTCAGCTAGAACAGATTGTCAAGGAACGCATCAAGTTGGGTTTTGAATATCTCCACCACAACATCTTTGTGCAACCTGTTACAGTGTTTGACCACTATCTTGTGTTCAGATGGAATTTCATGTGTTTTAATTTGTGCCCATTGCCTCTTGTCCTGTCAGTAGGTAGAACTGGACACAGCACTCCAGAGGGGGCTCACCAGTGATGGTGAATGGAGGGAAAGAATCACCTCTCTCAATCTGCTGTCAACACTCTGCCTAATGCAGCCCAGGATGCTGTTGGCCTTCTTTGTCACAAGGGACCATTGCTGGCATATGATCAGCTTGTTGTGCACCAGGACTTGTAGGTACTTCTCAGAAAAGCTGCTTTCCATCAGGTCAGCCCCAATATGCACTGGCATCTAGGCTTATTCCTCCACAGGTGAAGGACTTTACATTTCCCTTTCCTGAACTTCATCAGATTCCCCTCTACCCAATTTTCCAGCCTGTCAAGGTCCCTCTGAATGACATTGCAATCATTTGGTGTATCAGCTTTCCTCCCAGATTTGTATCATCTGCAAACTCGTTGAGGGTGTCCTCTGTCCCATTGGCCATGTCATTAATGAAGAGGATGAACACTATTGTCCCCAGTATCAACCCCTGAGGTACACAACTAACCTCCAACTGGACTTTGTGCCACTGATCACAACCCCTTGGGCAGGGCCATTCAGCCAGTTTTCAATTCACTTCACTTGTGGATTATCTAACCTACTTTGTCAGCTTGTCTATGATATTAAGGGAGACAGTGTCAAAAGCTTTACTGAAGTCAAGATAAACAACATCTACTGCTCTCCTTTTGTCCACCAAGATAGTTACCTCATTGTAAAAGGCTATCAGGTTGGTCAAGAATTATTTCCCCTTTGTAAATCCATGCTGACTAGTCCCGATCACTTTCTTGTCCTTCATGTGTTCATAAATGCTTTCCAGAAGGATTGTCTTCTTCATCACCTTCCTAGAGATTGAGTTGAGGCTGACTGACCTGTAGTTCCCCAGATCTTCCTTCTTTCCATTCCTACAGAAGGAGTGAAATTTTTTCTCTTCCAGGCTTCAGGAACCTCTCTTACTTGCCATGACCATTCATAGATAATCGAGAACATCCTGTCAATGACATCCGCCAGCTCATTCAACAATTGTAGGTGCAAACCATGAGGTGTTGTGGAATTATACGTATGTGCAGTTTGCTTAAGTGCTCCCTGTTCTAGTCCTCTTTCACTGAGGGTAAGTCTTACTTGCTCCAGACTTCCCCCCCTGGTTTCAGGGCCCTGGGATTCCTGAAGGCCAACCTTACCAGTAGAAATTGAAGGAAATAAGACATTGAGAATCTTGGCATTTTCTATGTCCTTTGTCACCAGATGCCCCTGTCCCATTCAACACCAGGACCAAGTTTTCCCTTGTCTTCCTTTTGCTTTTTATGTACTTGTAGAATCCTTTCTTATTGCCCTTCACAATGGTCTACCTTGACCATCCCTGCATGATGATGGTAGTGAAACACTGCAACAAGTTGCCCAGAGAGGTGGTAGATGCCTCATCCCTGGAAACATTCAAGGTCAGGTTGGACAGGGCTCTAAGCAACCTGACCTAGATGAAGATGTCCCTGCTCACTGCAGGGGGGTGGGACTAGATGACCTTTAAAACACCACCACCACCACCACTACCACCACTACCACCACCACTAATAGTAATAATAATAATAATAATAATAATAATAATAATAAAATTATATGGTAATGAATTGTCCCACTCTTTTTTTTTTTCTTTTCATGACAGACTAGCTATGGTTTTAATTTCTTGCACTAAAGTAAGCATACATTTGTCATTTGGGAGCATAAAACAGTGGACATGTGAAGTAAGAATTTGCACATTATTTATGGAAATATTACCACAGTTACCATTGTTAACATGTTTCTAAAGGTTGACAGAAAGATATAAACACCTACTTAATATTGTGGTTCAGAAACCATGTGGCATGTACTGTACAAACCTAAAAGTATATATTTCCTGCATAAAGAAAGATAGTGAAAATCCTATCTGTCCAGTTGCAGCATTCGTGAGAGCTACAGAATATCAAGAAGAGCAGACCATTGCCTGTTGTTGTCATGAAGGTGATAAAGTATTGTTTTGTTTACCTTTCTGGTCCACACTGATCACACAGTTGATCAAATTATTTTAAGTTCTGTGGGAAGATAAGGCTTCAGAGCAAGGAACAGAAAGTGTCCAAGGACAGGAGGAGCAAATCAGAATGTTAATGAGAGCCACAAAAGATCTAGATATCATTAATTCTATTAAATTGCAAGCGTTAATAAGGATGTATTGGGTTTACGTGGCAAGGTTTTGGTAGTGGGGGCACTACAGGGGTGGCTTCTGTGAGAAGATGCCAGAAGATTCCCCAAGGCCAACAGAGCCAGTCCCAGATGGCTCCAAGACAGACCCACTGCTGGCCAAGGCTGAGCCCATCAGCGGCGTTGGTAGTGATAACCACTAACCACTATCTCTGATAACATATTTAAGAAAGTGTAAAATTGCTGCACAGCAGCAGCTGGGAGAGAAACAACTCTGCAGACACCAAGGTCAGTGAAGAAGGAAGGGGGAGGAGTTGCTCCAGGTGCTGGAGCAGAGATTCCCCTGCAGCCCCTGGTGAAGACCATTGTGACACAAGTTGTCCTTCTGCAGCCCATGGAGATTCACAAAGGAGCAGATATCCACCCTGCAGCCTGTGGAGGATCCCGTGACAGAGCAGGTGGATGTGCCCCAAAGGAAGCTGTGACCCTGTGGAGAGCCCGCACTGGAGCAGGCTCCTGGCAGGAACTGCAGCCCATGGAGAAGAACCCATGCTGGAGCAGGTTTGCTGGCAGGACTTGTGACCCTGCAGGAAACCCACTCTGGAGCAGTAGTTCCTGAATGATTACACCCTGTGGAAAGGACCCACATTGGAGCAGTTTGTGAAAGACTGTCTCACATGAGTGGGACCCCACGCTGGAGCAGGGGAAGAATGTGAGGAGGAAAGAGCAGCGGAGACAACATGTAATGAATTGACTGCAACCCCCAACCCCTATCCCCCTGCACTGCTCTGGGGGAGGAGGTAGAGAAGTCAGGAGTAAAGTTGAGCCTGGGAAGAAGGAAGGGGTTGGGGGGAAGATGTTTTTAGATTTGTTCGTATTTCTCATTATCCTGCTCTGGTTAAATGGCAATAAATTAAATTAATTTCCCCAAGCTGAGTCTGTTTTGCCTGTGATGGTAATTGCTGGGTGATCTCCCTGTCCTTACCTCGACCCACAAGCTTTTTGCTGTATTTCCTCCCCCTGTCCTGTTGAGGAGAGGGAGTGATAGAGTGGCTTGGTGGGCAGCTGGCAGCTGCCACAAGGGATCACAAAGCTTAAATCTATTCTTTTTTTTGGACAGCACAAAGAAATCAACTATCCCTATTGAAGAGCTCTCAGCTCTCAAGAAAGTTGAGAGATTTATATATTTGAATAATTCTTAAAAGAAAAATAACAAAAAATCAGGCAATAACTCAATCCTGAAGACATTCTTTAAAGTCATCTCATCATAACATTATGTGTCCTGCAGATACACTGCTGTATCACAAGCAGCTCACACATGGCTGCTTGGTCAAATCACACAAAGCCACAACAATTCTAAAGGGAAAAAAACAAACCCAAAAGGAGAAGCAGAGGAAAGCAACAAAGAGGAGAGTACTTGTCTACTGTTAGTGACAGTCGTCTATTTCAGAATTTAAATGGGTATGGAGTCCCTGTTTTTAAAACTTTTTCTTTTCAGAATGTGCTGTACCTCTCAATCCAGTGATCCATTTGGTTACCATAGGAACAGCTGAAGGCTTTTAGGTTTTGAAGGTTGAATCTGTAATAGTTTCTATATATGGCTTCAGGAATAGGTCTAGCTTGATCCTGTAAAGGGACGTCTATGACTGTTAGACCCTTCTGACACCCTGTAAAACTACCTATATGCCTAATAATTAATAAAGAAAAAATTGTGAGAGAAAAACCTAGTGATCACAGGAGGAAGGCTATCTCCATAGTTAAATGAAAGGATATGGTGGATCAGCAAAGCAAATGAACCCAAAAAGAATGCCATAGGAAAGACTCAGAAGAACCAGCAACTTTCTAAGCATATTAATGGGAGATTCTTCTGTTTTCTTAATTTTTAATAAGGTCTCTATATTTTTTAGATCCTCTTAAGTTTTATTTCAGCAACACAGTATTCATAGTTGGATGTGTTTAATCGGTTGTACTCATTGGCAGCTGTCGTACTTTTTTACATTTAACACTTTTGAAAACTTGGGGAAAAAAGAAAATGTGAAGAATGGAAAAACACAAATGTGCATTCCTATTCCAAAAATGTATTTCAGCCTTTAGGGAGCTGTAAGGCTTAGGATTAATGGACTTATCACCCTGCTAAGGCACCCTAACAGTCTTTACTGCCCTGACTGGCATCAGTTGGGAAGAGAAGGATCAGCCTTTGCAGCCCCCTGGAATGAATCCTCAATGTTGCCCAGCTGGCATCATCCACTATCTCTATCGACACAGATAACTTGACCCAAGGATTCCTCACTAGCCGGACTACCCTTCCTTGCTTTAGCATTTTATACCCTCTGTATAAAATCCTTCTGCACCAAAGAATTCCATCTTAACAACTCCAGCTCTGTAATTTTGCCGTTCTTATCTCTCTACAGACTTTCTCACAGCTCTTTCTTAGCAGTGTGCATCAAGGATGGGCAGCTGTGTCTTATCAGAGTTGATCTTTGGAGTCTTGGATCCCCAACCACTAAAACAGGGAGGAAGGGAAAGCTTAGAATAGGTAGTTACAACACTCTTTCCCAAATTATTTATTAAGTAGATGATGGAAAGCACAAGTGAGGAAATAAAGGGGTGGTAATAGTTGCCTTGGAGTGGAGATATGAAAAAAAGTATACTGTCCACTGTTATCTTCAGAAGTGTTTGGTCCCTTAGGCCATCACCAAAATAAAATACTAAAAGGTATTGTTCTCAAAAGCAAGACGAGACAGAATGTTAGAAGAAAGTAAGGAGGCTGAAAATCACTAAGAGAGGAAAGCCAGTCTTTTTTTTTTTTTTTTTTAATTTGAATGTTATATGTAGATTTTAGAAATCTAAAATATTAAAGAAATAAACAAATAAGCCAAGCTTACAAAACAAAGTGCTAATGATTTATGTCAACAGATCCTGTGACAGACTAACATCATAGTTTTGTGTGACTGCTTATCTATTATTCTGTTTATTCTTATTAAAAACTGCTGCTTTATGTTTGTGTGTTTGTGCTCTATGTATGAATCCAGATGAAAACTAGGGAGAAGGATTTGAAAGGATGGAAAATATTGAAAGATTCTTTTATAACTGTTTTATTAAAATATTCAATGTGAACAATAAAACTATATGACCAGAGGTGTGAGCTATGATTAGTTAGTCAAAACTTGGATTTCCTGATTTTTAGCTCAAGATGCTGAGTATTCTGTTGCCGACATTGCCCTATGTTTCTGTGTTTCCTTGTTATGTTGTGTCTTACACAGTCTACAGAAATGGCATTTCACATCCATGGTCAAATCTTTATAAGCAACACCTTCTCACCTTATCAAAAAATCTTAATATTGCTGATTTTACTTGGACATATTGCACAACTTATTTTCAATTTCTAATTTTTTAAATTATGTCAGGGGACCTTCAGGCAATATAATCTTTCTAAAGATACAATAGAGCTTCACAGAGAAATTTCTGAATGCTAATGTTGACTCTTACATTGACAAGGGAACTCCTGAGGTCTAACGTCACCCATTTTGTTGTTAGATAGGTGTTTAAACCTTTCTGTGTGTTTTCTCTGTCTGTGAAAATGTAACTGATCTCCATCTGTGGAGAAATTTTAAAACTTTGAGGTTTAGTTCAGCTACATCAGAATTGTTCATCTGCTTTGAGACCCACAATTTGAGTTAGTGTAGGCAGTCATTATAGGGGTACAAGCATATTACTGTTCTTCTGGACAAGTAAGCATACAAGAAAAAGTAAGGGTACTTCTCAGGGTAATCATAATGGTGATAGAGAGCACCTGAACAATCACTAGGGTGTAATGGTTCTGCAGTCATACTCTTCATTTTTCAAGGATCAAAGCAGCAACTTTTAAAGCAGCTGTTGCTCTTTTATTCCTGTTATAAACTCCTACCTACTGCTGCTACCTCTCCAATCAGGTAATATAGTGAAAATCTCAACGAAAAACATGTCTTTCATGAGATTTTCTCACAGTGACTCTTTATGCAACTTTTGATAGAAGACAGAACCACTGTGGACTGTATAATATCAGCATGGTGATAACTTTGCAAGTCTCTTCATTGCTCTTCTCTTACAGTCTGATAGCTCTCAGCAGTAGCATCTAGTAACATTTGAAAATATGTAGGCAAAAAATTTCAAGCAAAGGCACAAAAGAGACAGTTTTCTGTACCATTTTAGCTAATACAAATTTAATTACAACAATTTCCCTTAAAGAGGGATTGAGCACTTAAGTCCAAAAATGAAATCATGCGATGGTATCTAAGAGAGGGACTGAATTTGTCCTATGTTGTTGACATTTTTCTTTTTTTTACATCAGTAAATCCACTAATTTTGTCCTTTCATAAATTCTTTCTAGGGAACAACTTTGATGCCGACTGCCAACTGCTTGCAACTAAATAAATTGCAAAGTAGGTGTGTCCTTGTTTAATGAAAACTGCAATTTTACTCTAATTTGAGTTCTCTGTCTATCACCTCAGTCTCTCAGTTTCTTCTCTTTGTCCCAAACCTACTGTGAGTTCCCCAGGACAGAAAATTTTTAAGTAAAAGATGTGGAAGTTTTTGCATTATTTTTATATTGCTGAACACAGTTCTGATTCATGGCTGAATCAATTTTTGTAGTACAACTGAATGCTAAAAACCCACCATCTTTTAATTTCTTTCTTTCTTAATTAGCCACTCATCCATCTTACTGCAATTGAATTCGGAACTTCTTGGAAGAAACATCTCCTGAGAATGGTCTTTTGTCCAGATCTGATCCTAATTCCTATTCAGCCACTCAGCAATTTTTTCAGTGTCAAAAATAATTAAGAATGAAAACAAAATCAACCTTCCTTAGGAAAATTCCTTTCTTCTGTTTCCTGAGACAATAGTGTAGGGAAGAAAATCAGATTTATCTCTTTTATAGATTGTTTCAAAAGGTGTCTGAAGCTCACCTACAGAAAGAGAAACTTTGACAGGACTTTTGAAAGGGGTGGAAAAATTTTTGTTAGAAAAAAAGGCCTACATCTTTCTCTAAAAGCTGTCAGCATGTCAATGGATTGAAGACCTCTCCTGCTGGGAAGAAGATGGGCAATGAGACTTGTCATTAAGTTTGTCATTGATGTAATTCATTGACTTGTTGTTGGTGTAGGCTGGGGAGAGAGGCAGCTGAGAAAGAGGTAAAAATAATAAAAAGGTAAACACTTATTAGCATTTTATAGATGATCTGAATTCAATATATTTCCCACATGTATATAGATATAACTACATGGAAATGTCTATATTGCTTATACATATTTATATGCAGAACCATCACCTGAAGCCAAATTCTGACAATCTCCTTTAAAGGAATGGCCGGTGAGAACTTTCCCTCACATAACTTTGTGTGTTGAGTGTCTAGTTTGAACTATACATCTGGGATCTCTCTCTAGACACTAAAGACAGAGTGGCACTTCTGGAAGGTTAGTTGTTCAATCTACCTTAACATCTGTCTTCATACAGAACTAAGTGCTAAGTACTTATCTGTCTCCACTGTCTGTCGAGGGAATCTTAATGATTAGCTTGCGCTAGTTACTTAACTTCTTGATAGCCACCTTTAAGTAAGATGAATCCTATTATCAGTATCAGTGTAGGAATTGTACATTCAGTGCATATATCTAAGGTAGATATGCTTTTGTCTGCCAGAAATACCTATCTTTCTCCATTAATGTTGAAAGAATCTATATAGTTAGCTTAGACTTTACTTTTAGGCACCTAAAGTACGAGTAGATGATGATTACTCTTAGGGGTAAACCACAAAAAAGCCCTCCAAAATCTGATTTTGTGGCTGACATAGCCCCTTTAACTAACTTTACTACAGTGTTGAGAATTCAAAGGAAACCATTATTTCATTACAGATATAAGCCCTAGTGTTTGATAGTTCATGCTGAGCCAGACAAGCCTGTATCTCGCTACTATTTCCTCATAAATTTATCAGAGTTTCTCTGCCTACTGTTTTTGCCAATGTTACCTGGGTTTTTTTTTTTTTTTTTTGCATTACAGTTAGGGTGGAATCAAGCCAGTTTTGAAAGACCAAGATAGCTTTGAATGTATAGGGTTGTCTGGCATCTCTTTTCATATCCAGACATTACCTGCTTTCTAGAAGTGGGTCAGAGATGCTGGTAACCACTTTCACAATAGCTGTGTTGTTATTAGTTGAAAGCTGAGTAATGTCTTTTGTCCATGGTGGATTTACTCAAATGAATTGAGTGCAGGATTACAAATACAGTCTTTATTCATGTCAAAAGACATTATGCTTTGATTCAAATGAAGCCTAATTCTCTGTAAAAGACTTTGATCTTGACATGAGATAAATTATTTTGTTCACTGTAAAATAAATTCTTTTCTAAAGCACTTTGAAATCTAAAATAAACAAAAATATCCAAATATTTTTTTCCCTATTACTATGGTTAAGTAATAATAGCTAAGTACATGTTTTGCCTATATGGACAAACCCTTCTTCTGATCATCACATTCTGTTAGCACATCATGCCATGGCTTAAACAAAGACTAGTCCCCACTCATGAAAGTTGGTAATGGGAAGTGGTGGTTACATCACTGGCATTACCAGTAAATCAATATCTAAGTACTTATATATACATGATAAAGCATTTTGTCCATGATACAAAGAAAATAAAACCTATACTTTTTATTTCTAAAGAAATAGCTCTGGCTCGTCAGCAATGAGGCATAAGAAAACATTCTGTGCTCATTGATTCTTGAATCAAGACTGTACTGTGTGTTTAAGTTTGGTTCTCTCTCTAAAACAATTCTGAACCTTGACTTAAAAAAATACTTCTTATTTTATCATTAATTATCATAACAGTAAAAAACCCTGTTTTACCTATAGCTTCTGGATTAGCCATTACATCATATCTTCTTTGCTAATACAGACTTCATCACTTCTTAGTCTGTTTTTTGATAAACTAATTAAATTTGGTTTAGTAATATCCTAAAGGGCAAGATGTACAATCACTAAACATTTTGAACACTTCACAAATTTTCAGTAAAACCTGAAATGTGGAAATAGGTTAGTAAATAGATACTATAAATGGTAGCTTTTGAGGATTCTAAAGTGGGGAACACAGATTCTGGAATATTAGACACTGCCACAATGCAAGTAAGGAATTATATAAATATGATACTTTAATAGTGACCACTGGTAGCACTACCTGCTATCAAAAGCCCAAACTTCTGGCATTCTGCCCAATGAAATCTGTTACTCAACAGTTAAAAAGCCTTCAGAAGTGATTAAAATTTGCATAAATGACTAAATCAGTTAATATACACTTACCTAAGTTATTTATGCAAACTTTTGTATAAAAAGTATATATGAGCTCAAGTATATAGTAGAAAATAAAATACTAGACTACCTTCAAGAACTGAAGATTGGAAATGCTGACAAGAGTGTTCACCTCTGCACGTTTTATGAAAGGAAATAAAATCTTATTAACTGTTATAGAAAAAGTAATGTGAAGTATCTTAGCTGTCCTCTTAAATATTAAAAACTAAATTGTTAATAGAATAATTTAAATATTGGTTAAAAATAATTTCAATCTTAACAGTTAGAATCCAGATATGTTATTTTGCTCCATTCCCCAACTAGCATGCAATCAGAGTGCTAAAACCTGATGGCTTCAATATCAAACCCATATCTTATGTTGAATCTTCAGTATACTTTTTGAAAGAAACCCAGTATTTGATTTAAATGTTTCATCATTAATTATCAGGACAGTTATAATATAGTATAAACCTCTCTTCCTTTTTTTCTGGAGATCACAACAAAATTAAATAACTCTTCAGCATATGATAACTCTGCCCAAACATTTAAACTCTCTCTACTTCTTGCAATCTTTTGCTTTTTTTAGGTCATCAATACCCCGAAAAGATTTCTGATATACTTGGGTAATCTAGAAAGATCATCTTTTCTTTTCTTTTTTCCTTTTTTTACCACAGTCCTTAGAAATACCAGAGAAATCTCCTGCAGGCAATGTCATAAGCCAATATTTAATATTCTGAAAAACATAAGATATACTTCTAAACTCATATATAGATGACTGAATTTCAGCAGTACTTTTTATACAAATGGTTGGAACAACGTAAATAAGAACTACTTGGCAAGGACTAGCTAAATTCCTCTAGTTGTCTGATGTTCATGCTGATTTTAAGCTAACAAAGACATCATAAAATAAGTGTAATGATGGCACTGGTGAAAGAAAAGAAACCTGGCAATTAATAGATAAAGTTTAGATAAAATTCAATTTATTCTGTTTCCATTCATCACCTGCTGACTTCTCCCACTTCATTTATGGTGCCATTTATTGGCAATAGGATTTTATGTTCCTTATCTCAGTGTCATCTTTGAATCTAACTTGTAGTTAAGATTTTACTGCTCCATTTCAGAAATTTAGAAAAATTATGGTCTTGGCTCTCCAGGTGAAGAGCTGAATCTTTGTTGATTTATGTAACATTCTAAACCTAAAACTGCATTTCTGTGGTGCCTCCTGTGCCAAGTTATCCATGAAGGACATTCAGTGGACAATGAGAGCCTGAAAACAGGTTTTCCCTTATATTAAAGCAGTTGAAAAATTACAGTCTTTGTTATTTCAAAATGGATTTTAAAATATATTTTTTCAGTTCCTTACCATTAAAGAGCAATTTTGTTGAATTTCACGTTATTGATGTGTGAACTCTTAAAGTAATATTAAATTCTTTGTGATGTCTTTGGTAGACAAAGGAAAAATAAATAATATTTTTAAAACAGGTATTCTCTCTGTTTCTCAGAAAGTCTTTAACAGGATAGAACTTTCTTACCTTGTATTAGATTTCAGCATTAGACTACATATCCAAAATGATGGAATTCAACATATTCTGAGATGAGAGATAATGGATGAAGACTAGCATACAGTATAAATCTACAATGCAAACATCATGCTGGACATATCAGAAAAAAAGACAGAATACTTGCATGTGGTCCACAGATTTATTGTTTCATATGGGATCTACTACCAGTAATTGATACAATCCATGTTATGATTTCTTCTTGAGCTATTTCCAGTTATGCATTTTTCTGGGTAGCTACTAAGTCTAACTGGAGAAATACCAATGATTTTGTTTTTTGTTAGAAAATGCTAATTTGACAAAACCAAAACTTTCATTAAAAAAGAATAACTTCTCTTCAAATGAAAATGTAAGACTTCAAAATTTTCTTTTTATCAGCTTTAACTGGAATTAATACCTGAACAAAAGGTATTAGTTGGTAGTGCCTGTAGATGAGAGTAGAAGCATACATAGAAATGTTCCCTCCACAGGTTTGTTTTGTTTTGTTTCGCTTATTTGTTTTTCTTCAATGCTTTTATTTCTTGCTGATCACTTCCCTCCCATCTCCCAGGACAAGGAAGTAAATGAACTAACACATGAATCTGTCGATCTCTACAGATAATTAAAAACAAATGCCAAATGAATTTTATAATAAAATACACATTTACGTTCCAACTTGTTAAAAAACAATAATTCTTTTTACTGTTGTTTTGTTTGTTTAATACAAAAGAACTTTAAAACTATTTGAACTGAATTTTCCAACTCATGAATATTGCAAAATACTGGCAATTTTGTACAATAATATTTTTCCTTCTCTTTTTTTCCTGAAGTAACTTATTTTAATACGAATTGACGGATTGATTGCTATCTAGTTTGAAGATTATTTTATAGAGCATATATGTACTTAACTGCAAGTGTTATGACTTCCCCAGAGAAGACATAAATCTCAAAATGGAGCAGTACAGAGCAAAACAGATTCTGAAGAAATATAAACCAATCCCTTCTCTGCCCTTAATATCCCCTCTGAGAGCCATTCTTTATATAGGGTTTAGCTCGCTCACACTGCAGCTGTATTATATTTCTGTTTAGTTAGTGCACAATATTTTCTTTTCCTAATACAGAAACTAATAAACAGCAATGGATGATAAACTTGGACATGTGCCAAAAAGAGGCTTAGGAGAAATAAAAGAAGTAAAATATCAGTGAAAAACTCGGTTAAATATCATAACACTATTCCACTCTATGTCCCTGTCCCCAGACGAACAGACTGATCTGAGCACCGTTTGTGTTTTACAGTCAGATGTAAAGGGTCATTCAACCTCAAATGTTCCTCTAGTTGGCTTATAGAAATATCATCAAGGCACTATTTCTAGAAATCTTGCTTCAATTACAGAAAAGTTAGTTGTTTCTTTTTTTGAGGTGGCTTCTGTACATTCCCACTAATGGGACCCACCACTGAAAATGTATATCTATACTGATTAGTATGTCTGGAGGCACAACTTACCTAAGGACATACAGAAGTTAATTAATCATTGAAACGGTAGACAAATCTTGGGTGTCCTCAGTGGCAAATGTGGATTTTAATTAGCATTTTATTGCATTGCTTGGAAAGGGATAGAGAATGCAAATACTAAATAATGCAAATTTAATATACCATAGAGCATATGGTATTGCTACAATTCAGTGAAGACTATTAAAAGTTAATGAATTTTTAAATATTATTTCTGTGTTTGTTAAACTGTCAGTTAAAAAGTATGATGGACTTGCTCCATAACTTCAACTGATCTTGGTAGGAATTCAAACTCCCTTCCTGTGTTTTGAAACCTACATAAGACAATAACCAGTCTGAAGAATTCATGTCATGTTACCATTCTGTGCATCATCTCAAAGGTACTCCTGAATATGTACTACTTCCTTCACAGTTGATAGCTCCAAAGGATGGGTGTCACAATCCCTAAACAATAATATCCCTAAATACATTTATGTCTTAGCCTTCCCCAAAAGATACACAAGTTCTTGTAACAAATGCTGCTAATAAACTCTGCAATGTTTCCATCAGTTATAAGCTGTGGTAAACCTAGATCTCTTTAACGGAATTTTAAATCATGATTAGGCAGAAACCTATGAAAGCTTCTAAGAAGCAAGTCCACAACTTCCATGAGAGCATAGGCAGAAAATATTTAATGTCATCCTAATTTGGATATCACTGAAATACGAAAAGATGCAATAGTGGTGGAGTGGCAATAGGTAATTATAAATCAGCCCTATATTAAAAAATAAATTATTGGAAACAAACTTTTGTATGTTAAAACTAAAGTGTTATGGTTAAACAGATGGCTATGACAAAGATTTAAGCTGTTGCCTTTTAGATGAGCTATAGGCCAGAAATGCCGAGATGTGAAATGTGTCATAATCTACCCCTGAAGTAACAAATCTGTTTACCAGTCTTTCCAAATCGTTCACGTTGAGTGAGGATCTCAACCTGGCAATATTTCCTAGGTAATGAGAATATTCCATAATATAAAATAATTATATTATGATAATATGACAATAAGAAATACTCCATTAACAGATTAAAAAACATGTCCATAGGCAAAGCAGAGCACAGTGTAGGTAGATCTTTTATTCAGTCAGCAAATGTTTAAAGGAAACAAACCCCAAAACTCTAGTTTAATTTAGGATGATTTTTGTGTAATTGTTAAATTTTCAATCAGTATCATATAAATAGTGACTGGAGTCTAGCTAAATGCCCTTGCACAAATAATAGACAAATAGACAAGGCAAATTAACAATAAATTACATTAGTACAGTCACAAAAAGCAAATAATACCATAAAAAAAAAACAGTGGCAGCACTTTAACAGGAAAGATCTGGGTTTTTTTTATCATTTCTCATTCCTATTCTGTTGATGTATTTTATCATGTGGGTTAAACTCTGTGGAAAGATTATTTTCTGTTTTAATGTACTTAACATTTTGAACTGTAAAAAAGGAATCCAAAATGGCTACAATTTCAAGATTTTTTAAATATCTTATTTTTTAAAATACCTATTAAAATGCACAGAAGTGTGCAACTTGTCCTGAGCATCAGGCATTAAATATACTTTAGGCCCATTAACATTTTACATTGTTCAGTATCTCTTTGGATTTCCCCTCAAAACTTCTATCAGTTTTGATGTTTAAATATATTATGAAATGCATTCATTATTTCAGGAGCAAGTCCACTTTCATTGGAGTTACATTAAGATGCTCAGCTGTGACAGTACTTTGACACTGAAGCTATATGCTGATACTTAGAAATGTAACATAGGAAAATATCAGAAAAATGTCTCAAGCTAGTAGTACTGAAGTCTTTGAGAAAGGTGGTATCTTATTTCCTTCACTTATACCAGTATCCCTACTTTTTGGGGGCTTTTTCTCCCTCTAATCCAGTTAACCAGTCTTTTGCTAAAGACAAAGGGAGTGCTGTCATTTCCAAGTTAGAATCCTTTCCATTAGAATTCATGTAAATCTTTTGAGAACTATATGTGACACAGGCATTTTAAGATGTGTGTTGATGAGAGAGTAAAAGACCACATAGGTGAAGGTCTATAGAAAATATTCCTATGAAGCCAGTATTGAATTGCATACAGAATTTAATTGTTTCTTTTCTATAGGTCATAGATTCAAATTAATATACTGAAGCTAAAAGAAACAAAATGTTTCAAGTACCAATATCCTACATGTAGCTAATGGTATCTGCCATACAGGCACACCAAGAATTAAATTAATAGCTGGAATTTTTCTGGTTTCATTTGTTTGAAAACTCATCTGCAGTATGTGGCACCTGGCAATCTGCCTCATTCCTTCAAACCAGTAGTCATTCATTACATATGGTTTGTTTCCTAATGGTGCCTATTCAATTAGAATCTGTATTTCTGAAATGTTTTACATTCTTCAATACAAATGGGATACAGTGCCTGTAATACATATTTCCTCACTCACTCTTAGTCAAAGCTGTCTTCTTTTACTTGGATACAATTTTGTGAAGGGCTCTTTCCTCCCCCTCCTTCCATCATATAGCCCTTGCCCTTAAGCAGTGAGGGTCCATCAACCTAATTCTTTTCTACAGCAGACCTCTGTTTTCTATTACTGCATATGTTCTTAATGATTTTCTTCTTACAGTCCAGCACATTCAAGATCTTCCTGCTGCTTGTTAAGTGAGAAATCCGTTTGTGTAATAACTAGTAAAATCAAATTAAGGAGATAGAAAACGGAATTACATTTCTATTTTATTTGACTGATATCAGAACGAATTACTTAGTGCACCTCTATGTCCATTTTTGCTATTCTGAGTTATACAGGGCAGTAGAAGTACCAACCACATTTCTAAGGTATATCTAAATGCATGCAAATATTATTCTCATTATTAAGGAATCTTAACAGTTTTATTTTTATCAATTATTATCAATTTTTATCAATTTATTTCTCAAAGGAATTAAAAGGAGTTGTTCCTTAGCTCAGAAAAATAAAGGTGTACTTTTAGTTCTTCAGGATCCAGTGGTGATGTTTAATGCCAAATTAACCAGAACAATGTCCAAAAGAAAGTATATGCATGTACATTTTTCACATATACTTCCATGATTGTATCTCACTGAAAGTTGCTGAGCAGCTTGTAAGGAACATGATGGACCTGCCACTTTGATGTTGATTACAGAATTATATTTATGTTGGAAGGTCTCTCTGGAGGTCATCTATTCCAACCTTTTGCTCAAAGCAGCGCTAATTTCAAAGTTAAATCAGGTTGCTCAGGGCCATATCCAGTTGACTTTTGAAAATCTCTAAAGATGAAGATTCCCCAACCTCTTTGAACAACCTGCTCCAGTACTTCATCACCATCACTATGAAGTGCTTTTTCCTTCAATCAGACTTTGCCTTGCTGCAGCTTGTTGCCATTGTCTCTTGTCCTTTTGCCGTGCACTTCAGTGTCTGGTTCCAGGTTTTTAATATGGTCCCCTGCCTCCTTTCTGGACCACTGTAATTAGTTTGCCCTCCCTTAGTTATCCCTGCGGGATAAATAAAGTCAGCTCTTTCAGCTTCTTCTTATATTACATGTGATCCAGGCTCCTGGCAAGCTTAGTGGCACTCTGCTGGACTAGAGTTTATGTGTCTCCTACTGTGAGCCCCAAATCTGGACAGTGTTTAAGATTTGCTGAGTAGAAGGAAATAAACATTTCCCTTCAGCTGTTGTTTATGCTCTTGTTAACACAACCCAGTAGGCAATTATCCTAAGCACGCATTGCTTACTTGTTCAGTTTCTTGTCCATCAAGACTCACAGGTCCTTTTCTGAAGAGCTGCTTTCTAGCCAGTCTGCAGCCTGCATTAATGCATAGAGTTGTTCTGTCCCAGATGAAAGACTTTGACATGTCTGCTGAATTTCTTGAGGATCCTGTTGGCTCATTCCTCCATCCTGCTGAGGTCCTTGTACATGGTAACCTTGCCCTCCCACATATTAATGGCTCACCTCAATTAGGTATCACATGCAAACATGCTAAGTGTGCATTCTGTCCCATGAACCAAGTGCTTAGTCAGACAGAAACAAGCATACACTTAGGGTACAATTTTCTATAGTTTTAGGTTTTAAAGAACAAGATCTTCATCTCTTATAGCTAGATCAACTTTATGTACATTTCTAACATTGCAAGCATACCCCCTGCAATCACCATTGAAGTCCTGGACAGGCATATACCTGATCATCACTTTGGTTCAACAGGACTTCCTAAATCCTAAGAGAGGATCCTGCTAGTAAGAACACTGTACTTTCTTTATCTAAGCAGTGATCCTTGTGGTGCTGTCAGAGATAATGCCTAATGAGAGAACATCTCTCACGCTGAACAAGTAACATCCAAGTGACCACCAGCCAACCTCTCTCTCTATTAGTTTTTGGTGCAACAGCTTAATCCTCCCAGCAACAAAAAAGTAACCAGCGAACATTCCCTTAATGTTTTGGATCAATTTCTATCTTGCCCATTCACTTTGTAGCTACCATCCTCTCAAAACACTATTGCCGTAAGTAGTTGGTCTTAGGAGTGTCGTGACCTTATCCATTCTTACTTAGTAATAAGTCTTGTGGAAATCTTGTGGATAGGGGTCTTATGTCACCATACATCAGTATTTTTCCTGGTTTTGTAAAAACTGTTTTCAATAGAGTTAACAAATATGCCAAGTTATTTCAGAACCACAATGCTCCCTTGACATTCCAAAATTAAACAATAGCTGTGTTTTTTAAAGAATGAAATGTGTCACCATAATTTATACAAAATCAAAGTCTAACTAACTTCTGAAACATGCACCTTTTACAACTATCATTCACTCTCTGGAATTAATAAGAATATTTTTTATTAGTGATGACAATGACAGATCTAAGGGTGCAAATTTTAATGAGAAAATAAAGTCATGTTTTGAATATAATAAAATATGTTATTAATATTTTTTCAAATTCTTTTTAATACTCCTTAAAATGTTTTATAATTTAAATTCTAGATTGCTGGAAGTTATAAATAAATGGGCGAATAATGCCCATTTATCCAAACAATGGTCAGACTCTTCAAGAACTGAAATTGAGAAGACCTTCTCTGGTTAACTCAGGATCAAGTTGGTAGTCCTAATCTAAGAGCAATATATTAAAATCTTCCTATTTTACATTTTATTTTTCTTACTGACTTATAATAAGTTCAGTACAACCCATCAGGTCAAAGGGGAAAGTGATTTTTAAATTAAAATGTTAAGAAACTACTGTAGTTGTCAGTGCACATATTATGGAAATATCTAAGCATTTTGGGGCAAAAACACTGTATCTGATGGAAAAGGGAGGGAGTCAAAAAGTCAAACCAAGCAGACACAAACAGATAAGCTTAATTTAACACCATACGTGAACTGAGAAACACTGACTAGCGTGTTATGAAAAGAAAATGCCTGAGGAAGTCTCTTTGAATAGAATTCACTTTACTTACCAGTAGTGACTCATTCACAAGTTTCATGAGGTTTTTACTTTGTTATGTCCACACTGAAGGATTTACAAAAAGATTGTTGGTCTTAATACTTAATATACTAGATATTCAATAGAATAGAATTTCTAATTTATGGCGATTCTAGATTCTGGATTCTTCAGTATATGACTCATCTCCCACCTAAAACCAAAGTCCAGTGAAATCCTCATCCTGCTTTTGTGTAGGTAAGATGAAATCTAAATATATTTTTTCAAGATAAATTTTTTCCCATAATTGTCATACTCTATGGGAAATTTTCTATGCTTTTTACTATTCTCTGCAACTCCCACATGAAAATGGGCATAAATGGTCAGCAAGACACCTTAGAGGAACATTACTACTACTACGGGCATACATAGTATAGCTAGTTCTTATGCCTCTCTTCCTAATAATTCTTTTGAGGAAGACATATCATAAGTATGTGGTTAAGATCCTTGTGCTGTGATTATTTCTGATTTGTATATTTACTGTAATTTTTCAAGTGCCCAAGTTCCCGACATTTCAATGTAGACTTTTACTATCTTCTCTATTATCAAGAGAGGAAAGTATCAAAATAAAGCATGCAATTGACTATTATCAATGTCTCCTCTTTCTTTCCTCTCTCCTTAGCAAGTATGATGTGTCCCCAAAATGACTAGTAAGCAGCTTGCTTCCAGAAGAGGTTCTGTGCATCTTCAGCTTGAAAAGACTGTTAGCTGCAGAATCTCCTGATGAGTATTCTGCTTTGAATATACCAGTTCTTTTCTATTCCACAGCATGAAAAAAACACTGGATCTTTGGTGCAATTCAGGCCACATATTCTCCATATTAAGAAACACTTTTTCTTGAGGATTATTTTTAAAAAATATCACAGATTAAAAGTTAGGTCCCCATATTAGACCATTAAAAAGATGTTCAAATATTCTGAGCAGACATTATCATGCAACTCTTCTTTGTCTGTAGTCTGCTATTTACATTCTAGTCACTAGATCACTGTTGTTTGTTTTATAGAAGTCAGATAACTATGTGATTAAAACTGGATATCCTATTCCAGTGTGAACTACAATAAATAATTTTGCTTGCCAATGGTTAACCAATGAATGGGACTTACAATCAGAATGTTTATCAGATATGCTGGGGGAAAAAAATAATTGTCTTTCTTAAAAGAAAGAGATTGTCAACGAAATAAAAAACTTGGAGAAATCAATGAAAATATCCTCATCAAATGATCCTTGAATTAAACCTTGTGAATATCATATAACTCTTTCTATAGTGTTGCTTTAAAATGCAAGAGGTGGAGTACTTTAGGGGACTAACCATTTGCATTCAAAATTTTAATAAACAGATTTTATTCTTTTCAAATTGGAAGGAAAGGAAAGTTAGCCCAATATACATGTAGTCTCATTGTTCTATTTCTGACATATAGGAAGTCTATCCAGCTAATATGCAACCCACAGGAATATTTACTGCTACATCTTTCTGAATTATTTCATCAGATAAAATGATAATAGAAGTTAAGCATACATATTTTCACAGTCTGTTGTGAAAACACTTTATTTTCTCTGCAGTTAATGATATACGTATTTCAGCAGACATTTGTCAATGGCCTAGATTTGGCAGCATCAGTATCACAGTTATTAATGATCTAGAATACTTTTGAAGTTAAACTATAGGTTTATGTTTACATTTAAAATGGTTATTTCTCTCAGTCACAGCTAACCAAAATATATTTCTAATAAACATGTAAATGTGTCACTACTTGTAAGGTGGGAGGCACCATAAAGGAAGTTGAAGTGCTGAGGAAAGTGAGAGAATGGAGAAAATATTTTTTAGGTCTTTTGTATCACACTTTATTTATAATTCTTCTTAAGGAGACTTCTAATAGAACTTCTTTTCTAGAGCTGTATCTTATGCGAAATCCTGATGTTTTTCCCAGGAGAGTGAAAA
Organism: Calonectris borealis; assembly: GCF_964195595.1. Lineage (NCBI taxonomy): Eukaryota > Metazoa > Chordata > Aves > Procellariiformes > Procellariidae > Calonectris > Calonectris borealis. The sequence goes on from NC_134315.1 coordinate 22,079,964, forward strand.
TAACATTGGAAACAAAAATTGCCATTTCCTGCCACCACCACCATCAAGCATTTTCTTCACTGCTTGTGTTATTTCAGCAATGAACCATATCTAAGATCTCTTCATCAAACATTTTCATTTCATTGTGTGGAAGTCCATTTTGAGAAACAACTTTATTCTGTGAACAACAAATAAGATTTTTTAAAAAATCTTCTTGTTCTTATTTCTATGAAGGATTTGTCCTTTTAATTTTTTCAAACATTTTGTTTAACCTGCCAAAAAAATTTATTAATTATATTTTCTTTTCTTTCAGTATTATCCTTTTCAACTCATTTCTGCAAATACAATGTAATATTCTTCAACAATTTATTTAATGTTAGACTGTTTCACTTTATTTTTGGACATAGTTTAGAAATGGCATAATAGATGTAAAACACCTGAATTAAAAAAAAAAAAGGTACTTCATTCATAACTTACCTAAGGCATTCTATTAAACTTCTTTTGAGGAGGGAATCAGAACACAACAGTAGAGAAAAATCAACAGCATATTTTGAAATACTAATGAAAAAGTCTGTTGTCAAATAGTAGGTGGTTGTACAGATGATAACAATAGTGTTTCATCACGTAGTTGTAATCAGATTGATTATACAACACATGTTTTTGGTCTGCAGATGGCAGTCAAAATAAAAAGGAATTGCACATCACAAGATGAAAAATATACTTAATATCATAGAACTTCTGGATATATGAATTCTCTTGTGATCAAAAATGTGTACTATGAAAAATTACTATTAAAAATTCCACTTGTTTCTACATATTTTCTGCCACAGTGTCTCTAGTTATACCAGCTTTCTGATAAGACAAAACTAATTAATCTGATATTTATTAAGTTAAAATTTTGAGAAATAAATGTTATTAGAGTGATTTTTTTTTTGTCTTGGGACATTATTCACTACTTTATTACCAAAGTAATGCTTACCACAAGATTTTTCATCCTGACACACACATTTGTTCTTCCACCATGTTTGACTGTAAAACGTCCTCTGTTTCTAGTTTCCTCACATGTATAGCCAAACTTTATTTCTTTTTCAGTCCTACACATATTCAACATAAAATTTGCAGAAGATTCTACACAAAAGAAAAAAATACCCAGAATTATAATTTTAATATGCTAAAGTTACATGTATTCATTTCTGTTACAGTTTGTAGAGGATGGCAGGTGAACAGTAAAGCAGTAAAGCTTGGAGGGAAAAAACATGGGTATGTTGTTTCAGCTTTTGGTGTTCTAGAGCTACCACTAATCACATACCACCAAAAATATCCTGCAGTCACTACTAGAGAAAATAAATCTGAGCAACGGATATTGATATTTATTTATCTGCTGATATTCTACCATATTTGTAGAAAAGGAACTTCTGCTACATATCTTCTTGCCCCAATTTATAAAATTCAAAAAATTAGACTGTAAATTTTAAAGCACAAGCATGTGGTCTGATTCAGCTTCTACACCATCCAGAACATATATACAGAGAAAATAAATGTAACAGAGATTGTTTAAAGATCAGTATAGGACAGGTGGTTTTGGGTTGGTTTAGGGTTTTTCTGTTTGCTTTTTCCTAAAAATGGAGGTGCAGTATGAAGAATCAAAATCAAAATTTGAAATTTATATTTCATGTAAAAGGGGTTTGCTAGGTTTTTCATCACATTACATTACATTACAGTATGTACACTGGTTCCCCCATAATAGTGCAAAACAAATACTTGCTGTTGAAGGACAATGACAGAACTATTATTCTCATATTAATGCAAACTGACATATTAGCTTGCTTTCTTAACTGATTTTTAAGCATAGGTATGTAGTAGATATCTTTTTTTTCATTCAGTACCTGAAATGGTACTACACAAGAGAATATAATTAAAGTAACAGAGACTGGCCAAACATTTTTAATGTGGGAACTAGATAGAAGAGAAGCAGAAAGAGGTAGTGTGGAAAGAGGAACTTTCAGACTTAGATGAAATTACTGATGAAGTTCCTCAAAATTAGTCTTGGGACCAATCTTGGTTAATAAATTCATTAGTTATACTGAGATTAAAAAGTGTGAGTACAACCACGAAAGCTGATAATGACAAAGTTAAGTGATATTATTAATATAGAATATCAAGAAATAACTGGCTGACACAGAGAACTAAAATAATAAAAATGACCTGAAATTCAATTATAAATAAATGAAATAAAAATTCAACAAAATGAAACCTCCTTCATGATTAATAACAAGAGTTTTTACTGTGAGTGTGTAACTCACCTGCTTGGAAACAACAGACGAAAGGAAGATATAGGAGTATTATTTGATCACAGTTTCACTTTGCAAATCTTGTGGGATGCACCTGTTTGGCAGGAAAATGAAATTCTATGATGTAGGAGCTAAGTTTTACCCAGAGTAGGGCTGAATTATCTCCAGGATAGAGAGGAAAATATTTATGCCATTTTTTCAAAGTGTTTTTGAGACCTTTTCTGGTATTCTTCTTTGGAACAATCTGTAAAATTCCTATTTAATTTCCTAGGAAAATGAAGTTTTTAGGAACAAAGATAAGAAATTATGAAAAATTCTCAAACGTTCTGAAAAAACTTTCCAGTATGAGGATGAATTAATAAATGCATAAATAAATAAATACATAAATAAAACTAGGTCATCTTTAGTTTGAGCACCTTATGAAAATAATGTTATGTGGTAGTAGTACAAAATGATGAAAGGGCCAAATCAAATGACCCAGGATATATTTTACTTCTATAGTCCTATGTCTATAAAATTCTTTAGACTGTTTGAACTCCATTCTTACTGTCTTCAACTCTAACTGAATTTAAAAAAAAAAAAAAGGTAAACTGCAATTCTTTAAATGGCAAAAATCTTGCAAAAATCACATTCAGTAAATATATGAAATATTATTTTAGCAGCTTCCGCGATAACCCTGTTGACATCATTTTGTGAATTGTGGATATATGCAGTTCTACATCTTTTTTTCTGTCTACTTCCTTAACAGACAAAGGGGAAATTGGAATTCCTGTAAATTGATGCTGCATTCAACACAGATACAAAGAAAAGGGAACAATGAAGTAATATTTATACATCAGTAATTTCTGAATTAAAAGAAAGAAAACATATTATCCAGAGAGTGATGATCTATTTAGTCATTTCACTTCTAAGGACATGACTTAATCCATTTTCTATACAGTCATTAATGACAAAACTGTTATCTTATGTAATTTAAGCTAATATAAGTGGACACAAACAATGACATAAAATGTATATTAAACTAGGATACCATGTGTACATTAACAAATTTAGTAAAAGTGAAAGCTTTGAGGGGTTGCATTTGGTTCTTTTTGATTTTTACTGGCAGTTTCCATTTTCTGAAGAAGGTAAGACGTAGAGTCTGACTGTTGCTGAGAAATAGGGAAATGTTTGCATGGTAAGGCTAACTTTCAATGACGTTATTATTGCTGGTAATATAAGGCAAAGAATGCTAGAAAAGAAGACCATTTACCAGTATTTTTTTATGACTATTCTTGTGTATAATGGTATTGTGTTAAATGCCTAGTGTGTAGTACATAGAGGGACCCAAACAAAATCAGATTATATTAATAGGACAAAATCCTCAGATGACCCTAACTGTAAGAAATAAAGCTACACAGATTTACATGTATGGAAATCTATCAATAATCATATACATATCTACACAAGTATAATCATTTCACATCAAAATGAAACTTAATAATTCTTAAGAAAATTAATCTCATTGCTTTAAATACAAGCATTATCATAATAAGAAAAACAGAATTATCACAGTAAGTGAAGCATTTGCCTATACAGAATTTCCCATAGTTAGCTATTTCATATACATCACACTCTCCATATATGCACACACGTTAAGTATAAAACGTATACGAAATGATGTATTTATACCTCTTCTATAAATATGATGTATACATAAATATACAAGCACAGAGTAAATATACACACACACAAATAATGATATATCTACATATGTATCAAATACAGTTGCAACTATAGGTGCTTTTAACATGTTTTGCTGTTTCAGACAGTCTGATGAAAAGCTTTTCAAAGCAGCAAAGAATCTTGATTTACTATGAACTTGTTTCAGTTGAAAAAAATAGTGTCCGTGCACTTCTCCAAATCCTACTCATAGTCCTGTTAGTGAGGAACATTTTTTTTTAAAGTAACATCTCATACTGTTAGCCTTCTACTAAAAGAACCGTCCCACAAGAGTAAAAACAATGTTTTGTCACTGACTTCAATGGAAACAGAACCTACATATTTCATTCAGAGACAATCTAGGTGTTTTACCATCTGCTACATAGATCATTCACAAAAAAGTGTGTTCAAGAGGCCTTTCACATGTTCAAATATTTTAATGTTGCAATTTCAGCACTGAATAGAAACAAAAACATTCTTTTCTTTTGCAGAGAGCAGGAGGAATACATTCTTGTAGGAAAACATATCAAAATCTAATTTTTGCAATGTTCCCTGGTGTGCTTGTAGTTGATGATCTGTCAGTATTTTCATGTATCATATTAGTTTTATTTTTAGATATTTATAAATCAGGTCAAAATTTTTACTTCAGGCTGAAATTTAGAAAACAACGTTTTAGGCAAAAAAACACTTTATAGATCACATTCTGTTAAAAAATATGACTTAGACAATTTTGCATGAACATAGCACAACATACAGCTCCTCATACATCTGATACATAAAACAAAAGGAAAATACAATTCCCTAAATGTTCTCACTCCTTTTTTAAGCCCATTGATTGATACGTAAGCTTTAGTTGAACCCTTTCAGATCATAATGTAAGTACCATTACCCTCAATAAGAAAGAAAATCATTACTAATTATAACTATGGAGTGGTCTGTCAGAACAAAAATACGCTGTCTGAATAATATTCAAAATAATTGCAAATAATTAAAACTAGATTTTAAAGGAAACTACATGCCTAGAAGAACACTTAAAAGTTATGTGAATCAAAAACTGTTAGAAACAACAGTTCTGAGTCAGTAAAGCAAGCTAGATATCTAAAGAACGGGATTTGCACAATCCAGTAGTCAGAGGACTTTTCAGAGCTCCCATAATATCCAGAGGCACCTGAGTCACCTTCCACAGAGTGGATTCTCAGAAAGAACCTCAACTCTTGAAGCTGAATGCACAATCAAGGTTTTCATGTCCCACGAAAAAGTCCAACATAAACTTTCCCAAACTCTTTCATTTCTTCAAAGAAAAAGACTACATCATCATGAACATTTATGTTTTGTAAAAATTGGAGTAACTTCACAGGGGAGACTAAAAAAGACTCAATGCAGAGTATTCATGTGACTGACAATAAGTGCTGCTGTCACTGCTTATGAAAGGTATATCTGGTTGTCCTGGTTTCGGCTGGGATAGAGTTAAATTTCTTCCCAGTGCTGTGTTTTGGATTTAGTATGAGAAGAATGTTGATAACACACTGATGGTTTTAGTTGTTGCTAAGTACCCTGTCAAGGACAGCTTCCATGCTACCAGGCAAAGGCTGGGATGGAGCATAGCTGGGACCACTGGCTCAGCTGGCCAACAGGGTATTCCATACCATGTGATATCACGCTCAGTATATGAATGGTAAGTGTGTTCCAGGAAGTAGCGATCGCTACCTGGTTATCGGTCAGCACGGGTGGTGAGCAATTGCATTGTTCATCACTCATTTTGTATATTCTATCATTATCATTACCATTATTGTTGTTGTTGTTGTTATTATTATTATTAATTTTCCCTTTTTCTCTTCTATTAAACTGTCTTTATCTCAACCCATGAGTTTTTCTCACTCTTACCCTTCCAATTCTCTCCCTGTCCCACCGGGGAAGGGGAGTGAGTGAGCGGCTGAGTGGGGGTTTGGCTGCCTGCCAGGTTAAACCACGACACTGGTTCTTTTTAATTCCCAGGGAACAGTGCTGTATTTAACATAATTAGTACTACCTCTACTAAAATATCATTCCAATTTTTTTTCCATGCAGGCTGATTTATTGAAATGCACCCTAGATTTGGCAAAAAAATAAAGACAAAGTCTGAGGAACTCAGAAGGGCTTAGACAGGGGCTGAGCTAGGGCTCAGCAGTAAGAATCCTCAGGGACTAGATCCTCAGACATTTTAAACCTCCAGGTAGTCTTGCTAATCAAAATATTTGCAGTGATAGTCAGCTACTCAAAGATATTTATGCAATTGACTCTCAACAAAATTAATATCTTTGAGGTTCTGGATTAGGTCAAGCATCAAGAGGTCTGGATAGTTTTGAAGGTATTAAAAGGACAAAATGGCAGTTAGGCACTTATACAGAATGAGTCCTTAGCCTTTCCCATCAATAACAAAACCAAAGAACAAGGGCAAAATTCCTCCTTTCCATTTCTAGTAATATTTATTACATTGGTAGGAAGATTAATACAAAGTCTGTGAATGGAAACCGTCCAGAAGACAGGAATGGGAGGTGGAAGACAGCAGTGGATTGCAAAATACCCTGTATTATCTGTGAACTGCAAAATGCCCTTGTAGGAAAAACACTGCACTGGGGCTTCAGAGTGACAAGATGATACGAAAAGAGAAAGACTATAAAATGTGATAGGCAGGGCTGTCTGTAGGCACTTTTGGTTGCCAAGGAAGCTTGCAATGTTCAGAGTGTTCCCAAGGGAACATTTTAGTCACTCATTTAACATAAGCTGTGGATAGAGTGTGATGGGTAACAGGACAAAGCTGTGCTATCAGGGAGTTTGTTCTCTCACCTATAACAGCGTACCTCCTGCCTCTGCCGGTAGTCTGTCCTCCACAGTCTAATAAAACACTAAATGGAGCTTACTTAATGTCGTGTTCTTTTATGTTTATTTAAAATGGGCAACTTAGTATGCTTTAAAGTCAGACCAGTGTTTTCTTCACAGTACTCTTCTTGAATAATTTTGTATTGTTTTAAGAAAATACCTATATTTTAAAGAATACATTCTATCCTAGTCTATTAATGATTTCCAGTATGGTTTACTAGCAAATTGAAATAGTGTATACTCGTCAGAAGGGCGTGGCGCGGCAGTTTGCATGGCAGTTAGCGCCAGCAGGGCGTGCAAGCAGGGCGCAGCCCCCCTCCAGGCTCCAGAGGCTAGCTCAACTCGTGGTCGTCGCCCTCCCAGGACCTGGCCATGGTTTCCACTCGGCCGAAAGCCATCGCCAGGAGAAACGTGGCGACCCAGACAGAGCCCCTACGCAAACACACATCTGTCCAGGTCTCCGGCTGCAGGGAGTGCCTGAGGCTGTCCCTTGTACAGGAGGGCAGCAGAGACGACGCCTGTGTGCGCTGCGACCAGGTGGATGATCTGCTCAGCCTGGTGGCAGAGCTGAAAGAGGAAGTGGAGAGGCTAAGGAGTATCAGGGAGTGTGAGAGGGAGATAGATTGGTGCAGCCACACCCTGCCGTCCCTGAGGCAAGGGCAGCACACGGAGGCTCCGCAAGAAGCGGAGGAACCCCTGCCCTCTTGCCACCAGGCAGAAGGAGGAGACCCAGGCAACGGAGGGGAATGGTCACAGGTCCCTGCTCAGGGTGCCAGGCGAACCCCCGGCCGGCCTCCCTCACCTCAACCTTCCCAGCTGCCCCTACACAACAGATATGGGGCTCTGGAACTTGAGGGCCAGACGAACGAGGACGCAGATGAAGGCCCATCCAGGGGGTTGACCGAGGCGAGGCAGCCAGCCCCACAAATTACAACTGCCTCTGCTAAGAAAAAAAGGAGGGTAATTGTCATTAGTGGTTCCCTTCTGAGGGAGACGGAGGGCCCAATTTGTCGGCCAGACTCATCCCACAGGGAAGTCTGCTGCCTCCCTGGGGCCCAGGTGAAGGACATTGCTAGGAAGCTCCCTGGTCTCGTGCAGGCCTCCGATTACTACCCGTTACTGGTTATACAGGCTGGCAGTGAGGAGATTGCAGAGAGAAGTCCCGAAGGGATCAAAAGGGACTTCAAGGCGCTGGGGCGACTGGTGGGAGGATCGGGAGCACAGGTAGTGTTTTCCTCGATCCCTTTAGTGGCAGGGCGGAACACTGAAAGGAACAGGAAAACTCATCGGATCAACACGTGGCTCAGGGGCTGGTGCCATCAGCAGAATTTTGGCTTCTTTGACCACGGGGAGGTTTACACGGCACCGGGCCTGCTGGCGACGGACGGAGTTCAGCTGTCCCACAGGGGGAAAAGGATTCTCGCGTATGAGTTGGCAGGGCTCATCGAGAGGGCTTTAAACTAGGTTCGAAGGGGGAAGGGGGTAAAACCAGGCTCACTAGAGAAGAGCCTAGGGGTGGCACGCCAATGTCGGGGGAGAAATCGGCAGCCCAGCTCAAGTGCATCTACACCAATGCACGCAGCATGGGCGGCAAACAGGAGGAGCTGGAAGCCATTGTGCAGCGGGGTAGCTATGACTTAGTCTCCATCACGGAAACGTGGTGGGATGAGTCTCACGACTGGAGTGCTGCAATGGATGGCTATAAGCTCTTCAGAAGGGACAGGCGAGGAAGGAGAGCCGGTGGGGTAGCCCTGTATGTTAGGGAGTGCTTTGACTGTCTAGAGCTCAATGGTAGTGATGACGAGGTCAAGTGCTTGTGCGTAAGGATGAGGGGGAAGGCCAACAAGGCAGATATCCTGCTGGGAGTCTGTTATAGACCACCTAGCCAGGATGAGGAGGCAGACGAAATATTCTACCAGAGGCTGGCAGAAGTCTCCCAGTCGCTAGCCCTTGTTCTCGTGGGGGACTTCAACTTTCCGGACGTCTGCTGGAAATACCACACGGCAGAGAGGAAACAGTCGAGGAGGTTCCTGGAGTGTGTGGAGGATAACTTCCTGACGCAGCTGGTAAGCGAGCCCACCAGGGGAGATGCCTCGCTTGACCTGCTGTTCACGAACAGAGAAGGACTGGTGGGACATGTGGTGGTTGGAGGCCGGCTTGGGCTTAACGACCATGAAATGGTAGAATTCTCGATACTTGGTGAAGTAAGGAGTGGGGCCAGCAAAACCGCTACCATGGACTTCCAGAGAGCAGACTTTGGCCTGCTCAGGACACTGGTCGAGAGGGTCCCTTGGGAGACAGTCCTGAAGGGCAAAGGGGTCCAGGAAGGCTGGTCGTTCTTCAATAAGGAAGTCTTAAAGGCGCAGGAGTGGGCTGTCCCCATGTGCCGCAAGAAGAACAGGCGGGGAAGGCGACCGGCCTGGCTGAACGGGGAGCTCTGGCTGGGACTCAGGAAAAAAAGGAGAGTTTATCACTTGTGGAAGACGGGGCAGGCAACTCAAGAAGAGTACAGGGATCTCGTTAGGTCATGCAGAGAGGAAATTAGAAAGGCAAAAGCCTGGCTAGAACTAAACCTGGCCACTGTTGTGAGAGACAACAAAAAATGCTTTTATAAGTATATTAATGACAAAAGGAGAGCCAAGGAGAATCTCCATCCTCTATTGGATGCGGGGGGGTACGTTGCCACCAAGGATGAGGAAAAGGCTGAGGTGCTCAACACCTTCTTTGCCTCAGTCTTTAGTAGTCAGAGTGGTTATCCTCAGGGTACTCAGCCCCCTGAGCTGGAAGACAAGGACGACGAGCAGGATAAACCCCCCATAATTCAAGAGGAGAAGTTAATGACCTGCTACGCCACCTGGACGCTCACAAGTCTATGGGGCCGGATGGGATCCACCCGAGGGTACTGAAGGAGCTGGCGGAGGAGCTTGCCGAGCCGCTCTCCATCATTTACTGGCTAACTGGGGAAGTCCCGGACGACTGGAGGCTTGCCAATGTGACGCCGATCTATAAGAAGGGCCGGAAGGAGGATCCGGGGAACTACAGGCCAGTCAGCCTGACCTCGGTGCCGGGGAAGATCATGGAGCGATTGGTTTTGAGGGTGCTCACAAGCCATGTCCGGGACAACCAGGGGATCAGGCCCAGCCAGCATGGGTTCATGGAAGGCAGGTCCTGCTTGACCAACCTGATCTCCTTCTATGACCAGGTGACCCGCCTAGTGGATGAGGGAAAGGCTGTGGATGTGGTCTGCCTGGACTTCAGTAAAGCCTTTGACACTGTCTCCCACAGCACTCTCCTAGAGAAGCTGGCGGCTCATGGCTTAGACAGGTACACTCTTCGCTGGGTAAAAAACTGGCTGGACGGCCGAGCCCAGAGAGTTGTGGTCAACAGAGTTAAATCCAGTTGGCGGCCGGTCACGAGCCGTGTTCCCCAGGGCTCAGTACTGGGGCCGGTCTTGTTCAATATCTTTATCAACGATCTGGCTGAGGGGATCGAGTGCTCCCTCAGTAAGTTTGCAGAAGACACCAAGTTGGGTGGGAGTGTTGATCTGCTGGAGGGTAGGAAGTCTCTGCAGAGGGATCTGGACAGGCTGGATCAATGGGCTAAGGCCAACTGTATGAGGTTCAACAAGGCCAAGTGCCGGGTCCTGCACTTCGGCCACAACAACCCCAGGCAACGCTACAGGCTTGGGGAAGAGTGGCTGGAAAGCTGCCCAGAGGAAAAGGACCTGGGGGTGCTGGTTGACAGCCAGCTGAACATGAGCCGGCAGTGTGCTCAGGTGGCCAAGAAGGCCAATGGCATCCTGGCCTGTATTAGGAATAGTGTGGCCAGCAGAGGCAGGGAGGTGATCGTGCCCCTGTACTCGGCACTGGTGGGGTCGCACCTCAAATACTGTGTTCAGTTTTGGGCCCCTCACTCCAAGAAGGACATGGAGGTGCTGGAGCATGTCCAGGGAAGGGCAACAAAGCTGGTGAAGGGTCTGGAGCACAAGTGTTATGAGGAGCGGCTGAGGGAACTGGGGTTGTTTAGTCTGGAGAAGAGGAGGCTGAGGGGAGACCTCATCGCGCTCTACAACTACCGGAAAGGAGGTTGTAGTGAGGTGGGTGTTGGTCTCTTCTCCCAAGTAACTAGCGATAGGACGAGAGGAAATGGCCTCAAGTTGCACCAAGGGAGGTTTAGATTGGACATTAGGAGAAATTTCTTTACTGAAAGAGTGGTCAGGCCTTGGAACAGGCTGCCCAGGGAAGTGGTGGAGTCACCATCCCTGGAAGTATTTAAAAGACGTGTAGATGAGGCCCTTAGGGACATGGTTTAGTGGACATGGTGTGTTGGGTTGACGGTTGGACACGATGATCTTAGAGGTCCTTTCCAACTTTAATAATTCTATGATTCTATGATTCTCGTGAGGGTATTCTTTTTTAAATACTTTGCCTATTCACCAGTGTGTAGTTAATGCATCAAAAATAAACAAACTACAAATATTTTTGTGTCATTTACAGTAGGACATAGTAAAACTGTTGTGAAAGAAAATCTAATTATCTACAATATATGTAACAGGTAATTAGATTCCGTGTAACAAAATATGAATTTATTTTATTGAGATTAATTTTAAAACACAATTCAAAATTAAGATAGGAAATAATTGATGTAAATTGAAACTTTTGTTTTTCAAAATGATGAATGGTTGATTTAAATTGCAGGTTAAAATTTGTATTTATTATCTCTTCTCTTACTTTAGGTCAATTAATACTTTTTGACATTAACATATTTTTGCAAAACATATAGAAGTGCAAAAGGAAATTAGAGCTACATATTACAAAGCATAAAACAACATTTGGGGAGAAAAAATACTATTAACAATTAAAATATTGTAACATTTTCTATTTTTCACATAGGAGAATATTTCTGCAGGTGGATATAGTTATAAGTCCAATTAACACAAACTAAATCTCTCACAACAGGGATCCTGTTCTATTAGCTAATATCCCAGGTGTTATAAAATAACAAATAATAAATATAAGTTTATTATAGAATTAGAAGAAGATGCCCCTAGGGAGAGCCTCAAAAGACCATGTGGTCAATCCCTTTTCACTTAAGTAAGATTACTTATATTCAGAATCAAATTTGAAAGCATCCGACTAATTTTCCCTTAAAGCCCTTCAGTTTAAGGATATTTCTCTGCACTGCCATATAGCCTATTCCACTCTGCACCAACATTACAATTAGACCATTTTTTCTTACTATCAAACTGAAATATTTGTTGTCATTTAGTAAGCTGGTATCTTTTTCTTCTTCTGCTACGACAACCCCTTTGTAAGGACAACTTACATTTTGGAGGATTATTACTATGTCCCCATTTTTATCTCATTCTGTACATCACCCTTTTTTTCAGTGTTAACATCCAGTTCCTTCAACCTTTCTTCGTTGATTACATTTCTGAAAAAAGAAAGGGAAACTAAGGCACTTTTGATTTTTCTCATTAGTACTGTACTCTGTTTGTCTGGCATTTCCAAATCATGGAGGATCTTAATCACAGCAGTATGTGCAATGGCAATCTTTGATGTCAGACAGTCCCAGACACAAGGGTGCATGTCCCATTTGCTTATTCAAAAGACGTGGTATGGCCAACATAAATAATAATTCCTATTTAGACAGCGCCAGTGACCAAATGCAAACAGAAATGTTATCTTCCACATGTGATACAAAATACTTCTCAAGTGTAAGTGATTCTTGGAATGTAACTGCCTTTTTTGCCATAGCAACGCATAAAATCTTGTTTAATTTGTGGCCCCACTGCAGTTGTACGTTCTTTTTGGCAGCATTAAAGCCTAGACAGATAATTTCGTTTCATATTTGTACACATTTTATTTATGCCTCTTAATTGTGACATTTCATACTTTGTTTTTATTGACAACTTCAGATCAGTTTTCCATTTTCTCAAGATGATCTTCCAAAGCACTTATAACCCCTCCTATCTTGATGCCATCTGTACACATTATTGTATATCAACATCTAATTCCTGAATGAAAATATTAAACAGAATCAGTCATAGAACAAACCCTGGAAGGACCTCACTTGAAATCTTTCCAACAGACAGTGAATCAGTGATAAATATTGAGTGTAGGCTTTCATCCAACAGTACACCAATTTTATACCGATAAAATATGAACCATACTTCCTGAGGTTCCTCATGAGGGCATGCTATATAGAAGAGTCCGCAAATCCTTACTATGACCTTAGTAAATATCATAGTCTTTTCTTCCCCCTCATTCATTATCCTGTTAACATAACAGAAAGGAAACGGGGTTCATATGACATAATATGTTCTTGACCAATAGTAGGTGCTTTTTATCACTTATATATCTTCTAGTTATTTAATAACACTGCTCCACAGACCTTGTGAGAAAAGCAGTTGCGTTACTATTCTATTTTTTTTAATTACCTTCTCTTATTTTTATTTCCCTTTCCCTCCAATTTTAAGTGTCCTTTTCTTTCTTTCAGAGTTCTCAGGCATGACCACGCTTTTAATATAGTGTTGGTTTCTTTAGTTCCTCAGTTCACCAAGCACTGAAGACTTGAACTAATGTATTCCTCAATGTCTTCTTTCCATATTCTGGCCTACAGTTCTATTTCTGTGCTAAGATTAGTGTTGTTATGTGTTTGGACACAATTAATTTTGTAAAGACTGAAGCAATTTCTACTTAAGCCTCCTTTGTTTAAATCATATTTTGTTCTCTTTCCCATAAGTAATTAACCTATATATTTTACTTTGTTCTATAATACATCCATAAAAATTTCTTCTTATCTTTTCCTTCCATTACAAGGAACTCATTTTGTCTCTTAGTCATTCTAATTTTATCCCTTTTTTGAGGAGGTACATTACATGATGAAGACTATCCACTAAGGAACAATGAGTTATGAAGAGCCACATATTGTAAATGTAATGAAAGCCAAACTATTTAACTGGACTTTCCATTTGAGTAGGATGATGGAAGATGTGTCTGTGAGAACAAAGAATAGATTCAAAGAGAATGGAAAGAAAAAAAATTGCAGAAGAACCCACATTCAAGAAAATCTCTGTTACTTCTATGGCAAGCAGGATTCTGAAATCTTGTTACTCCTCTGCTGTGAGCAAGTATCTGTGAAATTTATGAGCAAATATCATCAAGTTCCCTCTTCATCTTCTCCATGTAACTGATAAACATGCACTACTACTACATTCTTTTAAGGAACAGATGTAGCAGTGGTAACTATGTTAAATTTCATAGGCAGACGTGATGTTGTTCAGCCCATGCTGAATACATGTGAAACCTTGTCAACACAGCACTTATTATTAACCTCTATGTGAGCAAACAGTGATAAGGTTGGGTATATTTGCTTCTGCTGAGCATTTTGTTAACTCTGCTCATTGTGCTTGAAAAGTAAACACACATGGAGCTCACACATGTATGTAAAGACATAGGCACAGTTAAAATAGTTAAGTAGTTTGTTTTTTCTTGTGACTTTTCATAGACATTTTCAATTACTAATCCCTTCATGCACACATGAAGTTTTAATAAAGGTTCTTAAATTTGAAAACAAAGCTTCATATGCTCTTGGAATGTCTGTGTGTCCTGGTTTCAGCTGTGATAGAGTTAAATTTCTTCCTAGTAGCTGGTATAGTCTGTGTTTTGGATTTAGTATGAGAAGAATGTTGATAACACACTGATGGTTTTAGTTGTTGCTCAGTACCCTATGGTCAAGGACTTTCGGCTTCCATGCTCTGCCAAGCACACGAGAGGCTGGGAGGGAGCATAGCCGGGACAGCTGGCTCAGCTGGCCAACAGGATATTCCATACCATGTGACGTCATGCTCAGTGTGTGAATGGTAGGCGTGTTCCAGGAAGTAGCGATCGCTACCTGGTTATCGGTCAGCGTGGGTGGTGAGCAATTGCATTGTGCATCACTCATTTTGTATTTTTTTTTTTTTTAATTATTATTCCTTCCTTTTCTGTTCTATAAAACTATCTCAACTATATCAACCCACGAATTTTTCTCATTCTTATGCTTCCAATTCTCTTCCCGTCCCACTGGTGGGGGGCGGGAGTGAGCGAGCAGCTGCATGGTGTTTCGCTGCCTGATGGATTAAACCATGACACCATGTTAATGTTTTCTGTAGAGTACATGCTCTGATGGATCAAGATCAAATAAACCAGCAACATAACCTGTACTCATAAATACTATATTTTAGTTTGGGTTTACACCTAATTGCACTTATCAATTTAATGTATGCTTTACATATGGGAATTCTTGAAACACAGTAAAAGTATGTTTGTTCTATTAGTGAAAAAAATCTGGTCTGAAAATTCATCCTTCCCGTTGTGTGGCTTGCAATTTCTCCTGCAAACAAGTAACTGCCAGACCAGTTCATCTTAGAACTTAGCAAAACTGAACTCATTATATTTTAATTTGCCTATGTCTGCTTAGATCTATTTTGTGGTTTTATTGTGGGACAAATGTGGGAGAAATATTCTTTGTGTATACTGGTATGTATAATGAAATATCCATATGTCATTTTTTGTCCCCTGTGAATCTCAATCTATACAACTTCAGAACATTGTCCTTCTCAAGGAAGAGTCAGTGTATCTTAGCAGCTTAACAATCCTCCCATTTGGGATATTTTAGGGTTTCAGAGAGCCAAACACATTATTCTGTCTAATACTTTATATGTTACATGACTTTATGACTATAGTTTTTCAGTAATGCCCTGGGAAAGAAAAAAAAAAACACCAAAACATTTCAAAGCTTTGAGAGTTTATAACTAAGTGTATTTTTCAATAAGAAAACAAAAAATTATGATTCCTTTCAAAGTTAGCCAGATGTATGAATGCAGATTTCAAATACAAGGTAGACAGAAATAACATTTTGATTTTACAGAATAGCTATTAGTCATAGAGTGGAAAATACACTTCATATCTTTTCCCTTAATCATCTTTGCTAGCACATAAATACCCGGACTAGTTTTGACTACATTGTGTTCTCTGAGAAAACTGCTTCAATTATCAACCGCTCTTGACATTGCTTTCCCTCATATTGTTGTTTACAACCATTGATATTTTCTACTACTGTTATGAGCACAGTCATTTAATGATGGTGTGCAATACAAAAAGTATTTTCCTTCCCCAATACTAAACAAACATGCAGGAGTTAGGCAATTCTGAATGTTCAAAGTTTCTATGGCTTTGCACAGATTTCAGTTTCAGTGAAGGGTGAATTCATTGTGAAAAGGAATGAAGAGGAAGGAAAGAACAAACAGATACTTTACAGGATCAGAGTTTTGCTTAGCATAGCTTGGGAAAAAAAAAAATGGGGAAGATTAAGTTATTTTATCCCAATGCATAACTTTTTTCATTTTAGTTAAAAAAACTCAAACCTTTAAAAATAAAAATCTAAGGTTATACGGTGTGGGTTTTTTGCAGACAGTTTTTGTTTGGTTTTTGTTTGTTTTTCACTACGGTTTTAGACTTCCCCTCAAGTTAACAAATGCTGTTTTTCTAATCATATAGTATAAAGCTGTAACACCTACAAATGTTCAGCCAGTCACAATGTATGGCCAGTTAAACTTTTTGATTATATTCTCCTGTTGCTTTAAGAATAGAAATGCTATTAAATTGCTATTTATTTTTAAATAATTCAAACACTTGGAAATAGGAAAAGAAAGGCTTCATGAAATATGAGGTTAGTCTCAACAAACATTAACATTGCATTTATACTGTACTTTTTACAATGAAGTTGTTCTGTTTCATGAAACCAGAGTCTGGCAAATGCTGCATCTAGATTGAAAAAAAGAAGCTATGAAACAGAGTCGCGTATCTGCTATTGTAATGTTATATCCAATTATTCACTGAAGCTTTTAAATAAATTACCTTGAGTGAGTTTTTTCAGCCTATAGTTTTTCCAACTCAGTTGTCCTAATGAATATGTTTGTTAAATTATTTTCTAGCAAAAGAACAAGTCTTAAAAAACAACTAGAGGACACTTCAAAATAGCTCTGAAAACCAGAAACCAGATAGTGTAAGACTTTTGCTAATCAAATCACACAATTCAATCAAAAGATCTATAATTTTATATCTAATTTCCCAGACTGGGAATATTATTTATTAAATATTATATATCATTAATAGTTTAAAATATACTGAAACAAAGCTTTCATCAAATTGCTTCAATACACATAAATACACATAGAAAAAATACAGGAAAAATAGCTCTCTCTAACGTTAATTCTTATGACTGGAAAGAGAGAGTAAACCAGAGGGTATTGTAAAATGTGTGCTGCCCTTTTTGTGACTTTACAAAGCTGCAGAAGTGCAACTACTCAATGACTAGATGATGTATTTTATGCATTGTTTCAGTCACAAAACTTCCTTTTTGTGCGTCTTGTTTTTTATAATTTCATATTCAAATACTTGTTTCAGGAAGCCAAAATCAGCCACAGTCAGTAGGTTTTACAGTTATGAAACCTGGTTGCATATTATATAACTTTGCTTCTTTAAATCAGTGTGTTCCTGTCTGTCATCTAGGAATATTCTTTGGAGGGTGAACTTCGGATAGAAGTTTAATGATAGGAAAAATGCACGGGAACTAAATGTCATGGTGGAATTTTCAATGGCAAAAGGGGCAGTTAAAGGTTTAGATGCCACAGGAATGTCAGCCTATGAATGTACATGTCCACCATTTCAGTATAAACTAAATTATATGAAAATATATGGTTGTATAATTATCTATACTAAGCCCTTTTTTTAATGAGCATACTTCCTCTTAAGGCATCAAAGAATTTCCTTAAAGGAAATATGACTAGTGGTACTGTAATAGTATATTAGATAATCCTTGAAGGTTATGCTAGATTAACTAAGCCTTCTTATCTTCCTTTTCTCTGTTTAGCTAGACTTTAAAACAAACAGGTCACATCATAGAATACATTTCAGAATTTTATTGAAATTTAAATTGTTGAACAAGAAATGAATTCTCGCACAAAAAAGTTTCTCCGATATGTATTCCTCCTTATTAATTGCTGAGATTAATTTTGTATGGTCAATAGAAAATCCTTATAGTTATAGATGCATTAAGCCATCCATATTCCAGGCATCAATATATTATTGAGTGAATGATTACAAAACAGTCAAAATCAGACCTAATAAGGTTTAAAAATATTCAGAGAGAGCTTTCTTTAATCATCATGAAATCCTGA
This sequence comes from Calonectris borealis, assembly GCF_964195595.1. NCBI lineage: Eukaryota > Metazoa > Chordata > Aves > Procellariiformes > Procellariidae > Calonectris > Calonectris borealis. The sequence continues at coordinate 22,098,018 of NC_134315.1, forward strand.
AATAGAGAGCAGACAAAAGTAATGAAAAAAACCTTTGAAATATGACTACAGAACACAGAGCAAATAGTGAATTTCTTAATCCAGTGCAGAACATTTCTATGGGGAGAGAAAAGAAAAAATAAATGTTTTTAAGTTAAAGTCTTTCAGCTCTTTTCACTTTATAAAAGAAAATGTGAATATTTTTAAGCACTACTTTCAGTGAACCATGAATTTTCTAAATTCCTTGACTTGATGCATCTTTCTTGGGATGACCTGATGTTACACCCCATTAAAAAAGAACATTGTGTTTCCTTGCATAATGCAGCATGCTGACATAACAGTGAACAATATATCATTCTGATGACCCTTCAGGATTGAGAATTTTGAAAAGCTGTAGTTCACTGAAAACCAGGATTTAATCAAACTTTATTTATTTTATTAACCTTTGCAGTGCCACTGTTTTGTGATATTTAATATAGATTATACATGCTATACGAATTTCCCATATTTCTTCTCAGAAAGTTATTCTTTACTTCAGAATATAACTAATGAAACTGTATAATATATAATTCATACTTACTTTAACAGTTGTGCCAGCTTCAAAGAGGAAACCCTTTTCAGGATATATAAAATCTAAATGTTATTCAGTAGCATTAGTAGCTTCATTTTTGGCACAAAACATTGTTGTTGTTTCCTGTCCATTCTGTGACAGTCCAGGGTAATTGTGCTGCCAGACCTCTAAGTATGCAACATACTAACTCTTATGACACATAAAGCCAGCTTGCAACATACCAAGTTTTACTATTAGATTATGTTCCATAATGTCCGAACAGTCAGGTAGAACCACATGGATTGAAATTAATCTGTGATAATGTGTTAAATAAATCTTGTATTTGAAATGTCAATTTGCAAATTTAATCTTTTTGTACTTTGAACTTCTGTGCTTTGGATAAAGATGTACACATCTTTGCTATTGTGCCGGCCATCTACAAGAAGGGCCGGAAGGAGGATCCGGGGAACTACAGGCCAGTCAGCCTGACCTCGGTGCCAGGGAAGATTATGGAGCAGTTCGTCTTGAGGGCACTCACAAGGCATGTGCAGGACAACCAGGGGATCAGGCCCAGCCAGCACAGGTTCATGAAAAGCAGGTCCTGCTTGACCAACCTGATCTCCTTCTATGAACAGGTGACCTGCCTAGTGGATGAGAGAAAGGCTGTGGATGTGGTCTACCCGGACTTCAGTAAAGCCTTTGACACTGTCTCCCACAGCATTCTCCTAGAGAAGCTGGCGGCTCATGGCTTAGACAGGTGCACTCTTCGCTGGGTAAAAACTGGCTGGTGGGCCGGGCCCAGAGAGTTGTGGTGAACGGAGTTAAACCCATTTGGCGGCCGGTCACTGAGAGAAGGGATTAAGGAATTTTAGTAGTTGAATGATTAATAGTAGTTAGAAGATTGAATCAGTAAGTAGAGGCTTAATACTTTGCTCCTCACAAGGCCGGCTCAGCCTGATAAAGCTGACTTAGCTATGGTGTAAATTAACTGAGGCGCCTCACAAGGACAGCTCCTGATAAAGACTAAAAACTTGTCTCAAGAAGCCAGCTAAAACTGACCCTGCGGTATGGACAAAAGTAAAAAGACAACTGAGCCTGCGCAAGAACAAAAGGTTACTAGCAGTGACGAAGAGGAACTATCAGCCTTCATCCCCACGACCCCCGAAGACCACCACTAGGAGTCAATGTGCAAGCGCAGATGGGAGGGGTCTATGGAAATGACTTCTTGGAACTCATTTTAATACAAAGCGGGGACAGGTCATGCATATGTATAGGCGTATTACAAAACTTTATGAATATGTAATATTTTACTGTATATATTTATGGTGAGTGCCGCGTTGAGGCGCGCACGATTTTGGTGGGACTACCCCCCGTGCCTCCCAGCACTGAATAAACATACCTACTTTACAATCTCATAGATTGTGGAGTCCGGTTTCCGCAAGTCATCATCACGAGCGGTGTTCCCCAGGGCTCAGTACTGGGGCCGGTCCTGTTCAATATCTTTATCAACGATCTGGCTGAGGGGATCGAGTGCTCCCTCAGTAAGTTTGCAGAAGACACCAAGCTGGGTGAGAGTGTTGATCTGCTGGAGGGTAGGAAGGCTCTGCAGAGGGATCTGGACAGGCTGGATCGATGGGCTGAGGCCAACTGTATGAGATTCAACAAGGCCAAGTGCCGGGTCCTGCACTTCGGCCACCACAACCCCAGGCAACGCTACAGGCTTGGGGAAGAGTGGCTGGAAAGCTGCCCAGAGGAAAAGGACCTGGGGGTGCTGATTGACAGCCGGCTGAACATGAGCCGGCAGTGTGCCCAGGTGGCCAAGAAGGCCAACGGCATCCTGGCCTGTATCAGAAATAGTGTGGCCAGCAGGAGTAAGGAGGTGATCGTGCCCCTGTACTCGGCACTGGTGGGGTCGCACCTCAAATACTGTGTTCAGTTTTGGGCCCCTCACTCCAAGAAGGACATGGAGGTGCTGGAGCATGTCCAGGGAAGGGCAACAAAGCTGGTGAAGGGTCTGGAGCACAAGTGTTATGAGGAGCGGCTGAGGGAACTGGGACTGTTTAGTCTGGAGAAGAGGAGACTGAGGGGAGATCTCAACGCGCTCTACAACTACCTGAAAGGAGGTTGTAGTGAGGTGGGTGTTGGTCTCTTCTCCCAAGTAACTAGCGATAGGATGAGAGGAAATGGCCTCAAGTTGCACCAAGGGAGGTTTGGATTGGACGTTAGGAGAAATTTCTTTACTGAAAGAGTGGTCAGGCGTTGGAACAGGCTGCCCAGGGAAGTGGTTGAGTCACCACCATCCCTGGAAGTATTTAAAAGACATGTAGATGAGGCCCTTAGGGACATGGTTTAGTGGGCATGGTGGTGTTGGGTTGATGGTTGGACTTGATGATCTTAGAGGTCTTTTCCAACCTTAATGATTCTATGATTCTATGAGGGACTGGAGCACCTGTCACATGAGGAAAGGCTATGAGAGCTGCTCAGCCTGGAAAAGAGAAGGCTCAGGGGAATCCGATCAACATGTAAAAATATATGATGGGAGCGAGTAAGGACAACAGAACCAGGCCCTTCTCAGTGCTGCCCAGTGAAAGAAAAAGAACAAATGGGGACAAACTGAAATACAGGAAATTCCTTTTAAACATAAGGGGAAAAGCCCAACTTTTGTTTGGTGGTCAAACACTGGAACATGTTGCCCGGAGAATTTGTGAAGTCTCTGTCATCTGAGATATTAAAAATATGACTGGACATAGCCCTGAGCAACCTGCTGTAGCTGACCCTGTTTTGATCAAGTGGTTGGACTAGATGATCTCCAGAGGTGCCTTCCTGCCTCAGCCATCTTCTCATTCTGTGACCACTTTTATTTCCCGCTAGTGACAGGAAACATGATATTTTTATTAAACTCTAGAAAAGCCTCATCCATTTGTAAAAATGGATCCAGATCTTGCAGAATGAACTCAAAATATTATGCATATTGGAACTCTGTATCTAGTTTTTCTTTCCCAAGTCCAAAGTCACTGCAAAAAGCATGTTAGTCCATTTTTGCTGCTGCTGTTATTCACAAATACAGGCTGTAAATTACATCTGGCTAGAAAACAATAGCTTTGTTTCTGAATATGACACTAGGAATTGTCAAAGGGTTTTTCAAGGAAATCTTTTTCATGGATTTTCATGAGGAACAAATGAGATCTCATGGGTTGAAACCTTACATGGAGTATTGGTGACATTTCAATACTTTCTCTGTATTGTTTACAGACCAGAATCCAGATCCACTTCATGACACGAAAATTAGGGAGGATTTAGCTTTTTCCACATATGGAAAAGTCTTTCTCCTTCTTTTTTGTTCTCCTTTGTCACTGTATACAAAATATTAAGTGTTGAATTACTCTTTCGGTGAATTTTCTTCAATCTTTAGCAAGATTGATTGTCTTATTAAACTAAGTAGAAAGGTAAACTATCTGCATATTTGGCAAACAGCACAGATTTGTGTAAGAAGTACTTCTGCTTATGCATGCCATGTTCTTAGCTATTTCAGCAGTTTGTGAGCTTTGCAAGTGCTGGCTCTCAGACGCCTCAAGATTTCTAGCTCTCTGCATGGGGAAGGACACAAGGAGATGACATTAAAACCTCAATGTCTACTGCAGTGTAAGACCAGCCTCCTCAATGTATGTCCTAGTCCTCTCGTTCAGCTAATGCTTAACATTCTCAATCCTAACTCTCAGATATGTCCAGCCAGCCTTACTTGTTATCTCCTGATTTTTTTCTTCAAATTCACTGCTTTCTTACTGAGGTGTGCCAGACAATATTGAGAGCTTGTCTTGGAAAATTTATTACTATATTTTTCATATTTTCGTTAACTGTATTAGGTTTGTAATAATGAATAATATTATTTGAAGGGAAACAAAGCAACAACAGAAACCCTTTAGTAGACAGCAGAACAAAGTCTGAAGTGTTTATAAATATCTTTAGTGACTTGGAAAGACCTACATTTTGAAATTTGCAGGAAATATTAGAAGAATAGCTAATAACAAAGAAGACAGTTCACTAGCACTGAATGAAACAAAGTTCTAATTAGAAGTGTATGTTCCAATATGCCCAAATGTGAAGTCATATGTTTAGTGTTCACATAATTTTGCTGCTCTCCAATAATGATGCAAATCCAATTAAAAATCTGTCAGGAGAAAAGAGTGTTGAAGATCTAAGCATTATGCTTCTTAATGCCTTACTATCATTTCTTTTTATCCAAAATTATAACTTCTAATTTTATCATTTCTAGCCTGGAATTTTCTAGCAATATTTTTGTTTTGAAAACAATGAACACTTACTAATGCTGATTGACAGACAGTCCTACTGTTTTAGAATGTAATAATTTGATGCTGGGTGAAGATTTTTTGTTTGTTTTGGTTGGGTTTTTTTGGTGTTGGTTTGGTTTTTTTTTTAAGGCTGCTGAATTGTTTTACGTCTTGCTTTACACAGCTAAAAAATTGTGCTGCTAACAAATCTTAATGATGTAGGCTTTAGGCGTACTTGATAATATTGCAGGTTAACTTATTTCAGGCCTTGTTTACTAGAAAAAAACCACAGTAATGATACAGTAATGATATATTTTTTTGAAATCTCTCTTTTTGGCTACATTCCAAGGTGCGAAAATAAAGGATATTGAATAAACATGTTATACAAATGGTAGAAATGAAATACTTGGTACATGTAGGAAAAGTATTCTAAGAATTAAACTATAGCATTCTTGTCAGCCTTGTAAAAAGTACAGCACAATAATTGTACAATGAATCAGTGTCTTCAGAATCACAAGTCCAAGTTCTAATTGATCTTTGCTTTCTGTCACAAACTATGACTGGGTTTATTTTGGTTTTTTGTTGTGTTTTTTTCCCCCAAATATACTTTCCAAGACAATCTTAAGAACAAACAAAAACACTTAAGGAACATATTTTGAACAGACATTCTATTTTCCTATATATATATTTATATATATAGATAAACTGTCATAGGCAGAAAATTTGAAAAATCATATTTTTTTACAATATGAAGTTTAAATATTAATTCATAGGTTTGTTAGTAAAAACATCCAACATATTTAAAGATGTTTTTTATAAATCATCTGTTAATAAACATAAAGAGAAATGCTAGGAAAGAAGGAGATGGATTTATAAAATAGAGATTGTTAAGGAAAAATTAAACAGTCTTATAAGTATCAAAGGTAATAGTAACATTTCTGTAGCTGGAGTTGTCTGAGGATATATCAAATAAAAGATATAAATTTCAACAATTGGTAATACTTTTTCACAGGCAGTTTTTAAATGAAAAACTTCATAGAAGAACATAGAAGTACTCCAGGAACCAGTAGTAGCACAGTAAAAACAAAAGTATATGCCATTTAGAGTAAAAGTATGTAATTTAAATGCTTTTACATGATCTTTTTCTGCTCTAGATTTCAGACCATTTTAAAAAGGCAGTTGTTATCTTACATATAGAGAAGAGTAAAGTGTCACTATGAAGTGACTTCCCAAAGGGAAATAATATTCAAAAAACAGGTTTCCTTATCTTAGACTAAATTTTTTTTGTAGGGTTATCTAAAATAGGAACTGATGCAGAGCTTTCTCAAGGAGAAAGTCTCACTATCAGGAGACTTGTTGCCTCAGGAAGACAGAGCGTACTTAACCATCTATATTTTTCCAAGAATGTATAAATGGCAGGGAAGTATGGGCTTGCTTTAGAGCAATATAATATCACAGCAGTCAGTGAACAGATCATTTTAAATCAAGGAGTGTACCAAGATATGACAACAAGCCTCATTTGGTCCTGAGTTTGGGTTTTTAGGTGGGGTTTTTCCTTGTGAAGAATAGATGCAGTATGATTCTAAGCCAGTGTTGAATATGTGGAGCAGGACTACAACACGACACAATCTAGTCACTTGCACACAGCCCCTGTTTAGCGAAGAATTAGATTTTAATACTTTTTCCATTTAAAGATGTGCCTTTCTTTCAGAGTCAGGGCATTGCAGTGTTATACAGTACTAGCACAGAAACTAGATGTGGCTGGTAAAAATAAGTTATATAGCATATCTTACTTTGAAATAGACACCTTTCAGCATAGAATGGTACATAAGAACAAAATGATACATCTCTGCATAAGAAGCAGAATGAGTCAAACCTCACAGTCAGATTAAAGTCTTATTTGCTCATTTAATCTCTCTGGCAGTGGCCAGAAAAGACTGTTTTGGGAAAATGCATAAGAAATTAGTCAGGTACATATGGTTCTTTCCAACCTTACAACTTTCTCAAATGATAGATATCTTCATACTGAAGACATGAATGAGCTTGTGAAAAAATGATGGAGGAGATTCAGAGATAAGTAAAATTAAAGCTATATTAGGTTCATATTTGGTAAAGTAATATATTGAACAAGGACTGGTTAAATTAGCTATAAAAGAGACAGACTTGGTCTGTCTTGAAAACAGTAAAATTTCTGCAATTTATATTTTAATAGTTATGTGAAAGTATCTCAGAAAAGAATTAGTTTCACTATATTTTATTATAAAGGAATGAACCAATGTAATAAATTTTTTAATATAAATCCACATTTAGAGATATTTTGAATTAGCGTTAGAATGACAAATTCAGTCTCTCCCTACAAAATCTCCTTAAAAGGGAAAAGCAAACAAATATGTGTCAGCTGGCAGTACATAAGAAACTTAAAAATAAAATCTTGCATTAGCCTAAAAGATCTCTCTAATCAGAAATGTTTGCATTGAGGAATATTAGAGATTCAATTAAATACTTAATTTATTAACTAGAATTAGTAATACCAGTTAATCTATACACTTTAATGTATTTATTTTAGGACTAGAAAATATGAAATTGAAGCTTTAATCATCAATGCAAATTCAAGTGCTTTTTTTTAGAAAATTAATTACTAGTATTAATTACATGTATTTAGGAAGGTTTCTGGGGGAAAAAAAAAATCTTACAACCTAAAAGAGTTCCAATAACTTGATACTAAATGATAGAACAATTTATTGCATTGCAACCTTGCTCTCATTAAATTGTATGTTTTTGGTGTAAAAAACCCAGAATTTGATGCCAAGTGAACAGGCAAACCCAAATAATTTTTTACTGACATTTTTCTCACTTTGGCTAGTAAAGTCTTTATTTAATTAGTGCCACTGAGAGTGTCAGAGCCAGCAGTACGAGAAATTTGTCACCCATAGAAGAAAGGACTACAAAATCCAGATCACAAGTATTAAAAGTCACAACACGAATTTAATGTGTCTGAATTTAGAATTTTGGAGAGCAGGAATAACAGCTGATTTGGAAATTTTGTGTCAAATATCTGTTTTTGTTACAGGAATGGTTAAAGCTGTCATGACAGATTAAATATACATTTATATAATTATCTAAATAAAATTTATATAGTGCAGAATATTCAGAAGTTACAAATGAACTAGCAATCTCCTAAAATACCTGAAAATTCTGTATGGATTAATAAAGATATTAATATTGGCTGACACTAGTCTCGGAAATAGAACTACCTGTTTCCAAAGTATATTAAGTAATAAAGGAGAACACCACTATGGGTGAATCATATATATCTTCAGAATGAGTATTATTCAATTTTCCACCATTCATTTTTACCCAAAACAGGGGTAAACATTGATTTGATTTTACTAAAATTATGCTTAATTTCAGTCTTCACAGTCTAAATGGCCTCACTTCTTTTTCTCTTCTCTTTTTTATCTATATCACTGAAGAGTCTTTTGCTATTTGTTTTGACATACCTTGCAAGGACTAAATCAGCTTGCTATTTGGTGGTAGTTATTTTATCTATACTTATTGACCTGTCAGACATAGCTTTCTTCATGTACCAGTTTATTTATGCATTGGATGTTTAGTTCTGTTCACAATTTTTTCCACCATGTTTGGAATAGATGTTACTACTCTGACTTAAAGAAACTTCAAATTCCTACTGAATCACTATTTAGTTCCCTCAGTTCCTCAAAATTTGCTCGTTTGAAATACAGATCTATTTGTTTTCCTTATCACAGGATCACCCAGGCCAGAGACTATTTTCTAAATCTCTTTTCTTGCCAAATACACATCCAAAATGTACATCAATCTTAATAGCTTGTTGACAAAATGATGAAGAATCGAGGCAGTTATTAAGTACAGAAATATCTGACCCATATTACTGCTAATAGAATTTACTTTCTACTCCAAAATAACATACTTATCAATAATATTTATTTGTTATTCTTCATGCAAATCCACCCCAGAAAAGCTGCAAAAGACTATCAGAAATACCCCCCAAAACTCCATTCTGAGTTCCTGACTGTATCAGATCTGGCTGGGATGGAGTTAACTTTCCCCATAGCAGCCCTCATAGTGCTGTGCTTTGTATTTGTAGCTAGAAAGGTGTTGATATCACACGAGTGTTTTGGCTACTGCTAAGCAGTGCTTGCACAGCATCAAGGTTGTCTCCCCAAACCCCTCCCCTCCAAAGACCAGTAGGCTGGGGGTGGGTAAGAGGTTGGGAGGGGACCCAAGCTGATCAAAGAGATATTCCATACCATATGACACCATGGTCAGCAATAAAAGCTAAGATAAAGCAGGATGCAGGGAGACATTTGTTATTAAGGCGTCTGTCTTCTGGAGCAACTGCTATGCGTACTGAGGCCCTACTTCCCAGGAAGTGGCTAAACATCGCCTGCTGATGGGAAGTAGAGAATAAATCTTTTTGTTTTCCTTTGCTTCCGTTCGCGGCCTTTGTTTTTTTCGTTATTAAACTGCCTTTATCTCCACCCATGAGGGGTTTTTTCATCTTATTTTCTTCCTCCCTGTCCTACTGAGGAGGGGGAGTGAGAGAGGAGTTTGGCAGGCACCTGGTGGCCAGCCAAGGTCAACATACCACACTGACTCAGACCAATCCTGATTCAAATGTATTCTGTTTTATCTATGTTATCCATTTATATTTCATTACAGATTATAACACACTGTTGTGCTTACTTAGGTCTTTATTTCTGGACACAACATATATTTTAATATTGTTTTTCAGGCATGATATTTTGCTAACTGTGATGTTCATGTTTCTGTTAGCCCTACAATGACTGATTACATCAACTTCCTTCATTATGTTGTACTGCATCCTTGCAATTTAATACATGCTGTTATGAGTTGTTCTTCTCCCAGTAGTCTGTCTCATAGCTTGATTGGGCATAGTTTTTTAACTGTCACTATCTTACTCCAACTGCCACTAATATTAGCATTTTTTCTATTTTTTCCTCATTCATTTTGTTTTCTCTAAGTAAAAGCAAATCTATCCTGCTGAAGCTGTTTCATTTTTTATTTAAAATAGTTAAATATTCATTAGTTTGGGGACTCCTGGGGTCATTTCTGGTTTTGTTCAGTGACTATTAACATAAAATGCATGAACAGTCTTGGCAGCAAGACTGACTCCAGATTATTTCAGAACTGCAGGTAAGTAGACGCTGAAGATCTCAGTGATAATTAAAGAAACTCAAATTCAGCATTGGTTAGTGTTTTACACAAAACAGTGGAATTAAGGAACATACACCCTGTGCAAAATACCACGAAGCATCTAAATCCTTTAAATATGTGTAGCTTTTTAATCTAAGTAAAACTGTTATTATCTTACTCTTCTACAAGTTTTTTTACTTTACACTACTCAAGGTTATAGACTCACTAGGTCTAATAAATGATAAATGATTTAACAATTTGTTCTACATTTATCATTTAGTATCAGTATATATTAGCTACATAATAATTGTATGCAATTTAATAAATAAATAATGATTACATACTAGAATAAATAATAGCTTGAACCTTAAAAATACACAGTTGGTCTACAGATATACTATTTGGCTGATTAGGCTCATTACTCATGGAAAAATAAGTGTAACAATAAAATATCATGATACTTCTGAAATGAAAGAATTGACTATATTATCATAAAGAGATGGCAATACACAAGTTAATACTATAAAGAGAAAATTATTACAGTACTTAATCTGTGGTGGATCCATCTTTGAAAAATGGCCAATTTATAAAGTTTATCCATTCAGATTTTTTTCCTATTCTAGAGATCAACTTATTATCTCCCATTTAGCTACTCAATTTTTCAGCTAGATATTACTTCTTTGTGCTATCTGAACATAGCAGTTATGCTATAACTAAAGAAAACTGCAAGATGAAAGGAGACACTTTTGTCAAAAACATTTAAAAACGTATGTTTTATATTAAAATCTATTTATGGAGAACTAAGGGGGAAGGGAAAGGAAAACTTGTGTTGAAATGGGTTTAAACACTGACAACTATCACTTACAAACTTTTCTCCTGAGAACTTATATTTGTAGATAAATATTTGCCTGACTGTGACATGATAGTCTACTATAGTACTGCCAGGAGGATACTCCTTCAATTTTTTCAACTTCAATTAAAATCAATATGTGACAAATCTGTATTTACGACTCACTTTTAAATGTGTTCTTTGCATAAAGTGAAATGAATTTAGATAAAATGTTGTTCACACTGTTTAACACAATTTAAAAAAGATATATACATTGTATTTGTCTTACAGTTTAAAAGGGTCCTGAGTAATCATCCACTGGAATCAATCACTGAAGTCACTGACCTGAGTAGGACTGGAGCACAATTTCTTTGCTTGGAGAATGTTATACAGCAAGTGTCGTATGTTGGTCTCACAACACATAAGATAATAAACCTGTGCAGTAAATTCAGTGCGTCTGGAAACTTCTGCATTGGAGGTGGTTTTGTATCAAGGTGGAGTCTTGGCCTAAGCCAGTACATGTCTTGAGAAACCACACATCACACATAAATGCTCTCAAACCTAAAATAGAAACCTACAGAAAATACATAAGACCTGACAAATACAGAGCAACAAACAAAAAGACTCAATAACTGCAGATTTGCAGTAGTATTTTAAAGTAAGGCAGATGCCCCTCCAGTCTGACTAATGACAGTCACTAAAAAGAAAAAAACAAAAAATTAAACAGATTTTTTTTTTAAGATATGTTATGGATTTTTCCTTTGTTTGAATAAAAATTAAACATCATTATAATTTATTTTCCTAGTGATATCAGAAAAGGACATAAATATCATTTCTATGACAGATATTAAAATTTGCCTTACCTGTAAAGATCTCAAGTTACTTTTCATTGGATTAGTAGGCTTTCTATGAATCTTCTAATTGCATATTCTTTTATTAACTGTTTTGCTCTTACACATAAGTTCCACCAGTGCTAAGTGTACACAGCTGTGAAGTACTTAGACTGAAAAGGGTATTATACAAATGTTACACTAAATGTGATTATTTTTGTTTACTCACCTTTGAAATATTATATTTAGACATCAGATTTTACATATTTTCTGCACAATTTAAAAGTATATATACTTGACATTTTGTGTTCAAATTTACTGTTACAAGGAACTTAAAAGACATTTCATAAAATTTGCAAGAATAACCTTAGATGTCACCCAAGATTATACCATTGTTTGGGAAAGAAATATTGCATCAACTATCTCTTACCTTATTACTTTTCCTACTATATCACACCATTGCAATCTGGGGTGACATACTACATCAAACATGTCAGCTAAGAAATTAAAACTTGTAAATTTTAAGTTGAGATATTTAAAAAATTTACTGATTAAAAACCCAATCCAAAATATTTGGACTGCTTGTGTACATTTCCAGTGAATAAGTAGACAGGTGAATGTCAAGGGTGATGCATCCCAGCAGTGCAGTCCCTTAAGGACAGTGAAAAGCTCCTGTCACATGTACTACTCACAGTTTTGAACAAGTAACTGAAAATATCAATATTTAACATAAAAATCATCATTTATTTATGAAGTGTCATAAGTGGGAACCACACTTTATAGGTAAACAGAAAGAGAAGGTCCTAGCCTTTAGTTATTTACTGCTTTATTATTAGAGATATGAATGCTTATTTTCGTAACGGCATAATTTGAGTGGGTGCAAATATGTAAATAAAATACAGAAGATATGCTTTTCTTCTTCACAGTTTAACATATTAATCAATTATTAATTAATTAAAAGAAAGGAAATTCCAGGTTCTTTCTCTGTATTTAACAGGCCATTCTGCTTCAGACAACACATTCCTCAGCCAGATGTGCAAATCTTCTTTTTTCATCATATTGACTTCCTTCAAAGGTATGCTTAACGTTGTCATTTTTAAGGAATATTGGTGAGTGTTAAAGGTAGTTTGCACTGAATGAATGTCTCTATACTATTGCTCTCTATCACCAAAGGAAGACAGTAATTTTTAAAAGTAGGTTCATAAAATAATGGTTTAGGAACTTTTCATTTTTGCTATAATTTGGCAGCTACACATACTGTTTGGTTTTATGCCCGTTTACAGATAATGTCCTATTAACATTACACAAGAAAATTCAAAGTTGTCTCTAAAAAGAAAATCTAACAACCTATGTTTGATGGTTTCATTAAAAATAGATTATAAAACTAAATAACTTCTTGCATATTAAAAGTACAAACATTCCAAAATGTCTCTAAAAATTTACACAAATATTCACCTTGCACACCCATGGCCTGTTGTGACAAGGGTATTCTCCTGCAATAGAAACAAGTAAAATAAGTTCAATTCCTTTAGAATTCCAGAGATAAATTAAGCCTGCTTGTATCCTCACAGGGTCTCCACTCTTGGCAGTGCAGTGGCAAAAAAAAGTTTAAAGAGAAGCCCAGAGGACATGTCCATGTGTGTGGGCAGCCACAGCACTGTCCCAGATGGGCTAAGATGTAGGCTGCTGAGACACAGGAGCCAGATTTCCCCATTCCTACACAAGTCACTAATTCTTAGCTTAAATCCTATCATGCAGGTTTTTTTTGTTTGGTTGTTTTTTTTTTTTTAAGGAAATGAACTGAACCAACTTTTCATTTTCTGTGGAATAGTTAGGAAACTAAATCCCAGAGAGTGTTTTATACTTAGAGCTATAATCTCATGGGCCTATTTGGAGCTACAGGTAGGCGCTTACCTTTGGGAAACAAATGCTTTCTTTGACCCTGCTTTTTTGGTTAGCTCAAAAAGAGCTACTGCCTACTTAATCAGTCATAAACTACTTTGAAAATACTTTGTTTGCAGCATCAAAATACTTTCATCTATCATATGACAACTCAGTATTTTATTTTGGACATGAGGTACGCAGTAATGTGAATTCTTTTTTGGGGAAAGGGGAACTTGGAGTGGGATATGCTGAGCATCTCCTTGTTTTGATTTTGTCCCAAGCTGCTAGGGAGAAGATAATGGCAATCAGGGTCTCACTTCTGAGAAGTAAGAGTATAGCTATATCTCTTTTTAATGGGAAACTTCGAAGTATGAACATGTAAAAACACTTTTGTCTCTATGACTAAAATCACATACTACTTTACAAATAATTTATATCTTGAAATCTGACTATCTTACTCAAGAATTAACTTTTAAGTTTGAAACTAGTCTTTTAAATATTATTTTGTAGTTGAAATGTCTCTATACCTCATGCAGCGCTATGCAAGGTATGTTAGACGCACTTTTAAGATATTTCTCGATTAAAAGTTTACAGCTTTCCTTAAAAAATGTTACACATTCAGTTATTCCTATTCATGAGGCATCTGATTCAATTTCAGGAATGATATTCATATTTGCCTGATCTAAAGTAAGAAGGCTTATTGGCTACATGTGGCAAAGTGTTGGCAGTAGAGGGTTGCAGGGTGGCCTCTGAAAGAAGAGGCCAGGGCTGCCCCATGGCAGGCACAGCCGGTTCCAGCCGGTTCCAGCCAGTTCCAACAGACCCACCACAGGGCACAGCTGAGCGCCTCAGCCAAGCTGGTGGCACCTCAGTGAAAACACGTTTAAGAAAGGGCAGAAAATGCCTGACAGGTAGAAGCAGACAGAACAGCAGAGGGAACAGCAGAGGGAACACCCCGGTCAGAGAAGAAGGCGGGGGAGGAAGTGCTCCAGGCGCCCGAGCAGGTATTCTCCCTGCAGCCCATGGAGAGCCTGTGGTGGAGCAGAGGAAAAGAGTGAGAAGAATGGAGCAGCAGGGAGAAACCATTATGTACTGATCCTAACCTCCTCCACCCAACCTTCCTGAGCCACTCGGGGAGGGGTAGAGAAGTCAGAAGTGAAGGAGTGAAGTTCAGCATGGGAAAGGGGAGAGGAAAGGTGTTGTTTTAAAATTTGTCTTTTTGTTTCCCACTACCCAAATATTTTAATTGGCAATAAACTACGATGGTAATCAGTAAGAGATCTCCCTGTCTTTATCTCGAGCCAAGAGTTTTCTTGTTTCTGTTCTTCCTATTTTCTCCACCCATCTCACTGAGAAGGAGAGTGAGTGAGTGGCTGGGTGGGATTTTGGCTGTTAGCAAAGGTTACCCTCCCCAAACGCATACACACACAGAGTCCTTTTTCATGTCCAATGTGGGGCTCAAGAAATTCTAGAAAGAGACAGTAGTTCGTAAATGATCTCCCTGTCTTTATCTTGACCCATAAACTTTTTCTCTTCTTTTCTTCCTATTTCCCTCCCCTCACCCCACTGGGGCAGGGGAGGAATGAGTTTGGTGGGGGTTTGGTTGTTAGCCAGGCCTACGCCACCACAGAGTGCTTAACAATCCTGATTCTGTTTCTGAATACACTCGAAGAAAAAAACATATGTAAAAATATTTTAATAGGATTCTGGAGTTACTTATATTCTGAATGATGTTACATAATTATATCTTTTTATTATAGCAGGTGTATCATCAGATTTCTCTTGAAATTTCCATAAACAATCTGAAAAAAAGCACAAGTTTCTTGGACGTATAAAACAATGCTGTGAATAATGCTATCTAAGAACTTTCGTATTCAAAGTTTTCCCCCTAAATCCACCTATCTAGAATCCATGCCCAGTCCCTGTGTCCCTTTTATACAATCTCAAGTTCCGAGCTCAGGTCTGGTCTCCTACATACCAGCTAGTCCACCTTGAAGTTCACTAGTGAATCGCACATATACCCCCATACAGAATAGAGAGTTACATCACATAGAAAATAGGAATAGAGTTTAATAAGTTTTATAAAACTTACAAGTTTAATATCACTGTGGTGATAAGGGTTTGGTCACACAAATGTACTGATCAGCATCCTGCTTAAATGTGATGTTTTATTCCCGCCCCTTCTCCATTTTCCCATACTTGTTCCTCCCTGATCCAAATTTCTCCCTCCATTTTCCCACCTTTGGCTCTTCCCCTAAACACCCCACAGTAGTTTTGCACATTTCCACAATGCTGTTAAAACATCCCCTACCAAGTTTTTGATAATCCCACCAGGCCCCTCATATATCCCATAAAAAGTGTATTCATTCCCATGAGTCTCATGGGAATCTTTTTTTCCCTTTCCTATCAGTTACAAAGTTATGGTTGAGCTTCTTCAAGGTGATGCTTGGGTGACTCTGTCAGTGGCCCATCCATCAGTGGCCTGGGAGTTCTCATCTTTGTTATAGTCCCTGTTATCTCCTGAATGTTAGGATTTGTGTATTTCCTTATTACATTTCCTGTCTTTTGTTTCTCTTTACTGTTGAATAAACTACTCATCAAATACTCTCACAAACCAGATATCCTTACATTCCAGGTATTCACACATCCTTTAACTTCCACACATCTTTACAGAGCTGACCCCATGACTTTAATCTTACCAATACAAAATGACCAGGAGAAATAAAATGATAGCACATATAAAATAAAACATACAGTGAACATGAAGTACTATAATAATGAACTAAGCAACTGGCTAAATCCAAACTATGTAGAGGCTGTTCTATAGGACCATAGATTAAACATTTTTCCACTTATTTGTTTTAGTTTTTATTTACTTTACTCAGATTCAGCATAGGCTTTTCTCTTCAGTATGGACAAAAAATGAATAAAAATGGAAGTGAATTTTAGTCAGTTTACTGTGCTATAATTTTGATAGCAAAAAGAAGACTAATTATAAGCTTAACAAACATTGTATGTCAAACTAGAATAAAAAATAAAGTTAATATTAGAATATTTCATCCTTTAAAATGATAGAATGAGGAAGTAATAGACAAAAACCCTCTTCCAGAAACAAAGCATTTCTTAAAACTTGTATAACTTTTTTTTTCCTCAAGAGACCTATGCTTATATTCATGACATTTAATATCTTGCATGGTATGAACTATTCAGAGACTCATATTTCATAATTTGCATTGTTTGTTTTCTGTAACACAACATAAGTTATAGTAGAGGTATAGATATGAGGTGATATTCATTGAACATCTAAAAAATTTCTTTGTTCTTCTATTTCTTTCTGTGTAGCTTGCATCAAAAACTCACTATAGCTCCTTAAACTCAGTATGCGAGTCATGCACTACGTTAAAACCACTTTCAGTACATTTGTGGTGAAGACATTAAAAGTTGGAAGTTGTTTTATCTGCCTAGGTCCAAATGAATCTCTCTTCTCCTTAACTGAATAATAGTGCTAATCCTGTGGGGAGAAAGTCTTACTTCAGTCGTGAAGCACTCAGAATGTCTTGGATTTCTAATTAGCACATTACACAATTTTGTTCTTGGTATGCAGTGATTGCAGTTAGTATATTTACCAGAGCTAGTATATTTCTGAGATAAAAAAAAAAGAAATATGCAAATACTGGGGAAGGATATTTGTGGCAGAGGTTTTGTGGCAACAGAGAGGAGAGTTGGGAAAAGACATTATGCTTTGTTTGTGTGTCCCCCAAAAGACCACATTGGAAGTCCTCAGACAGAAGAAACTTCATAATGACAACCAAACTCTGCTGTCTCAGATAATTTACACTCCTATTCATCTTCCCTAGCTGCTCCTGTTTCAGAAGATCCAAACTCTTGCCAAACCACCAAGCACAGTCTCCAATGTTTTCTGTGTTGAGTTTTTAAACATCAAGTTTGCAATGCAGCTTGAATTTCTGCTTCTGACTTGATTTATGTGCAATTCATTCCTGTGAACTCATAGTTGATTGCATGTGCTCAGTGCCGAGGTTCCACCAAAACTCATGTGTTATACCTGTACATGTGTTAAAGCTGTGCTACATCTCTTTTCACACTCAGGGAGCCATCCTTATTGCAAACTCAAGAGAGGGAAAGTGATGAAGGTGTGGAGACCAGACTGAAGATTGAAATGAGCATACACTGAGACAAGGCTAGATGCACTGTATCTAATCTACCTATAAAATCAGAACTCTGAGATAAATGAACAAATGTAAGAAATTCCATCAGGATACAACTCTAAGTAGAAAACCCAAACATATGGCACTCCTAGCTTCTGGGTATGTAAATTTATTGCAATATGCCAAAATACACAGTATTTAGTTCTGGATAATTATGAAACAGATCATTAACTGTTCTAAACTGTCATATCTCTTGGGATACAGGATGGTGAAATCATGATAACATAGCAACGGATGTGGAAAAAAACCCCAACACACTAGTAAATAATACTACTGTATCAGGAAAAAACAATAGCAGGAAACTTTGCTGTACAAAGTCAGAATAACATATTTTGCGTGCTTCTTTATACATCAGTTGAAAAAGTTAACACAAACATTCAGGTAGTGAAAATATTTATTCAGATTGCGTATTTCTACATTTGTACAAAGGGTACACCTATTTTTTCTATCCTGTAGTTAATGAGGTTCAATATTGTGAGAAAACATCAAGGAAAGATGACTAATGCTCTCACTAACCTATTATGGAATGATAAAAAAGCTTCGTTTAGGAAGACTGATCAACAACTATGGAGTATGTTGAAGATGAATTCACACCACATGGGCAGTTAAAGATAAAATTTGGAAGAAATGCTCTGGTTAGAAAAGATGAGAATTGCTTTTCCAGATCAGCATCAACATGGAAGAAGGGTGAGTCAGTGCCACAGCATGATTCTCCATTAGCTGTTCATACCTGAGGTCTCTTTTCAGGGGCCATGCACTAAGAAAAATGGATGTAGATATAGAATTTTGGCACCATTCCTGAATTTTATCCCCAAGCAGACAAGCAAGTATAAATGAATGATGAACCAGTATTACTTTCCTTTTTTTTTTTTCCGAAGTAGCACATGATTCCTGGATTTAAGAGTTACATGTGTCACAGACAGCTTTTTGTCATTCTAGAACAAAAAGAAGCCAGGAAGCATATTTAATGCCTGTAACCTGTACCACAACTATCTTGATTTAGACACTAGCATGAATGAAATACACAAGACCACAGACTGAACTCTGCTAACAGAGTCGAGACAGCTTGGAATATGAGGAAGTAGTATTATAAATTTCATCTCATAGAGTAGCCAGTAGGGAAAAATCCCTTGCACCTTCTGTGAAAACCTCACAGTACCAATAGTTTCTGATGGAAACCTATAAAAACAAGTCCATTATTTTGACATGAGTATCAAAACCAAAGAAGGTCATAACTGGTAAATAGCATGTTTAAGCAGTTAGCTTTATACCTCTACTACTATGAAAAACACTGGGTCAAATTTGTTAAAAGTTGTCTTTTCCTATGAGGTAGTGAAATTAAAGCTTATGCTTGGGGGAAAGAAAAAATAGAGAAAGAAAGGAGATCCTGCACTGAGAAGGGTCATCAGAATAAAAATCCAATTCTTGCATATTTTTTATTCTACTTAAAAACAAGTGTGATGCTTAAAATAGATAGTGGCTGCTGTTTTGAAGGGATGAGTACACAGACTATATTATATACTCTTTAATTTAGACTCATAATGTTAGTATTGCTTCATTAATTCTTTGGAACCTGTAAAGTTATTTGTTCAGGTATAAAGGACATACAACAGATGGAACCCAAGGTGAAGCGGAAGCTGAGAGAAATTGTTTTAAAATAATTCAGTATCTCTTAGAAAGAAAAAAAAAGTTGTTATATGTAAAAGGAATACAGAAAATAATGTTTCCTCAGTGAATACTTCCAAGAATAATCAAGAAAAAATTGAAATGTTATGGGATACTACATACCAGTTTTGAACTTCGAAAAAATTCTGTTTCCAAGGTTTTATTACTTTAAAGGTGTGAGTATAATGACTGTTATGCTTGTAGCATAGGCAAAATATTGTTAATAATGTGACAAATTATTATGTTTATTACGCTATTTATGCAACATAGATGTGGTTTATTTGCTTAGCTCATTTTGTCAATCCCTTTTGATACTTAAAGTAACCAAGAAATAAATATTTACTTTAATTCATAAAAATCTTTATTTTTTCTATCAGTGCCTATAAGCATATGAGAAATATATATATTTCTTCAGTTATATTCTGTCTTCTGTTAAATAAACAGGATTTTGACAGTTACTTAAATGAACCTAAAATAGCACCCATTTTCTCCATTATACAGTTTAAAACAAAAAAGTGTTTTAAACAAAGGAAGTTAAAAGACAGAATCAGGTATAAGGAAGCTACAGTTCAAAATAAAAATATTTCAACAGAGAAATGCTTTATATACTTCTTTGTCTTAAAGTGTTTCTTTTTGTGACCTAGGTTTACTGTTTGTAATGGATTAGTTTTCACGTGAAAAAGAACTTTGCCAGGGTAAATGTATTGTTGTTGCATAACTGTATATATAGTATATTGTGCTCACAGATGATAAATGATATTCGTGACAATTGCTGCTATTGGTGTGGGTAAATCACATTGGTTTTCTTTCTCATTTACATTTAATTTGTAACACTCTTATCTGCTAAAGGCAATAAACATTTAATTTACAGCTTGAAAATATATTGGTTTAAATAAATAATACATTTTTGTTATAAATAATTGCATGGACTTTTTTTTTTATTTTATATATGTCTCCTTGGTTTAATTTTCTTGTCACGTATGGGTTTTCTTGGGAGTTAACTTTTCTTAGTTTAAAAATGGGAATAATAAAATAATTATCAGCTTTTCTGTCATCGACAATGTTTTAGCATTGCATTATGCTGTCTGACTGAAACACTGATTTGTGTATGAAAGATACAGAATTGACAGGTAAGTATATTCAGTAGATTTTGGATAATGTGTAAATAACAATGATTTTCTTGC
Organism: Calonectris borealis; assembly: GCF_964195595.1. Lineage (NCBI taxonomy): Eukaryota > Metazoa > Chordata > Aves > Procellariiformes > Procellariidae > Calonectris > Calonectris borealis. The sequence goes on from NC_134315.1 coordinate 22,118,650, forward strand.
TCCTCACTAGTTAGTAACACACAAGCCTATTCTATCATATATAATTGTGGCACAATAATATAATTTCAGAATACTGAATCAGTAGAAATATTAAATTTAAAGTAATTAGAGCAGTTTGGAATCAGGCCTTATGTATTTCTCCTGGCAAAACTGATATAGAGGACAAAACTAGTTCAGACAGGTCTTTCACAACAGTTTTGCATGAACAACTGAGTCCTAAATTACCCAAAGTAGCAAAATTGGAAAAAACAAGGTTTCAGAATTATCCTATGAATTACTACATGTGCTGGGAGTCTTTATGTCTGTCATTCACTATAATCTGCAAAATCCCATTACATACAGCCTCCTGCTGTTGATTTCATTCCTATACAGCAGATGTGGATTATCAGTTTAATAACAAGATGATATGCACAGTATAGCTACTCACTATCCCTCTTTTACCACCCAACTGGGAAAAATATCAAGCTTTTAACAGAGGGAAAAATAGATCAATTTTGTAACATCATCATTAAAAATAATCTTTTGTTCTTCTGTAATCATTCTAGAAGTGACTATAACTCTGGAAATTATAATCTAGGAGAAAATACCCCATGCAAATTGTAGGACAATTCTGCAAAATGTAATAGCATTGCAAACATCACCATTTCAAAGTTATTCAGCAGAAGTTTTATCTACTAGTTATTCTGCTCTTCTGGTTTTTGCTTTCTTATAACTACTTTTTTCCTTATAACATTCTTGTCCAGAGTTCTTGGAAGCATATAGGAAACTAATGCAAAATCATGACAATCTGTGTTAGGTAACAAAATGAATAATAATGAACTAGCTGTGAGGTAAAAACAACTTGTGGGAGAAATTCTGCTCCTGATGGAACCCTGCCCTGCTTACCACACTGACATTATCTTGCTTGTATGTTTGTTTTCAATTTAAAGGTTAATGTTTTGTGGGATATGTAACGAAGAAGGGACTTTAGAAACAGATTAGAAAAACAAGTTAATGTAAGTCATATAGCTAGCTAGCTATTTATACGAAATTTCACTAGAAGATGTGAAACTAGGAGTTTTTTGACTTATTCAAGAGGTGTGTGTCAGTGGAATAGCTCAGAGATGGACACGCAGTTGAAAGAACTGGAGACTTTGCAGACAGTGACACAGCAAATCTGGCAAAGTTCTAAATTAGATACTTTCCGATTTGTATCTCTGTGATAAAAGGATATAACTCTGTGGGTTCTTTTCTGTAATCTTCACTGTGCAATAGATTGCTGACAATATGAAAATTGATCAGTAGTCTAATACAACAGCTTATCTTAGCCTGGCTGAACAGTAAACTCTCTTATATATGTCACAAACTTTCTAGCATCAATCTTCACCCAGAAGTGAACCAACAAAAAAATCCACTGAACATGAACAATATTCATGCAGATTTTATCCTAATGAGGATGATGTTAAAAGCATGATCTCATTATTTAATATTTAGCATGTAATGAGAATGCTAAAATATAAAAGTGCTTATAGAAGTGTTTATTACACAACAATCCTAATGATTTTATTTACCCAACAACCCATTTTCTTTGTGCACAAGGTAACTGTCACCAGATAAATAAAAAACTGCATCCTAATCCTACCAAACGTCACTGTTTTTAATGTTACATGCACAAAAAAACTTAGTTTAGTATTTAAGTAAAATAATCTGAACAGGAAAATTCTTTCATTTGCCTGCCTGGATGAACTCCATTTCCTATAAATTTAGCTACATAATGGGATTCAAGTGCCTCCTAAACTACTACAGACAAATTGGATTCATTCCCCCAGTATTTTCTAAAAACCATTGTCTATTTTATCCACTCTTTCCAAAGTCATGTGCAAATAAGAGCAATTTTGATACATATTAAATGTTAACTATTATTACAGATAGAAGGTTTAAAACTGTTAATATTAATGGTTAATGTATGAGAAATATTGAAGATTTGTAAATAATTCTCTATCCACAGAGTCTGCCCTAAACGGCAGCATTACAGTATTACGTATTTAATCTTTGGTACATATCTGCAGTAGAACAAAAAGTTATCTACCGTCTCACTGCATACTCTACGTGGTGTCTCTAGTAACTTGCCTGTTATGCTCTCCTTGCCAAACAGGATATTTGCTAGGTCATGTTATCCCTTGTTTTACATTCATTTTCAGACAATTCAAACTGTGGCATCCTAAACATCAAGATCCATCATTCGAGATGATGATGATACTATTGTGAAATTTTCTAAGTGTGTGAGGAGGTTTATTTTTCCCCAGACTCGTTTAGCTCTGTAACAACCTAATGGATTAGTATGGGATCATTCATCAGTCTGGCAATACCCAAGACTGAAAGCATCCATAATCCTTTTTCACAAAGGCATTTTTTTCCCTTGATCTCTTTTTCTCCTTCCATTCAATATGATACTATCAAAATACCAGATCAAAACTACTAAGATATTTTGCTATTGCTGTTTCATCTGTGGTGTCAGTTATGCTAATAACTGTCTTGAACTATTACAGAATAGAGTGACATTCTGTGCTAATATAAACTAATATTCTCTCAATGTCTTCAACAGAAATATGATAAGTTAAAACTGTTGAGATATTTCCTTCTTGCTTTAGCAGATCAAAGACAGTTGTTACATTAGTCTCATCACTGGAATCACTCCTTTCCTTAAGGCTCCTAAGAAATCTCCATATGCATATGATAAACTGCTCTTTCTTTGCTTATTATTTATGAAAGCTTTTCAGCCATCATCCTATTATTATTACTATCATATTTTATTATTATTTATGATCCATATAGAACCACAGAATTAAGTTCCCAGCAAGTATAGCTTCTGTTACTGGGAACATTGACAGACAAAATCTACGTGTCCCCATTGCCCGTTTTTGAGTGATCTGTGATAGAATGTGTACTAATCCCACAGTTTGTTCCTACCTTGCTCTCTATTTTGTTTCCTAACCCCTTAAACAAGTTATTCATCTCCCAATGACATTTTTTAAATTTTGGTACGTGTATAAATCACCTTTGTCATCTTTTATCATCATCAGTCATACTCTTAATGCAAGAAGATATTGTTTCAGGCCTTAATCTCTTGCTGTGAGAGTAACAGAGCAACCTGAGATCAGATTCTACTATCAAAATTACCTAATAAAAATCCAGTGTATATTCTGTTACACTGATGTAATGACTTGGTAGTCAACTACCTTGTTATGCTGGAAGGCTGAAGCAAAAAGCGTACACAAGCATCTACGGCTCTTTAAAATTCTAGCTTACTTAACTCAATTATATTTAAAGTCATTTTAAATTTGACTACTGAGTCACAGTTGCAAAATGTAGTAAACCTCTCTCTCCCCCCACTGAATGAGAAAGAGGAGAAAGGGTAGCTTTGATCAAGTTCAGCATCCCTGCCCAGGGGACAGACTGCTGGTGTAATTCTTTTCTTTCTGTTCTTCCTTTGCTCACGATGGGGCTGTAACGGTCTTTTATCCTTTGAGGTTTCAGCACACATAGGATGATTTTTTCTGCTCTTTGCTATGGAATAGAGCTCTCAAGGCTGCATTCTTTCAGTGACCATTTGTGATTTGTGTTTATGTTCCTGAAGCCTCTGTTATCATCCTATCACTGTATTTTCACAGCCTTTGATATCATTCTATGTTTACACTTTCAGGAATCCTTGCCTCACACTAGTGCTTATTAGTATGAAACCTAACTGTGTACAAGAGGAAATTTTGAAGACTGTCTAATGTGTAAATTTGAAAAAAGCAAATTATACAAAAGAATTTTCAGCATAGTCAACTTTGTAAACTTTGTTCCTAAATTTATGTGGATAAATTGGTAAGCTAAAGATATTTTGAATGACTTGAAAATGCTCTAGGCTAGAATACACACCATCAGTGAAAATAATTTTTTTTTTGCTCTTTTACTATATAAAATCCTATGTTTATATAGTGGTGTCCAGCAAACTGAAAGAAAGCATTCAATGATGACTTATTCAAATCATCAATTTGTGCCCAAGTAATCCTTTGAAATATTTTTCGAGTTATTTCCATCTTGCTGAAGTTTGTAATACTTCAGGAACTTCCTTAGCCTGTAACATCACTAAGATTACATTCATATATAAATTTATAAAACAGATATGTACAACTTACAGATATATTCTATATTTCAAACAGATCTCTCTTCTTGTGTGTGTGTGTACATATACATATACATATTGGCTAGAGGCCTTCTGCTCCAGTTCCATGCCCAGGACAAGTGAAACTTAAATCTGCCTCTCTTTATTAGGCATAGAATTTCTAAATTGTGTTGCCTGTTAACTCATATTGACTGCAAGCACTGATACTCTCAGTAACTTTCTATTGTCACATAGTTTTTTCTACTGAGCCTTGGGGAGAGATGATTGTAACATGTTTTATGAACAAACAACACTATTTGGCATAAGAGAGGTTTGGAAACTAATCATCAAATGACAAGTTTTCCATGCCAAAGCTTTGGAATCAATCAGGCTGTAGCAAATTTCCCTCTAGGCTGCAAAGATCCATCTCTTCTGTCTCCCAATTCCCATGACCTAATTACTGGGAATATTGCAAACCTGCTGCAAGGCAACTCTGAACACTATTTTCTGTCTTAAACAATAACAAATATATGGCCCTTAGTAGAGTTGTAATAAGAGTGGGATAAGAAGGGCATAAAATGGAAAGAAAAAAAAAAAAGTCCAAAAAATATAGTTTGTACTGCTACCAGGGATAAGGCTTTTCAAGTCCACTGGGAGTAGGTTGCAAAGACATCTTGAAGGATCTCAGTTTGAGAATGGGAGATGGGCACCAGTTACCTTGTCTGAAGAGCAGAGGAAAAAGGGAGAGAGTTTTATTCTTTTCCATTATCAGTACTCAAATCTCAGTGAATATTCTATATAATTGTGTTTTAAATTCTTGCATGAAATTAAATGAAGAAGCACAAAGAAGAAAAAAACCCACACTGAGAAACTATCAAGCAGAAGAAACAATTCCAGAAATTGTGTTTTTACCTTAAAACAGAGAAGTTTTAACAGGCACATAAAACTACTCAGGTTTAAAACATATTGCAGAAATAAACAGAAATAACATCACTGTATAAAGGACTTGACAGATCTAGAATTTAAATGTGAATGTAGCACAGCTGGATTTCCATTTCTTGAAATTATACATGCATCCCATTTTTTTGATAAGCAAATTGCCAGATATGTGACGTGAATTGTCAGGAAATACTTTTATCATTCATGGACACGGAATTCTTGGGCATTTTTGCTACATGATATCTTCAAGTCAAATTACTTTAGTGTTATTTGGTTGAACACATTTTCATTGAGTAGAAAATGAATATAATTCAATTATCAGGCAATAAAAGGTTTTCAGGGTGATCTACAAAAGAGTCACATTGTGTACCTACAGTAATATAGTGCAGTACCATTAAGGAAGTTACTTGCAAGGTACGTTTAAGCTAATAATATTACACTGTGATGTGTGGACACTGCCAGGGGTCCAGTCCTGAAAATTAGTCGATGCTTTTGGTTGTTATATGGTTGTTTTCCTTCTATCCTATTATTCTGAATGTTCAACTAAAAGTAGAACATAATCCCTTAGCTTTTGAAACTTGTTCTCTTGAAAAGAAGGGAAAAAGAAGAAAAGAAAAAACAAATGAACAACCGCTGGAGTTTGCCATAATTTGCTAGTAAAATTATATATGAATGATGTCACAGATGCATATACACAATCAAGCAGTGCAAGGAATTTATTGACCATTGCTACCTATCCATTTATAAAATGAATTCCAGCCATCACTTCCTTAATGTGATACACAATGAGGCACAACAGAGAAGTTATGCATCTCAAGAGCTACCACATTGTAATGAAATCTCTAAGAATGTTATGATATTCATATTTTCCTTAATTTCTCCACATTGTCATTTCCTCACAAAAAAAATCCAGTTTCTATAATATTCAACAGTTATACTAAAATAGCACTTCTGAAGTTCTTAAACTTGATTTTTCTTGTATCTTCCAATCTTTAAAGTAACACCTTGATCATACATGATGTTTTTAATTGAATTTTAGTAATCAGTTGGAGTAAATGATAATTTTCAGCAGTGCAGCTCTACAGGACTATCACCACGATACCCTGCCTCATTCTGTTCACCCTGATGACTCTCCTTCTCCTTGTCTGCTAATTCTACCCTCCACTCTCATTCCCAATGGCCTGACTTTTTTCTTCTCATTCCTTAACTCTTTTGCCCAAATTGCATCAATATCTTCCTGTTTTGCAGTCAAAGTCTTTTTCTTTCTTTTATGTACCCATGCCACTCTAGCACTAATTCTTCACTCTGTTCACTATTCTAATGTCTTCGGTCCATGTTACCTCCCTTCATCCTAGTCTCTCAATGACCTTATCTAATATACCTTAATGTGACAGCTTCTTGGTTGTCCTAACTTTTTTTGGTTGTTTTTTTTTTTTTTTTGGTTTGTTTGTGGTTTTGTTTGTTTGGTTTTTTTTTCATTTGTGAGCTCTTCCTGCTGCTTTCAGTTCTCTCTTATGCTACCGTCTCTGTCTCATCTCAACTGCTTTCATACCATGTTCTTTCCCAGCCAAAAAAAATATTTTGGCGGGATGAGGGGAACAGCTGCCTGTCAAATTCTTGAGATAGATTTTATTTCTTGAGGACACATTGCACCGCCTGTAGATTCTCATGAATGTTCTATTTGGAGTCTTCCATCTGAGGGCAATTTCAGATGGCCCACAAAAACAGGATGATATGAGAAAACACTATAAGATTTTCCCTTTCAGTCAAATTCTTACTTGAAAGGTTCTGTTTAGGAGCTTTAATAGAAGGACCAAGTTTCCTGGGAAAGAACATTATCGATTTTATATTTTATTTCAGATTCACCATCCACTCCCCCTGCACATAGAGTTGTTTTTTATCCATAAAAAAAAAAAAACCCAAAATGTTAAATCATAGCTGTTATCAGAAAAAAAAGCATCTTTAAAATATGTCTAAACATGCCACATTTCTTTGTTATTTGTACTGGTGTATTACATGGGTGTGTTTTTTAAGCTCTGAGTAGATACAACAGCAAAAAGTGGTTGACTAAAATTACATACAGATGGTAGAAGTTCATAGATTATACACAATTTGCAACACTGCAGCTCAGAAACAATCCTGTTCTAGAAAATAAAACCCTGGCAGGTATACTTGGGAACCATTACGAACAGAAAAATATATAAATAAATTTATACTTTGGGCTATATTGAAAATGATGACTGTTCAGAGGATGGTTTTATGTAAGATTCCAAGTAGATATTTGAAAAACAAAACTAATTTAGAAGAGCTGGAAATTATCAGAGGATCACTTCTTCATATGCAGAGGAGAAGTACTAATGAATTAATTTTATGTGGACTTGGAGATACAACACTACACTGATCAGTGTTAGTTTTTTTTAAACTTACTAGAAACAGTCTTGTACTAGATTTTGAAATATGCTTGAAGAGAATAAGAATATGAATTAAGCACACAAGATGTCACATGCAAAACATAGGGATACACAAAATTTTCTATAGACAAAAGTAAAATGAAATTTCAGTTTGGAAGTGCGTAACAAGGAACATGGTACAACAACTATATAAATCAGTGGGAAGGAGGAAGGTACAAGAACCATATACCAATGGGAATTTTTAAAAAATTTACTGCAGAATTCCAACTGTTCTATTTCTGTTTTCCAGTGATATCAATAGTGATTCTAGCTTAGAAGATGATAGGAAGTAAATGTTATTTTATTTAAATTTAAAATGTGTTCATCTTGTTTTCAAAAGGCAAGCGGTAAATATCGCTTGATAAGGAACCTGGAAGTGTTTATGACGTTTGTAAGAGTTCGCTTGTTCCTGTGTTGCCTGGTTTCAGGCAAATAACTAGATATGATTATAAATGAGGCATATCTGCCTTTGTGGCAAGTAATATAAAAAATCAGGATGGCTGTACTAGGTTAGTTCAAAGGTACATCTAATTCTACCTTGTCTCTGATAATAGCCAAAAGCAGACACAGAGAAGAAAGCACAAGACTGAAAAAATACATAGTAATACTTCCCCTGAATACTTAGTCTCACTGAGTCACAGACTTCTGATCTGTAAATGCTCTATACATATTTAATAACTCTCTCTTGTCCATCCCCTTCTGAAGATAAAAACTTTTGAATCCACACGATACCAAGTTCTACTATTAAACATGTTATGAAGAACTACTACTTTTTACTTGTTTTCATATGCATGTGAATTACAAAGAGAAATATACTGATCTCAAATACCACATGGTATGAATCTTACAGTGTTGCCTACAGAAATGAGTACCTTCATGTTTTTAGGTAGGTTTGGATCCAATCACTGGCTTTAAAAGATTTGCCATCATTGTTTCAGCACAGTGACACAAATGTAGACAAATGTCCCAAACAGAATCACAAATGTAGACAAAGGCTTTATGGGTCCATGGATCCTTTATGGTTCAGTGTGATATTTATTAAAAGAAAATAAAGAAAAATAAAAAAGATCAGACAAATATCCTTCATGGATGGTATAAATGATAAACAATATTAATGGTTCATAAAAGTTCTAGATATAGCACAGAAATACTTCAAGAAAAACGGAATTTCCCTATTTCCAATATAGATAGACATATTATTGTATAATTAATCTTTATTTAACAAGATTAATAAATCATTTATCTTCTTCCGTATTGGTCCTGTTTTCAACAGGCTTACAAGAACAAACACTTCAAAAAAAGGAACATAGTCAACATGCGCTATTTACTGTTTAAGTTGTTACATTCACATTTACAGGTTCTGAGTTTAGATGATGTCATTGTACTAAGAAATGTCCTAGAAAATCAGCAATATGAAAACATGACATAGACTTTTTACTAACTTTGCAAAGCCTCAGGCTGGGCTGTGAGGCTTGCCTTTTTTGGACTCACTCTTGATTTGCTTGGAGCTTTGCTTTAATCTGTTAAACTGAGAGAGCAATTATCTAATGACCAAGTGGCTATTACTTAATTTGTTTTTGTTTTGTTTGGTTTTGCATAACACTGTGTTATAACATTGTTAACAATTTCTACACAGATTGGAGCACAGTTAGTTATACTGTGGAGAATGAGTGATCCATGGCCCTATGAGAATCATGAAGCATCTGGGAGTACAGGACTAGGGTGATAGCAGACGCCTTGAGGGTGTGGACATTGAATATCATTCTGGACTTACCAGGGATATCAAGAGCTCCTCAGTGGACGTTACTGTTAATAATGCAAACTTACAAGCTGGGCAAAACTGATTTTAGGGGAAACAGAAAGAACAAAGAAACAGTATCCAACGTATGCACAGCACACCATTTATGGTAAAGTCAAATGTAATAGTGAAGAAAGAGCAAAGCATAAAGTCTGTTAGAAAACACACAAAAATGGTCCCAACTAGACCCTAGAGCAAGGAGGAAAATGATCACTTTCAAGAACATGTTTTTCCTGGCAAAGAGGAGGAAGACGACCCCCTAATTAACATCCCACTCCTGGGGTGCTGAGAGAATGCCAACAACTCATCACAACATCCCCAGGACCCATGCTGAAAGCATTGGCTTGGAGTGTCTCAGAATAATGGGAGTGGCCCACAGCACATCCCCTCCTCCAGTGGATTTGGCTGCCGGGGCTCAGGGCAAACTTAGAGGTGGTGCAATAGTGTCTTTCAAAGAACAGTCTAGCAGAGGCCTCAGTGGAGGCTCCCAGGCACCCAGCAGGGAGGCTGTGGCTGACCTCCTGCCCGTGGGAACCGCTTTCAGCTGAGACTAACCCTGGGCCCCATCTCAGCTACATCGCAGCCCTGCCTGGCTGGGCCACTTATCTTGTTTATCCAGACAGGGACCCTGAGCTGCGGGCTGACTTCCTGGCCTGACCTCAGCCCTGCCTTGCTACCATCAACCTGGTGCAATCACTGGATTGTATCTGACCCTGGTCATTGTCTCTGAACCTGGCATGTGAGAAAAAGATTTAGATTTTATGAGGGTTTTTTTGCATATAACAGCTTCTAACTGTAGCTTTGCTAATGAGGTTTCTTTTGTACTAATTAGAAAATTTAAACTCTGAGTGTGTGTATCACTGTAAAAGAATTAACAGTAATAGCCATTTGTATTTTGTTCACACTGTTAAAATTCAAGTTGACTAATCTTTTTTTTTTTTTTTCACTTATAGGGCATTTTCTCTTTCTGCCTTTAGCTAGATTTTAAGCAAAACGTAGGTTGTCCTAGAACTGCCAGGCTTCTAGTTCATTCAAGCACCAGTTGTTCATCAGGAAGTTTTCAAGGGTAACACTCTGGTGGGCATGAGACTGCTTCTCAACTATTATCTTTAATAGCGACTAAAACTATTTACACTAATAATACTTGATTGTCTCAGGTTTTTAAGTAAACTTAGTTTCATGTGACCCACCTGAAACACATTCTTTCTTCTTCTGTCTTATTCCTGATTTTTCATGTCTAATGCAAAGAACTTAAGTATTCATTTTAAAAAAAAGCCATATCCTAAATATTGTTTGTTTGTTTTGTCGTTCCCTTTAACTACAAAAACCATAATGATTTAGAGACTGCATTCAGAGACTGCATTTAGAGCTTTGCCAATGCTTACACTTTTCAACTGTATAAGTGTTGTCTTTTACAATACTTCTAGAGAAACTCTTATACAAGAATTAATTACCATGGTTTCTAAACCTTAAAACAATGCTCATTTTGCCAGATTTCACCTATTAGCACATATACTGCTTGACTGAACTGCTGTTACCTCGATTATGTACTTATCAAAGCTTTAGCAAAACAAAGGTACATGTAACCATTTATAATATAAATAAAATAATCATATTATTTGTGACTGCATGTCACACTTCATCCTCATGGTTTTGCTGTTAGCAGTCATACTGAAGCATATACAGAAACACAGTTAACCCTTAGCTTTAAATTTTCAGGTGATTTTAAGAAAATCATGTCTTAAGAAAGAAAATCAGATGAAATTACAGTTTTCATCTATAGCAGTCTGTGTTTTAAGTACATACATTGAGTTTACCAGTTGCATACTGGTTGTTGTTTTTCCCTAGTTGAAATAAGGAACTCTTAGTCATCCTACTTAGTCACTCACCCTTCTTAGTTAGGTGAATCCCATTTCTTCCAATCAATCCTCAATCCCCAAGACAGGTATGCACCATAGTCATAAAAATTATTACATTTATTATTACTTTCAGAATAGCTTTAGAATTGCAGAACTTGTATCTAGAAATAAGTTATTAAATCTTTAAAATTTAAAGCACATAAATGTTTTTCATAATTTCACTGCATTTTTTTTGTAATGGAAATGCAAAAGAAAAATTTTTTTTTTTTTTCTGCTCAGAGGACACTGTTCTGGAAATGTAATTTTCCTAACTAAAAATATGTGGGGAAAGCACAAGTAAGATATTCATTATGAGCACATCTCCTCCTGCTGCAAATCAAACTGTAAAATCAGTTCATCTGTAGATGCAATTTAAACGTAATAAGCTGCATAAATTAATAAGGAAATGTAACGGTGAAATTAACAAGCATCATACATTTAGAAAACAATATTATATTGTTTCAATTTCAAACTAAATATGTGTTTTCCTCTTCTTTGCTTTATTACAAATAAATATATTTAAGCACAAGGTTTTTCTAATAAAAGAATTTTCAGTCCACATTAAAAATGTGATTGCATAGGTTTGTACTAAATACTGTCTTATCATTCCATTAAAGCAAACAGGGATAGCAATTAAAAACTTTCTGTAACTCCTGTTTTACATTTCCTGAGTGGCTAATGGATTTTCGTATGAAACATCCCAAGAAGAAATTATACAGGTTAAGAGATATTCAGTAAAATCCCAGCATTGTGGTTATGATACTTTGGCTTTCGTTTATTAGTTAGCATGAAAAACGACATTTTTTCCAGATCACCACAATGCATGAAAAAGCAAAGGTAGGTTGTGAAGTAATATCTATAAGTGAAATTACTGCCACTTGAGTTTAACTATATAAGATTGATGTCACCAGATTTTTTTATTACTGTCACCTGTGATATTCACTCATTTTGGGCCATTTTCCTAATTCCACTTCCAGCTCTGAGTTATCTACCCAACTCTTAATTTTCATGAAAAGATCATTTTGTATAACATTCAGTGTCTGTGAGCACTAAGAATGGTCGTAACAGCAGTTCCAACAGCAGTATCTGAAGATGTTATTTAAAATCCATTTGGCAAGGTGGTATAAAGCAAAAAGAAAAGGTAACACCTTTTCCAAGAGCTTGAATGGGTGGACATCTAAATGGATGGACATCTAAAATGCATGTCACTAGCTCACTCTGAAATAGTTGCTGGATTATTACTTTGCTGCTAGAAACCCTTACAGATGTGCAGGCCTCTCACAGTTAGGTATAATAACTTGGTACAATCTACACCGATGCTAACCTAAGAAAAGTTATCTGTTGCAAATTCTTCTGTGCTTGTGTTATCTGAATAAAATACCCCTTGGTTATTTTGGTTTCAAAGAGAAAAAAAAAAAAAAAAAACAAACCCAAAAAAGAAAACAGAAAAGGTTGTCTTTAAAAGTATAACTTTTCTCCCTTAGTCAGACTTAGCACCAATATTGCATGAGGGCTTTCTTCCTCTGAAAGCACTTTGTATATATTAAAAAGTCATTATGATTTCTTCACTAAACATGTCCTCGTACTTAACAGTGGAATTTGGGTAGGACTACTTTACTATACAGAATGGAAAAATGTAAAGAGCTTGATAGTTAAAGTGCTATATGTTAGAAAAGGACTATAAACCTACACAGAGCTTTACTCCCAATTCTGAATTTCCTGTAATATGATGTTTGAATTTAGCATGAAGCATTGGCTGAACTGTATAGATTGCAGCAGAGTTCTTCAGGATAAAAAAGAAAAAAAAAAAAAAGGCACATGAAAGAAAGATGGTCTTGTCTTGCACTCATATTGTATAATCTGAGAAAAAAAAAGAACAGTTAAGGTCTAGCCCTCTTTGGCTTGGAAAAAGGAAACAAAAAGACTTCAGTTAAAGTTTCCTAAAGTGTATAAAGACAGTTTTCATATCTCCATTTCAGCTGTCCAGAAGATTCAAGGAGACTTTAGGACTCCCAGGTAAACTTAGGATCTTCAGAGATCACTGCCTGCACTGAAAATTATACTCCCTCATGATTTATTTTCATTGTTGAAGCATTTAGAAGCTTGTGTAGAGATGAGTTACACTGTAATTTTTACTATCCAAATATATAGAAAGAGCGAGCCTGAATTTAACAAAAAATAAATACAGGTGGGTCTGACAAATAAAAAAATGATTACATCCATAATACAAATGAGGAGCTAAGTCAAACAGAGGATGAAGAAGGAACCCAAGATCTTGGAGAATATGCATAATAGAACAATAATCCAATATTTTCTTAATATCAGTTACTGCTAATTCACAAAACCTTTATAAGATAATTAATAAGCTACATATTTTAGATATTTTGGGTTTATGGTTATAAGTTCATGATACTGAAATGTAAAGAACTTCTATGATAAGACAGATTATATAATACTGCTTTTTAACAGCATGTATCATCTGTATTTTTGAGTCTTTATCCTCTTTGCATAACAAAATTAGAAGACAGCAACCTTATTATTAACCTCAAAATTTACGGCTTCCAGCAAGATGCACCTATTTCTATTTCATTAAGACGATTTATTTATTTATTTATTTTCTGTTGGAAATACTTTTAAGAAAATTTATGAGGCCATGAGTACAAAGAGAGCTAAAATTTCATTATCTTATAAAATCTAGTATAAATATATTTCTTTCAGGGTTTCCTAGTCTGGAATACTATTCCTTGGATTGTTTTAGTGTCAAATTTTAAAAAGCACTTTAATGTGCCTCTCATTGCAAGTTCATGAATTGATCATAGATGAAAAATATTGCATTCATTTTGCTAATGTATGTTTACAAATTGAGCAGTAAATATGTATATTTCATACATGGGAAAGCACAAATAACATTCATTTTTAATCACATAATTGTACTGTCACTTGTTTCCATGTATTTGAAGAATGATTACATCATTATTCATGCCATGGACTCAGATTCAGAATGAAGCAATTATAACATGAAAATCTCAGCAACATGTTTTGAATTACTGCTTTTAGGAAGAGCACATTTTATTTTATTTAGTCACGTGTAACAAATGTGTGGTTGGATAGGCTTACTGATTATGTTGAATTTACAGGAAGTGTATTTATCTCCAACTCTCCTCTAATGAATAAGAAACTGGACTTTCTGCCACACTCCAGAGTCTGGCCAGTGCCACCTAACTAGGAAAAAAAGAAATGTTATACTTATGCAACTGCCTTTCAATTATGCAATCTAAGAGTCATTATTTACTGTTTTATTATATCGTTGCCCTTTTGGAATGTTCAGAATTTATAGTGTGGCAATTATTCTCCAACATAGCATATTTCTATATTTTTCTTTCATTGTAAGAATTATGCCCGTTGAATAGTCTCAATGAAATCTCAAAGCAAGACAACAGAATAAAAGTAAATGTACTTCCTGAAGTTTAAAGAGGGAATATCCACAAAAAAAAAAAACACACCCAGACAAAAAAAACCACAATAAATGAGGTTGTATTCCCCACTCCTCCTCCAAAATGGTGTCAAAATGCCCAGTACTTGCCATTTTGAAGAAAATGGCTCAATTCCATTAACAAGGAAACATCCTAATTCACAAATATACACAGTGGGTAATGTGTTAATAGCACCATTATCAGCTGATGACATGGTGCAGTTAATGTATCTCAGCATGAGTTGACTTTACCACAAGCCATTGTTTCCTTTTAAAACAGCACGAGATCTTGAGAAAAATTTCTCAGTATCTCACTATGGGGAATTAATAAACATTAGTCACCATGGTGCAGAAACAGGGAGGAAAAAAAGGTACTTTAAATATCTTCTGTTCCATGCTGTTCTATTCAACCTTCTTTAATTAATTAGTTCCTTTAAGCAGTGTATCTGTTCCTGGGCTCACTGACTCTTACATTACTATGATGGCCAATTTTTTAAAAAAACCTGAAAACTCACCTCAGCAAATGTCAGAACTCCTTAAGTGATACAGTTCAAGACGTTTCAGATGCTTTATAGGCTTACTTGCTTTAAGTAAGAATTGAAAGCAGTAAGTACGTACCTCTATCTCAAAGGAATTTTCTAGTGGGTTAAGTTTACATGATACCTAGAGAATATTTATTAGCTTTAGAAGAAAAGTTATTTCAGTAAGAAAATGCCATTTACAAATTGTGACCATATGTGAACTTTTAACAGTTCCAAGGATAAGTCTGTTCATTTATATATGTGTAATGTAAGATGAGGGAAATGGAAAACAAATGGATCCTAAAAAGCAGACTGTGATGCCTAAAGTAAAATTTAGGTAGATTTTTTGATTGGGGGTTGAGGGGACCCAACAGTTTACATAATCTCTGCCCAACTACTTGGGCTTCTAAAAGATTAAACATCTAAGACATCCCAAATTAAAATGCTTACTCTCAAAAGCAACATTGTTTTTACAGGACTAAACTGAACATTTCAGCAACAACCTCATGCATTCAGCATTTCATTTGGGTTCACAAACTAACTATACGCAATCTGAGCATACCCTGGCTAAACTAAGAATATCAACAGCACCTTTATTCCAAAAAGAATCTTACTGGTATTGGCTTGTTTAACAAAGTTATTTTTCACAACTAGAAGTTTTTGTAAGCCACTGTAACTGCCTCCACACAGGGTAGGTCTACATGTTCAACTGGAGTCAGCTGTACCTACCTGCCATCTCAGTAGGCCAGATGTTAGCCAGCTCTGGCAGAAATGCTGTGGCTGGGTCGACATAACCCAGAGAGTACATTGTATATCCTGATGAGTTATAAGATACATTAATGTCTGTTTGGCATCATGATACATGTGTACAAATGTGATCTATCCTGGCTAAGACACACAAAAGGAATCTGAGCTGCATGACACTGTGCTGCTGTTTCAGAGTAGTAGCTTAGCTGGTCACTGGCAACAAATTCTCACTAAATCTACATGTTCTGGATAAAAGAATAATCATACAATACTCAGAAACTTGCCAATAATTTTACTGAGCCTCTGAATGTGAGGAGCTTGATCCCTGCATCTCTTTCAAAAGTAGCAAATTCAAATTTGATCATTGAACTTTCTATGTGTTTTTTCTTGTAGTTACAAACTACACATTATTTTCAAGGTTTTTTTGCTTTTCAAGAATAAAAGACATTCAAAGTAAGGAATTTTTTAAAATGAATCTTTCTTTCATTCTACCACAACTTAAAACAGTGAAAATAAAACAGAAAAGAAAACAAAGCTGTTTTTGAATGGTGAAAGCAATAAAAACTATGACTTCATGTATTTTGTCACCTAGCCAGCTCTTCTGTCAAATCCTCTTCCCTCCCTTTCCCCAAGTCTTCCCATATTTCTGCAATATTCATACTAGGCAAGCAACAGCAGCACCCATGCTAGTCTGCAGCCAAATACAAGCTAATCAGATGATGAGAAAGTGTGTGCTTTTGGACGGACAGCTGATACTAAAAGAAGTATGCAAACAGGTTTCTGTCCTCTGCCTTTCAGGGGATGCCTAACTTGGGTCTCTTCTCTATATGTAAGTGGTATTTTTCTTGCACCTTTTCTTGTAATTTTATTTAGAATTAGTCGAAATTAACCAATGGCTTCAGAAAGTTATTAGAAAAAGCCAGTCAGACAAATGGAATAAAATATTTTTCCTTAGTAAACAGGCTAAGGAGAAGCCTTCCGCTTTTCACGGGATGTCACAGCTCTTTGAATCTGGGAATGATTTTTTACAGGTGATATGCATAAGAATAACAATTTTTGGAGGATATAGGAAAACTGTGAAAGATGTTTAAGCATATTGACAGCAGCAGGTGTCATTATAACAAAGATTAAAGCCATATCTGGTTTCACAAAAAAAGTGAATTTTGAAATATTTTTCACTGCTGTCATTATTGTTGTTTTGAGATGCAAATAAATCATGCTTCATTACAGCAGTCTTTAGAATTAGGATTTTATTCACCTGGAAAGAATAAGTTGTTTGAATAAGTATAGTAGGTTTAATCATTTACAGTTGTGATATGGCTGTATTAGCTTAATATTTAATACAAGCTTCCAGAAAAATAGAAGCTCTAGACAGAATAAATTACATTTGCCACCAGTGAAAAGAGTAACTTACTAGAAAGGGTAACTTCTGGAGGATCTACAAGTTAAAAATTGCTCTACTTCTCCATGAGATTATAAACTACATTTTTCATTTCAGTCACTGTAGGAGAACATGTGAAACAGAGGGAAATTGTCTAAGATGAACATTAAACAGTTTCCCTTGCGAGAGGATGGGGGAGGAGAAAAATGTTCTCCAGCAGGAAAAGCCCACTGAAAAAATGTAGGTGGGGTCATTCTATATATTCACACACAGGTTGCTTAATCCATTGTGCTGTGTACGTTAAACTTCACTTTGCTTAGTATTACTCTGCCATTTCAATTGTATGTATATTTTCAACACTTGAAAACTAACCTTCAATACTAAATTCTGGGAATGCTACTATCACTTGTTCTATGATTCCACTTCAGAAGTAACTGTACACTTGTGTGACAAGCAGTTTCCCTAGATGGGGCAATGGACAGAACCTCATAGATTCTTCCATTGCAGAAAAAAGACTAATAATGTTGCTTTGAAACTTACATGTATAAATTGCTCTTGCTAGTAGGATATGTAATCTTAAGAAGTGCTATATCTAAAAAGAAGGTTATATATGAACTATGTAGAGTGTTTCTTCCAACTTCTCAGATTTTTGATAATAATCTGTTTCTTTAGTTTGAGCAGAAGGATTGTGATTTCATCCCCATTTTTGATTCCTCTTATGGTCTTCCACAGAACAGTTATGTACTATAAACTAGAATTTTGCCCAAGATTTATAAAATGTTTTGATTACATATTCCACATAAATAAATATAAAAATATAAACCATAATATATAGTTTTTGCCAAGAAGAATTTTAGGTTAATTGCTTTTCTAAATGCAAGGATATCTCTCAGATGAGTTGACAACATGTCGTGAACAGTAAGTACAGCTGTCACCTAAGCAATTGCTATTTGATACGAATGTGGCCTGACTGTGGCTCTTTGTTTTCTGTTCTGTCAAGAGATCAGGATAGAGATATAATGGTATCTTTTTAAAATGAATTAATATGTGTCATATATATGTCCTACAGAGACTCTTATTTTCCTTAATTATTTATAAAATATCTTTTTTTTTTCCTATGGTAAAATAATAATTCAGAACCTTTCAATTTACAATAGATTATCAACACAGCTAGGACCATAACCGAAAAGTAATGAATAATTTTTGAAAGAAAACCAGCAAAAATCTATACCAGCCAAGAAATACCAAGTACAAAGGAGCTGAGGCCTTTTTTTTGCCTTTTTTTGGCTATTTTTTTAATATATCTTTAAAGAATATCAAAACTGTGGAGAAGATACTCTCACAAGCCTAAGAATTATCTGAAGTAAATTCTACATCATTGCAGTTTATGAAATGAATGTGAAAGAGATACATTTAGGGTTTTTTGCTGTCTACAATTGCATAAATGGAGGATGTATGTTAATCGTGCATGGAGATCCTTAGAGCATTAGGATTAACTGATTTAATAGAAGAATACTTCAGTTGTAACCTCTTTTCTCAGATCTACTACAGTTTATAATCAATTTTAAATAGAAGAATAAAATTAGCACACATAGGAGAAACACAGTGCCATAACACAGACAGTTCATAAATGGACCACCAAGTTTTATGTTACTGGATTCCTAAGATGTCAAGATGGACTGCATGATTTTGATCCTGAAGTGTCTTGATCTATCAGAACTACCACACATACATACATTGATCTGTGCAGGTTGTGCATCATCTTGTTTGAACTAGTTTGGGTTTTTTTTTTGTTTTTTTTTTTTTTTTTTAATTTGAGGGGAAAATAATGAACACTTTTTAAAATTGATAGGAATACAAAAAAATCTAACTGCTCCAAATTTAGGGTTGAGCTCTACTGACTCACTAGTGAGCCTAGGATCATAACTCATACCTGATATCAGGTATAAACATCAATACTTCTCTATGTGTTGGATAGTTGATACTAGCCAAATATTGATACTACTGGTTGCACCGCATTGTAAGTAAGTAAAATGTCACTATGATCTTTTATTAAGTATGTAAGTTCTGCTTATATCTGTAAATATAAAACTGGAGTACAGGAGACTACTGCTGAGTCAGGTCACTTCAAGAACAAAGCAATTTAAAGTTTACTGCAAAAATCCACCAAGAAAATCATACCACATAAATGGGTGTTTTCTTTAAAATAGTTCTTCCTGAAATTATATACCTATTATGTATTCAGTTTGTTACAAAGACTTGCAGGGTTTAAGCATTATTGCAATAATCAGTGATGCTAGTTGAAAATCCCACTACTTTCCAAATCATCCAGGAGCACATCATCATTAACATGGTATTTTCTTCAGCCCGTTTCCCTCATGTTATAGATAATCAGATATGAAAAACCTGACACTTTCAATACATGTCTTTCCAAATTCGTCTTCATATTTACACATTACCTCTCATACTGATTACTTGAGCTGCCTCTGCAGAGTTAAATCCTGTTCCAAAAATTTTCTTCTTCCTAATCTTACCTGCCTCTTCTATTTTACCATGACTTCGTGTCTTATGTTGCCAGTATTCCTTAAAGCAATCATGATATTGCATTACATATCTTTTTCTTCATTTGTCTGCTTTTGACAGCTCACTTAAGGGTTGCCCAAAGTCTCTGAAAGCAATGACAAAAACCTCCATTGGACTTTATTTTAGATTTTTTATATCAATAAAAAACTAATAAAAAATGCAAAATGCTCGGCTACTACATACAAGTTACAAGCTACTACGTAAATTTACATTCAAAATATTATATATTGTTAAAGTCAGTGTTGCTGTTATCACTACTGAAACAGCATTTCACAACACACACATATAAATATACAGCATATCTAATGAGTGCATTACACAACTTTCATCTATGCCTTCTCACAAGAAATTGCACTTTTACATATGTCATACATTCCGATTACATTGTTTACTAATATCTCTTCTACATATGCTTGATGTACTTTCTAATATGTTTTAAGTTGATTTTACATACTGCACTGCTTGGGGTAGTACACTGGCCTTTTATTTTGTTTGAAGTGTCATGTGTAAAGTAGCTCAAAATGAATATGACCAACTCTACGAAAAAATCCATGCTAAACGTGATGAAAGTACTTTCTGTCCAAACATTCTCAGCACTTCCAGAAAATCCCTCCAATTGGCTTTTATGTGATCCCTCTTAGAACAAAGTCAGTCTCAAGGCTTAGGCTCTGTTTTTAACATTGTTGTGCCTGAAAAACATAATCATCAGGCTGTGATGACATATGACATATAAGTTAAGAGCAGACTAACCAAAATAATTCAGGAAATACCTGTCAATAAAAGGTGACAGTGAAATAGAGATGTTGCTAGTAACATTTTATCAGGATAGTTACTAAGCCTAACACATTTCAAAATTGTCATCAGCAGCCTGGGTAACCAAAAATTTATCTACAGAAAACCATATTGGTAATTTATGAGAAAATGGTAGCTACAGCAGTCATATGAAACAAGACTGTTTCTTTGATAAGATAGGTCTGTTAAAGCAAATGTAGTTATATGTCCAAAAGCAAAGAAGCCAGGCTGTATTTTCAGAATGGATGACTACAAACAATCTAGGAATGATAATAGGAGAACTGATATATAGCTCCCTTTTGCATTGCTGTATGAAAAGAAAGGGAGATCTGGTGGTTCGATATATAGATAAGAAAGTAGCAAATTCAATAAAGGGATACAGCTTTGTGTATGGCCCTGTGAGACTGAGTAGACTACTGCATAGAGTTCTCGTGTTGACATTTTCAAGAGGTAAGAAAAATTTGAACTAACAGGAAAGAATGAGAGAAATAACTGAAGACTAAATAAAGCGTCATGCAGTAATGGTGTAGCGTATACTTCTAGTGCAATTCATGCTAATCTAAGACTGAGCTGCTGCAGTTCTGCCTTTCCATTTGTCCCTGCTCTGTTACTGCCCTTCACTTTCTGCTAGCAGCAACATTCATGTGAGTGTGCACTAACCTGACTCGGGGAACTGCTCAGATTAAAAGTAATCACTTGTTTATGCTGGGTTATTTTTCAGCTCACCTCCCTTACCTGGCTCCCTGCAGGAGGTAAGGGAGGAATAGGATCACATGGCTGAAGAACATGGAAGTCCAGATTTAAATTGACGTGGGCTGGCATTAAGTTATTTTAAGGAATTTAAAGATTGCATTTCAATCTTCTTAAAGATTGTATCTCAATCTGTTTTCTTTTGTTTCAAAGTGAAGAAGTAGTCTGTTGCATACAAGTACAGAGTCAAATACTTAATCAGAAGGGAATAGCAGAAGGCTCTTTAATCCAGATATAATAAGGATCTACTGGAGGTGGAAGCCATATGAAACAAAAAATCAGGAAATAATTTTCAATATTAAAGATGTCAAATAGTTTGATATTGTGATCAATTTTCAGCTGATTAATACTGCATATTTTCTTGAAAATGTACATGAACTACAAATGAAATAGGTATCTAGACAGCAATAACTAGATGAAATTCAAATGGCATAATATGTAGCCACATGGTATTTTGACGTTTTCTGTATTCTTTTAACTCTGATTCAGTCAAGATTCAACTTTATATATGCTTTCCATAATATTCTCTTTAGCTATAAAACTCTTCCCAACTATGCAGAAAACACTTGCATTTTTTGACATGTTGATTCCCTGAACAACATGTAATGCAATTAAGAAACACAATTTATATTTATATTATTTAAATGCTGCCAGGGACAAGTTTCTATCCTAAAATATAGCATTACATATATCTATAATCATCAGTCATTAAAAAGAAAAGTCAATCTTTGCTGAATATTTCTGATTTAATAAAATGTTTTTATGTGAACAAACCTCTGTCCTATAATCTTAATTTGTACTAAAATCATAACAAGAAAAGCCTTTCAACTTAAATCAAATTTTTTTCTTCTGTTTTTCTAAAGTGATAAAAGGATACAGGTAAGAAAATGAAATATGAAAATCCTCTCAACATTTTTTGGATAAAGTTGTATTAAACCTCATTTGCATTTCTGCAATCTAATTAGCAGATTTTGAAGACAGGACTGAGCAAATCATAATACATGAACACTCTTCAATAGGAAATTTTTACTGTTTTTAGGAGCTTAGATCATATTTCTTTTGGAGAACAGGAGCTTGCCAGGTTTGGGTTTTTGGGTGGTTTGTTTTGTTTATTTGTTTTTTTTTATTTTAAAATGATGCATCAGAAATTAGCCTTTCTTGTTTAATTAAACAAATTTGTCTCCCTTTCCCTTTTCTTTCTTCTCACTGAAACAAAATGAAACAAATCATAAACCCTTTCTCACTGTAATTAATTCTGATACAAACCTGCCTCAAACCTTCAGCCATCCAGATGAGCAGATGGTTTCTCTGACCAGGCATGTTTGAGGAAGGGTGGCAGCAGCTGGGGACAAGAGACACAAAAAGGAGATATGTGAGAGGTGACACAGAAGGACACATAAAAGGGGACCTGCAAGGAGGTATGTGAAAAGGCGTCTTTGGAGAAAAAAGAGGAGGAATGTGGAAGAAGACATTGTTGGGGACACAGCTGGAGATGGTCTCTTGGAAGGAGACATTTCTGATGGAGGAAGGATGCCGCTGAGGGACTGTGGGCCATGGAGGACCCACAGTGGAGGAAGGACACCCCCAGAGGGACTGTGGACCACAGACAACCCATGTTGGAGCAGGGAAGCAGTAAGAAGCAAGGGACAGCAGAAAGAAACTGTTGCACACGGAGTCCTACCTCATGCATCTCCCATTGACTCACAGAAAGTATTGGGAGGGACCAAGTGTAATATGTGGTGAAAACAGGGGGAAATTGAGGCAAGGAAGGGGGAAGCTGAGCTTGGGGAAGGGGAAGGAATTGTTTTTCTGAAGTATTTAATTGTTTATAATCTTTTTTTTTTTTCAATACCTGAATTTGTAATTAAAAGTTCGATAACTGGCAATCAATTGAGTGAAATTCCCCAAGTTGAGCCTGTTTTGCCTGTGACAATGATTGTTTGGAAAACTGCTGGAATCACAAGTATATTTCTTCACAGTGGCATAGTATCACAATATTTTCTTAGGAACTTTATAAAACTGTAAAAATTTGATTAGCATCCCTTTTTATTTTCTGAAACAGGTATTTGCTGGTTTTGTTACTGTGATCATAAATATTCATTTTGGATCAGAAAAATTAAGTTCTATTTCACTTAGCATAACCAAAGCCTGAAATAGTACAAGTCTTTGGAAATCCCTAAACCTTCAGGAAAACCGCATAGTAATTTTAACACGTGGAGGTACCATTCTAATGCTATTTAAATGGCTTTGCTTCTTTTTGTCTATCTGCAGTATTACTACTTGCACGCTGCTTTCAAAGCTTAATAAATCACTTGCCATAAAGCAGCAATGTTTCCATTTTCCATGATATATTCACCCATGTATCTTATTCATGAATAAAACAAATTATCATCTTAATTAATAAACGTTACTTTTTCGCATCTTGTTGCCAGTTGCAGAGCAGGATTATGATAGTCAGAGGTTATTTGTGGCATGACTGGAGTGCAAAAAATACCACGTGTGACTGTAAATCATATCCCGAAATATGGGTTTGAACTTCAGCTTGCATTGCAATTGAAAATATGGATTCTGCAACAATATTATTCATATAACATTATTCTAGATTATATTACTATCTACAAGGTATCTGAAAAAGAAAAGAGACATCTTTGCCAGAGACTACAGTTTTGAAATTATTTTTTTTTTTTTAGTAGTTGAGGGACCTTTTCTGGGGGAAAATGAACAAACATATGTGCCTCACAATTAAAACACTGCAATACTATTTATGGAAAAGCTATACTGTGGATTAGCCTGTAAAAGGAAAAGAGGAAATTGGAGTTAAATTTTAACTTTTATAAAGATATTTTAAGAGCACCTTGTGGCAGACAATTAGGAAACAGCAACAAATGGATCCATTTGAAAAAATAGGCTTAACCTATTAAATAAATTTCTAAGCATCAGACAAATGATTATAATAGAGTATTATGTAGGAATAATTACAGAATAAGTAACTGAAATGTAATTCCATAAAATGGATGTCAGAGCATTTCTGTTAACAATAAAATATGAAAAAAAAAAGAAAAAGATGAATTGGTCATCAGACTGAACAAAAGGCAAACAAAGAAACTATATCAGACTATTCGAATTTCACAACTTGGCCATGTTTGTTTGTATCAAAAAATCTGCTGATCTCCCTGGTACAAAAAGAATACGGCAGAGTTAGCATAGGCACACAGAGGGACAAATAAGGATGATTAAACAAAGGAATAGATCAGCTTTGTGCAGAACATGATTAGGTGGAATAGCTCTAAGAAGACAAGAAAAGACAATCCAGGAGGAAGAAAAGGCCTATAAACTCAGGAGTTATGCAAATAACAAGGGTAAGAAATTACTATTAATCATCTCTTCTAACACAAGAACAAAAAATCAACAATTAAACTAACTACAGTTTCCAAACAAGAAAAGGGAATTACACAATGTAAAGTTAAGCTGCGACAGTCCTTCTCACAGGATGTTGCTAAAAACTCAGATGGGTTAAAAATTGAGTTTAGATAAAACAAATAACTCTCACTAGATTTATTATTATTTTTGCCATTTAACAAAGATACTGCTGCTGGTTCAGAAGTTCCTGAAATACACTTTACAGGAGACAGGGAAAACATACTGAGGAATTATTGCTAGAATCTTGCGCTGTCTTTATTCTTTTTTTCCCGAGCATCCACAGTATTCACCATCATCAGGCCACCTATTTAATTAGGAGGCCTTGGGTTTGTTCCAGTAGATTAATTTCTTTGCTTTATATATAAATCTCTCTTCTACAAATCTTTGCACACCTTCTGATACAGATCTATTTTATATTGCAGTTTGTTATGTTTTTCTGAATCAGATTTTTCTCAATATTTTAATAGCATTTGAAAATGCCTGCACAACATTCTACAGTTCACGTGATAGAATAGAATAGAACAGAACAGAACAGAACGTTTCAGTTGGAAGGGGCCTACAATGATCTAGTCCAACTGCCTGACCATACTGTAAAGAAAACCCTTCATGGAACACAGGTGAATGAATTGGCCTAACATACCTCTATCAGTAAAGTCAAGAATTTCTAGGAGTTTGTAGGAAAAATTTCCTTTTATGAAGAAACAAAGAGCAGAACTCCAGCCAACTCTCTTTTTCCTTGTAATCATAGAAAACCACTTATTTAGGCATATGCCCTTCAGACCCCAGTGGAGATGACCTCGATCTCTAGTGTACACTAAAAGGGAAATTTAAAAAACTCCTTTACCCTACCCAGGAAGTAATTTCTTATTTTTAGTAATTGTCTGTTTTCCCTTTTTGTTTGAAATAAACAATTGCTTGCTCACACAAAAAATAATCTATTGTATGTATTAACACTCAAGGAGAACAAAATAAGTTGTTATTATCAGTAGACAAGTTAATTATTTTGCTTTTACCTCCAGGTTTCTAGATGCTGATGGCTGTCTTATATTTGTATTTGTATTTGTGGCTGTGTGTGCCATTGTGCCTTCAGAGGTAATATACCCGAACTGTAAACATGTTTTTGTATCAGCTGATGCAATGTGAAATGTTACGAACCAGAAGTACTTCAATGAGAACATTTCCCTGTCTTTGAAGTACCTTTTGACAGTTCTTGTTTAAAGAGGTGTGAACACTTCAAAATAAAAACAACCTTGTGACCCCTAGTATTAAGATGAATCTCTTCTTATATGCTTGTGTTTCATTCAGTTAATTGTTTTCAGCTAACACGAGTGAGATCTAGTTACTTTAGCATTCCTCAAAATAAAGTGACTGCACATAAAGAGAAAACTTGCATGGTGGATGAAAGTTCTGTTAAATTTCTGTAGAATTACAAAGCTCAGCAGAAACTATTCACTGAGTTTGCAGAAAGAGAAAAAACATTCCTGCAGAAACAAGTTTCTGAAGTAGAAACTTCCCAGTAAATATACACAAACAAGCCTGCAGGAACAAACGAGCAGGCTCCTAAACTGGTATCCATGTTGTTTAATAAATCTCTTAAAGCAACTTGTTACTTCAGATAGATGGTTATGTGGAGTAGGATTGTATATGATGATGGGATTACACATGATTCACACTACCTAAAATCTACTTCAGAGTATAATATGATTGAGTCATTGTCCTGATTTCGGCTGGGATAGGGTTAAATTTCTTCCTAGTGCTGTGTTTTGGATTTAGTACGAGGAGAATGTTGATAACACACTGATGTTTTCAGTTGTTGCTAAGTGCCCTCCTAGTCCAAGGACAGCTCCCGTGCCTACTGACTGAGCTAGGTGCACAAGATGGGAGGGAACATAATCAGGACAGCCAGACCAGCTGGCCAGTGGGGTATTCCATACCATGTGACATCATGCTCAGTATATGAACGGTAGGCGTGATCCAGGAAGTACCGATCGCTACTTGGTTATCGGTCAGCGCGGGTGGTGAGCAATTGCATTGTGCATCACTCATTTTGTATATTCTATCATTATTATCACTATTATTTTCCCTCTTCTGTTCTATTAAACTGTCTTTATCTCAACCCACGAGTTTTTCTCACTCCTACCCTTCCGATTCTCTCCCCGTCCCACTGGGGGGCGGGGGGAGTGAGCGAGCGGCTGCGTGGTATTTGGCTGCCTGCCAGATTAAACCACGACAGTCCTTTTTGGTACCCAACGTGGGGCACGAAGGGTTGAGATAACGATAGATCTGACCAAAGTGTGTTAAGGCAAAATTGTTATAAGCATCCATTATATTGATTGGTCACAATGTTGATGTATTGGCTGTCAAAGTTGTGGGGCTGGCTCTCAATGTTGGGTCATGTAATACCTTGCTTGCAGTATATGTTCCCTTTTGTGCTGTTTATCATTATTCGGAACTGGGCCAAGATTATCATTTCGCTGCTGTTTTATGAGGTGATAAAATCATTGGTCGTAAGTCTAATCTGGTATCTGTACTCGGCACTGCCGTCATTTCTGTACATCGGGAACCACCTCTTAGAAATTATTGGCAATTGCACTTTTTTCTCCTCGGATAATGAATTTAAGGAGGAGACGGGATGGGACACTCTCTCCCACTTGTTCATCTTCCCTTCCATATCGCCAGAAACTCCTTTTTCTTCTATCCTCTTCACAAAGATGTCCACAATATTCCCTGAGAATTTTGAATATCCTTGGGATGTTCAAACAAGCATGTTCATATTGCTACTATGTGAGTAGTAGCTCACCACTACTCCTGAATGTGGTTCAGGCCTTGTTTAGGGTTAAACAACTATTCAGGAATACTGTCCAGAGATCAACCCTCAGGAACAAGAAAAGAGGGAGAGCAAGCAGCGGTGCCTCATCGGGGCGGGCGGAGCGGCGAGTCTCGGGGGCGGCTACAGACATGGCGGCTACTCAAAATCCCACGACAGGCACTGCGGCTATTCCAACCCCCACGACAACCCCTGTGGCTACTCAAACCCTGGCAACAGTCACTACAGTTACTCCAACCCCCATGACAAGCACTGCAGCTACCCAAACCCCAGCAATAGGCACTACAGCTGAACCAGAGGACCAACCCTTGCTGGTATCCGTTGCCCCTGTACAGAAGAGGAAATCTTGGAAGCGGAGGTCAGGTCGTTTAGAAAGAGATGGCGGAAGAGCAGGGCCATCACGAGGAGAGGAGGAAGAAGAGGAAGAACTCATAAACGAGATGGAAACCACCCGATCCCTATCCCTGAGTGAGCTGCGAGATATGCGGAAAGATTTCAGCCGACGTCCAGGCGAGTATATTGTTACCTGGCTGCTCCGATGCTGGGATAATGGGGCCAGTAGCCTGGAATTAGAGGGGAAAGAAGCCAAACAGCTGGGATCCCTTGCTAGGGAAGGAGGCATTGACAAAGCAATTGGAAGAGAGACACAGGCCCTCAGCCTCTGGAGGCGACTGCTGTCAGGCGTGAAGGAAAGGTATCCCTTCAAGGAAGATGTTATATATCGCCCAAGCAAATGGACCACTATGGAGAGAGGTATCCAGTACCTGAGAGAACTAGGTGTGCTGGAGGTAGTTTATAGTGACCTGGATGATGACCAAACACCCAAAGATCCAGATGACGTCCAGTGCACGCGACCCATGTGGCGGAAATTACTACGGAGCGCACCAGCGTCATATGCCAATGCGTTGGCACTACTGTGCTGGAAAGAGGAAGAAGCACCAAAGGTAGATGAGTTGGTTAGCAATCTCCGGGAATATGAAGAAACTGTCTCCTCCTCCCTTGTCTCAGCTGTGGAGAAACTGTCCCAGGTCCCAGGAGGTCCAGCAACTAAAAGACGATAGGTCCTATTCTCCACCTGTACGGACCAGTATCTCAGCCATTAAGGGTCAGCATTTTTCTCCTCAAGAGAGAGGATATCGAAAGTACACACCACGGGGCACCCTGTGATTTTACCTGCGTGACCACAGAGAGGACATGAGGCGGTGGGATGGAAAACCTACCTTGACCCTAGAGGCACGTGTACGTGAGTTGCAAGGAAAAAAAATCACACAAGGGGGTTCTCCCAGGAAAAATGCTGCTCCAGTTGTCAGGAAAAACCTGTCTCACGACGGTCCAGTTTCCAGTGAACAGTTCCCCAGACAGAGTAGAAGGGCTGATCTTACTTTGGATTGTAATGAAGGAATTCTTGACTCATGTTTGCAAGAAGTGAGAAACAGAAATTATGACCAGGACTAGAGGGGCCCTGCCTCCGGCCAGGTGGAGGAAAGGGACAACCGGGTTTACTGGACTGTGGATTCGATGGCCTGGCACATCAGAGCCACAGGAGTATAAGGCACTAGTAGACACTGGTGCACAGCGTACCCTGATGCCATCAAACTATAAAGGGGCAGAACCCATTTGTATTTCTGGAGTGACAGGGGGATCCCAAGAGTTAACTGTATTGGAGGCCGAAGTGAGCCCAACCGGGAATGAGTGGCAGAAGCACCCCATTGTGACTGGCCCAGAGGCTCCGTGCATCCTTGGCATAGACTACCTCAGGAGAGGGTATTTCAAGGACCCAAAAGGGTACCGGTGGGCTTTTGGTATAGCTGCCCTGGAGACAGAGGACATTAAACAGCTGTCCACCTTGCCCGGTCTCTCAGAGGATCCTTCTGTTGTGGGGTTGTTGAGGGTTGAAGAACAACAGGTACGAATCGCTACCACAACAGTGCACCGGCGACAATATCGCACCAACCGAGATTCCCTGATCCCTATCCATGAGCTGATTCGTCGATTGGAGAGCCAAGGAGTGATCAGCAAGACTCGCTCACCCTTCAACAGATCCACACTTCACTGGAACAGGGTGAGGCTCCAGAACACCTGCAATACATTGATGACATCATTGTATGGGGCAACACAGCAGAGGAAGTTTTTGAGAATGGGAAGGAAATAATTCAAATCCTTCTGAAGGCCGGTTTTGCCATAAAACAAAGCAAGGTCAAGGGACCTGCACAGGATATCCAGTTTTTAGGAATAAAATGGCAAGATGGACGTCGTCAGATCCCAATGGATGAGATCAACAAAATAACAGCCATGTCCCCACCAGTTAGCAAAAAGGAAACAGAAGTTTTCTTAGGCGTTGTGGGTTTTTGGAGAATGCATATTCCAAATTACAGTCAGATCGTAAGCCCTCTCTATCAAGTGACCAGGAAGAAGAACGACTTCAAATGGGGCCCTGAGCAACGACAAGCCTTTGAACAAATTAAACGGGAGATAGTTCAGGCAGTAGCCCTTGGGCCAGTCCGGGCAGGACAAGATGTGAAGAATGTGCTCTACACCGCAGCCGGAGAGAATGGTCCTACCTGGAGCCTCTGGCAGAAAGCACCAGGGGAGACTCGAGGTCGACCCTTAGGGTTCTGGAGTCGGGGATACAGAGGATCCGAGGCCCGCTACACTCCAACTGAGAAGGAGATATTGGCAGTATATGAAGGGATTTGAGCTGCTTCGGAAGTGGTTGGTACTGAAGCACAGCTCCTCCTGGCACCCCGACTGCCGGTGCTGGGCTGGATGTTCAAAGGGAGGGTCCCCTCTACACATCATGCAACCGATGCTACGTGGAGTAAGTGGGTCGCACTGATCACACAACGGGCCCGAATAGGAAACCCCAGTCACCCAGGAATCTTGGAGGTGATCACGAACTGGCCAGAAGGCAAAGATTTTGGAATATCCCCAGAGGAGGAGGTGACGCGTGCTGAAGAGGCTCCACTGTATAATAAACTACCAGAAAACGAGAAGCAATATGCCCTGTTCACTGATGGGTCCTGTCGCCTTGTGGGAAAGCACTGGAGGTGGAAAGCTGCTGTATGGAGTCCTATACGCCAAGTTGCAGAAACTGCTGAAGGAGAAGGTGAATCGAGCCAGTTTGCAGAGGTGAAAGCCATCCAGCTGGCCTTGGACATTGCTGAATGAGAAATAGGGCCAGTACTTTATCTCTATACTGACTCATGGATGGTGGCAAATGTCCTGTGGGGGTGGTTGCAGCAGTGGAAGCAGAACAACTGGCAGCGCAGAGGTAAACCCATCTGGGCTGCCGCGTTGTGGCAAGATATTGCTGCCCGAGTAGACAACCTGGTTGTAAAAGTACGTCACGTAGATGCTCACGTACCCAGGAGTCGGGCCACTGAAGAACATCAAAACAACCAGCAGGTGGACCAGGCTGCTAAGATTGAAGTGGCTTAGGTGGATCTGGACTGGCAACATAAGGGTGAATTATTTATAGCTCGGTGGGCCCATGATGCGTCAGGCCATCAAGGAAGAGATGCAACATATAGATGGGCTCGTGATCGAGGGGTGGACTTAACCATGGACGCTATTGCACAGGTTATCCATGAATGTGAAACATGTGCTGCAATCAAACAAGCCAAGTGAGTAAGGCCTCTTTGGTATGGAGGACGATGGTTGAAATATAAATATGGGGAGGCCTGGCAGATTGATTATATCACACTCCCACAAACCCGGCACGGCAAGCGCTATGTGCTCACCATGGTGGAAGCAACCACCGGCTGGCTAGAAACATACCCTGTGCCTCATGCCACTGCCCGGAACACCATCCTGGGCCTTGAAAAGCAAGTCCTATGGCGACATGGCACCCCAGAAAGAATTGAGTCAGACAACGGGACTCATTTCCGAAACACCCTCATAGACACCTGGGCCAAAGAGCATGGCATTGAGTGGGTCTATCACATCCCCTACCATGCACCAGCCTCCGGGAAAATCGAACGATACAATGGACTGCTAAAGACTACATTGAGAGCAATGTGTGGTGGGACATTCAAGCATTGGGATACACATTTAGCAAAAGCCACCTGGTTAGTCAACACTAGGGGGTCTGTTAATCGAGCTGGCCCTGCCCAATCAAGACTTTTATGTGCTGTAGATGGAGATAAAGTCCCTGTCGTGCACATAACAAATATGCTGGGGAAGACAGTCTGGGTTACTCCTGCCTCTGGCAAGGGAAAACCCATCCATGGGATTGCTTTTGCTCAAGGACCTGGGTGCACTTGGTGGGTGATGCGAAAGGATGGGGAAGTCCGGTGTGTACCTCAAGGGGATTTGATTTTGGGTGAAAATAGCCAATGAACTGAATTTTATGATGTCAATTGTTATATGATATTGTATATCATTATTTCTATGGTTGCTATCAATGGTATAGCAGTGAAAATCACCCAGATTAATGAAGAATGAACTAACTCCGATGAAACCGAGCAAAATGCAACGATGATAGAACTGGACGAGCGCAGCAGTACCGAAATGAGAACTGGCTTCAGGATGCAACCGCCCAACACCACACACCATCCTTCTGGCCCTGAAAGACTGTTATGACAGATGGAGCCCAAAGTTGTGGACTAAAAGAACTCAATGGACATTTGTATATATTTATGTATATATATGTATGTATATGTATTATATGTATATATGTATGTATATGTATTATATATGTGTATATATATATAAAAGATAGTGGTGATTAATTGAAATATATCGAAAAATGTGAGACCTAAGCATAACGTAAATGGTATGGAATAAGGGGTGGATACTGTCCTAGTTTCGGCTGGGATAGGGTTAAATTTCTTCCTAGTGCTGTGTTTTGGATTTAGTATGAGGAGAATGTTGATAACACACTGATGTTTTCAGTTGTTGCTAAGTGCCCTCCTAGTCCAAGGACAGCTCCCGTGCCTACTGACTGAGCTAGATACACAAGATGGGAGGGAACATAATCAGGACAGCCAGACCAGCTGGTTAATGGGGTATTCCATACCATGTGACGTCATGCTCAGTATATGAACGGTAGGCGTGATCCAGGAAGTACCGATCGCTACTTGGTTATTGATCAGCGCGGGTGGTGAGCAATTGCATTGTGTATCACTCATTTTGTATATTCTATCATTATTATCATTATTATTTTCCCTCTTCTGTTCTATTAAACTGTCTTTATCTCAACCCACGAGTTTTTCTCACTCCTACCCTTCCAATTCTCTCCCCGTCGCACTGGGGGGCGGGGGGAGTGAGCGAGCGGCTGCGTGGTATTTGGCTGCCTGCCAGATTAAACCACGACAGTCATCTAGCACTTTCACTCTTTTTTGAGGCTATATTTATCAAAGTTGTTCAGCTTTAGTAACTGAAAAAGCAGTGTGATCTAAGATAGCGTCACTATAATTCTGATATTTGGAACCACCTTACTATTTCACGTGCTCACTACCTCTCCTCAGACATGCTGGTTTATTCTTATCTGACATGCCATTCTAGGTGAAGGGTAAACTGATAAACTTCAGGAAGGACTATTTATCTTACAAAACAGTGCTGCCACAGTAGTATCCTGAAGCTTAATAAAACCCTATTGTTCCTCACTTATCCCAGAGTTGCTACCATATCCTCTTTCACACATTATTTATTAACTTAACAAAAAAATTTTTACTCTTCATTTGCATGATAAACTCTCCATTCTCCTGACCACCTTATTACTTTTCACAGCACACGATATGTAGTTTGATTTTGTCTGTCTTAAACATGTAAGAGTAGACTTCTGGCCAATGTTCCAAACCCTGTTCATTATATCTTCTCATCTGAGCAGCTTCAACTGCTTCAAGTTTTTCTTGGTTTTCAAAGCAAGAACAGTCAACTGCATGTTTTCCTTCTTTCTTCTACATGCATTGGGCTGGAAAGACAAATATAGGGAAATTCTAAATGCCATAACCGTATTAAACAATCAAGAAACGCAACACATATTCAACATTAAACCAGTTTTTTGTTTATTATTACCTCTATTTTGTTTAAGAAAAAAAAAACTAATCCTGGTCTTATGGAGTGATTCACCACCTACAGTTTTCAGGCCAAACATTCAACGAGCAAAAATTACAAGAAAAAAGAAAATGCAGTGTTATCTATGCCTCTGTATCTGTTAAAAGAATAAAATGGACAAATGTGAACTACAGGTAGGGCTGCATCTCTATGAAACAGTGTGCTTAAGTTGGCAATGATACCTTTACACACATACTTAAAGTGTAAAAATGTGTTTTTCCATATAATATCATGTAGGAAAGGAGCAACTGGCTTTATGATACTATTCTAGGATTGTATATAGAATTTACCTAATTAAATTTTACTAAAGAATCAATCCACCAAGTCTTGGTATCATAAATTATGCTGTCTGTATTTTAATTTCATTTTAGCTGATAGCCCATTTATTTGACCTATAGCTGCTAATAACTCCTGTATTTCTATTTGTATTTCTACAGTCACCCTATCTATATCTTTTTTTGCAAGATGCTTTGTGATAGTCTTTGACAATACTCTTGGCAGCTATAGCTCCCCATGTGATAAACACAACATGTTCTGAAGGTCTGATTGACTTATATTCGTAATTGGGTCTAAACAATTGAGAAGCCAGTCACTTATTCAGAGAAGAGGGCTTGTGTTTTATATTTCAGAATATCTAAATAAACATAATATGAATGTCTTATGAACGAAACAATCATAGTTTTTTTTAGCAACTCACTGATTTTATATACTAAATACTGTTTTTTTAAAAGCCTACCTATAATATGCCACTATTTTAAGGATGCAGAAAGTAAAAAAAAAAAATTGTCAGTTATACTTTCATTTTTCTCATGGGCTTGCAACACAAAGGGCACTTTTGGTTCTGTCCTGGTTTTGGCTGGGATAGAGTTAATTTTCTTCATAGTAGCTCGTATAGTGCTGTGTTTTGAATTTAGTATGAGAAGACTGTTGATAACACACTGATGTTTTAGTTGTTGCTAAGTAGTGCTTACCAGAAGTCAAGGACTTTTCAGCTTCCCATGCTCTGCCAGGTGCACAATAAGCTGGGAGGGAGCATAGCCAGGACAGCTAACCCGAACTGGCCAACAGGGTATTCCATACTATATGACGTCATGCTCAGTATATAAACTGGGGGGAGTTGGCTGGGGAGCAGTGACCACTGCTCAGGAACTGGCTGGGCATCGGTTGGCAGGTGGTGAGCAATTGCATTGTGCATCACTTATTTTGTATGTTCTATCATCATTATTATTAGTAGTAATATTTCCTTTCCTCTTCTATTCTATTAAACTGTCTTTATCTCAATCCACAATTTTCCTTTTTTTTTCCAGTTCTCTCCCCCATCCCACTGGGGGCGGGGGAAGCGAGTGAGTGGCTGTTTAGTTGCCAGCTGGGGTTAAACCATGACAGGTTCTAACAGAGTCTTTTGACATGACTTTTTCCTTAGATTAATTCCACCTTGTTTTTTTCATCCTTTGCAGTGAATATGCTAATAGAATTTACTGAATACAGCTCTTTTCATAAGTTTCTGCCTTTTTTCCTTTACTGTAAGCTGTAAATCAATAGTAACTGATTCCTGGGGCCAAATATGTTGACAGCAGCTTAATCAACTCGTGTCCATGTTACTTTCAATGTCATCTCTAGCCACAAGGCAGTAAATTCTTTCAGAGCATTTTTCTTTGAACCGTTCTGCTGTATTTTCTCTTTGTTTGTTTTGGAACGTATTTCTGTCCCTTTCCCTCAAGAAGTGCTTTTAGTCAGCAGTTTTAGAGAGTGTCTCTTTCCTCCCAGCCCTCCTTGTCTTCATGTAGTTCCTTTATACTTTCCCTCCTAAGAATTTGTACAATCTTTGGCAAGATTAGTATGCTTGATCTTAGTAGACATTTTATGCTTGTAATAACTGTACTATGATTGAGGCAATGTAATTCCTGTCTGTGCTATATATTCTTGTGCCACATATATGGCTAAACTGCACTCACAATTTCTCAAAAATATGAAATGAAGCAAATTTTGAAAAACCCTCAACTGGAAATATTATCTTGGAGGAGAAGTAATGAAAGGAGAGAAAGAAATAAATAGGAATATTCAGTATTTACAAAGATAAAGGAAAACTGGTATGTCTTTCCATTTGTTAAGTTATATTGCTGTTTGTAATGAATAGTCTAGTAATATGATGCATATCACTAGGTCATCAATAGCATCTTCTGAACATCTTAAGTTCAAAGCTTAATTGTAACAGGTTGATGAGCACAATTACTAAAAAAGTATTTCCTAAATATAAATACTTTAATCAGTCCTCTGGACAACTGGATGTAGCAAGGAAAAAGCCCCATCAATTCCTCTGCAGAAAGGAGTGCCACCATCTCAAATCTATAAGAATAATATTAATTGCAGAATAGGAAAGTGATACATTTATAACTGTTTCATAAAGCATTGCATGTATACCTGCCAGCCAAAAGTCAGCCTTACAGTCACTTTGTTAGGTGTAGTCTCTAGAACTCGCTATAAAAATATGTTTTCTCTCTCTGGCAATTCAACAGGAGTGGCTGTCTTAGAAAGGATCTTGTAAGCAGTAGCCAGGAACTTGTAAGCAGGAGCCATTCGTGCATCAAACAGTAAAGTTCACCTGTGATTTTATTGGTAAGAAAAATCCAGAATCTGTGGGTTGGACCTTTTTTTTTTTTCCTTTTTTCTTTTTAGAACAAAACTAAAAGCCCTGTCATAAGTGGGACAAAATAAACAACCTGTAGTGGATGTGGGTACTGGGTTAGTTTCAGAATTTACAAGATTAGATCCTTTACTAGGCTATACGCCTTCCTAGAGGGAATCTAGACCCATATTCCCTAGATCTAACCTTGCCTTCCCCATGGAAGGACACTGCTGTTGGTCAGGCAGAAAATCATGTTGGTTTCTGCTGTGCAGCTGCTTGCAGTTACTAGTCCCAGGTATTACTGGTTAAGGTCTTGGACATATCCAGGCATTTGTCTTCATACATCTCCCTGATTTCCAGGAACTTCCCCCACTTCCCAGATCTTTTCTTCAGCTAAGATCTTCACCTTCTTTTCAGGACTTTAAGACCAGAGTTTTCTCAGTCTAAATAGTATATGTGCAGAACATATGATCAGTCTTCTAATTGATAATTCTGTCTCATTTTTTATTATTTGGAGGATTCAGGACTCTTTTGTTTAGACCAGGTGTTACCAAAAATTTACAGCCAGCCCGTACCAGTTGTAGCTAGCAAGCAGCAAGCAGGCTTCTGCTCAAGAGATCAAAAATTCAATTTTGAACATTTACACACACAATGATCTGGTTCCTATCAGCGTTCACAATTTAAGTTATTTTTTTGCCTGCCACAACCCCCAAGAAATTTGTTCATTTTGAATGTGAGGTTCAGGTGTATTGCACTTACTAAAGCCACCTGACTTTTAGACAAAGATACAATTTTCTGATTTGACTTAAGGTGTCAAAAATTAAGAATTTAATTTCAGCTGGTAACCTACTTCTTTTTGATCACTCTAGCACACAATCCCAGCATTTAACATAAGGCATCCTAAAATAGAAGCTGAAAGCAAACAAGAGGAACTACTAGCTCAGGAATCAAGACCTTCTCCTGAAGTGTGCCCTTTTTCCAGTTCAGTCTATTTATTTAAATCTGTTTCTCCCACATCTAAAGCAAGTACAGGAGCCATATGTTCTATGCCAATATTTCCTGAAGATTGCTTTAAAGATCTTTTTCTGACTAGATTTCCATTTTAATGAACTGAGAAAACAAATATTTCTCAAGGTTTATTTTTTAAAATATCGCTCTCCTGACTATGGTTTAGAAAAGACTGCTGTAATACACAATATTTCTAGATATTGTGAACACAGGTGTTGTATTTGGGAAGACATGAAAGAATTGTGTGTATACAAAATAGTATGCAAAAAAACCCACATTCGCTTGCATAAGGGAAAGTCAAATCCATTTTGCTCAAGGAGGAAGTCTTTGAGGTCAGAGCCTTTGACTATTATTTCTGAAAGTTTTATCTTTTTTATCTTAAGCCACATAAAATTACTGTTTCAATTTCCTTCCACTGTACAGGAATACTTAAAATGCATTTTTAATGGCATCAATCTAGCAACTTTCCTAATACAAAGGTATAAAGATGTAAAAATTGAATGTATATTGGTCAGTTTTAATAAGGACCAGCAATAGCTTCATTGATATATCATGATAATATGGGCTTTTGGTTTTTTTGGAGAGAGTGGGAAGAGGGTTGTTTTGGGTTGTTGGTTTTGTTGGATTTTTTTTTTAAGGTTGAGAAGCAAAATAATTCTGGATTTTCTGATTATATTACAAAGGTGGTATTTTTATAGCTGCATCACAGTCATACCATGTTACAACTCTTTTACTACAACTAGTACTTTTATATGACACGTAACAGATTCCAAAACACATGCTGTATTATGTGATGAACTTCAGAACAGAATTTGGTCTCTTCAAGGATCTGCTTGAAAGAGTCCCATGGGATAGGGCCCTTAAGGGAAGATGGGCCCAAAATAGCTAGTTAATATTTAAGGATCACCTCCTCCAAGTTCAAGAGCAGTCTATCCCAACAAGTAGGAGGTCAAACAAGAATGCCAGAAGGCCTGCATGGATGAACAAAGAGCTCCTAGCAAAACTCAAACATAAAAAGGAAGTATGCAGAGGGTGGAAGCAGGAACAGGTGACCTGGGAGGAATATAGAGGCACTGTCAAAGCATACAGAGAAGCAGTTCAGAAAACCAAAGCTTACCTGGAATTGAAGGCAGCAAGAGATGTCAAAGGCAACAAGAAGAGCTTCTATAAGTATGTAAGTGGCAAGAGGAAAGCTAGGGAAAATGTGGGCCCCCTGCTGAATGGTGCAGGGGCCATGGTGATACAAGACATGGAAAAACCTGAGGTGCTGAATGCCTTCTTCACCTCGGTCTTCAGTAGCAAGACTGGCTTTCAGAAATCTGAGGCCCCAGAGACGAGGAGGAAAGATTGAATCAAGGAAGAGTGTCGTGGTTTAACCCCAGCCAGCAACTAAACACCACACAGCCACTCGCTCACCCCCCCACCTCCAGTAGGATGGGGGAGAGAATCGGGAGAGCACAAGTAGGAAAACTTGCGGGTTGAGGTAAAAACAGTTTAATAATGGAAATAAAACAAAGTAGAACAGAAATAATAACAATGATAACAAAAATAACAGAATATACAAAGCAGGCGATGCACAATGCAACTGCTCACCAACTGCTAACTGCGTGTTGCGAACGGCGAGAGAGTTCCCCCTCCACCCCCTAGTTTTTATACTGAGTATGACGTCATATGGTATAGAATACCCGACTGGCCAGCTGGGTCAACTGCCCCAGCTATGCTCCCCCCGCCAGCTTCCCCTGCACTTGGCAGAGCACGGGAGGCTGGAAAGTCCCCTGTGTAAGCACCACCCAGCAACAACCAAAGCATCAATGGGCCATCAATGTCCTGTCATACCAAACCCAAAACACAGCACCCCCGCCCCCCAGCTACTGGGAAGAAAACAGTTAACTCTGTCCCAGCTGGAACCGGGACAAAGATGTACCCTTGGTGGAAGAGGATGAGGTTAGAGAGTACTTAAAAAACCTAGACATACATAAGTCCACAGCCCTGATGGGATGCTAGTTGAGGGAGCTGACTGATCTCGTTACATGGCCACTTTCAATAATTGTACGATCATGGCAATTGGGAGAGTTGCTTGAGGACTGCAGGAAAGCAAATGTCACTCCTATCTTCAAGAAGGGCAAGAAGGAGGACCAGAGAAATAAAAATCAATCAGAAAACGCTGAAAGATCTGGATTATTCAGCCTGGAGAACAGAAAGCTCAGGGGGATCTCATCAATGTACACAAATGTCTGAAGGGAGGGTGTAAAGAAGTGCGGTGGGTGGCTGGCTACCAGACCCCAACCAGCTGCTCTCTCACACCACCTCCCTAACAGGACAGAGGGAGAAAATAAGATGGAAAAGCTTATGGATTGAGATAAAGACAGTTTAAAAAGAAAAGCAAAAGCCGCATGTGGAATCAAAACAAAAAGAGGAATTTATTCACTACTTCCTATCAACACACAGGTGTCCAACCACTTCCTAGAAAAGGAAGACCTCAGCATGGGTAACAGTTGCTTGGGAAGACAAACACCATAACCACAGAAGTCCCTGCATCCTCCCCCTTTTCCTCAGCATTTATGGTTGAGCGCTATGTTGTAGACGACACCAAGTTGGGTGGGAGTGTTGATCTGCTTAAGGGTAGGAAGGCTCTGCAGAGGGATCTAGACAGGCTGGATCCAATTGTATGAGGTTCAACAAGGCCAAGTGCCGGGTCCGGCACTTCAGCCACAACAACCCCAGGCAACGCTACAGGCTTGGGGAAGAGTGGCTGGAAAGCTGCCCAGAGGAAAAGGACCTGGGGGTGCTGGTTGACAGCCAGCTGAACATGAGCCGGCAGTGTGCCCAGGTGGCCAAGAAGGCCAAGGGCATCCTGGCCTGTACCAGAAATAGTGTGGCCAGCAGGAGTAGGGAAGTGATCGTGCCCCTATACTTGGCACTGGTGAGGCCGCACCTCAAATACTGTGTTCAGTTTTGGGCCCCTCACTCCAAGAAGGACATGGAGGTGCTGGAGCGTGTCCAGAGGAGGGCAACGAAGCTGGTGAAGGGCCTGGAGCACAAGCCTTATGAGGAGCGGCTGAGGGAACTGGGGTTGTTTAGTCTGGACAAGAGGAGGCTGAGAGGAGACCTCATCGCGCTCTACAACTACCTGAAAGGAGGTTGTAGCGAGGTGGGTGTTGGTCTCTTCTGCCAAGTAACTAGCGATAACACGAGAGGAAATGGCCTCAAGTTGCACCAAGGGAGGTTTAGATTGGACATTAGGAGAAATTTCTTTACTGAAAGAGTGGTCAGGCCTTGGAACAGGCTGCCCAGGGAAGTGGTTGAGTCACCATCCCTGGAAGTATTTAAAAGACGTGTAGATGAGGTGCTGTCCTGGTTTCGGCTGGGATAGGGTTAAATTTCTTCCTAGTGCTGTGTTTTGGATTTAGTATGAGGAGAATGTTGATAACACACTGATGTTTTCAGTTGTTGCTAAGTGCCCTCCTAGTCCAAGGACAGCTCCCATGCCTACTGACTGAGCTAGGCACACAAGATGGGAGGGAACATAATCAGGACAGCCAGCCCAGCTGGCTAATGGGGTATTCCATACCATGTGACGTCATGCTCAGTATATGAACGGTAGGCGTGATCCAGGAAGTACCGATCGCTACTTGGTTATCGGTCAGCGCGGGTGGTGAGCAATTGCATTGTGTATCACTCATTTTGTATATTCTATCATTATTATCATTATTATTTTCCCTCTTCTGTTCTATTAAACTGTCTTTATCTCAACCCACGAGTTTTTCTCACTCCTACCCTTCCAATTCTCTCCCCGTCGCACTGGGGGGGCTGGGGGAGTGAGCGAGCAGCTGCGTGGTATCTGGCTGCCTGCCAGGTTAAACCACGACAGGTGCTTAGGGACATGGTGTAGTGGGCATGGTGGTGTTGAGTTGATGGTTGGACTCGATGATCTTAGAGGTCTTTTCCAACCTTCATGATTCTATGATTCTATGTCGTTTGGTGTGGAATACCACTTTGGTCTGTTCGGGTCAGCTGTCCCAGCTATGTCCCCTCCCAGCCTCTTACCCACCCTCAACCTACTAGCCTTTGGGGGAGGGAGAGGTGGGACCGAGGCTGGAGAGAAAGTTTTGATGCTGCGCAAGCACTGTTCAACAATAGCCAAAACACTGGTATGTTATTAACACTGTTTTAACCACAAATGCAAAGCACAGAACCATAGAGGCTGCCATGACAAAAGTTAACTCCAACCCAGTCAGACCCACCACAAGAAGTCAGAGACAGCCTCTTTTCAGTGGTATCCAGTGACAAGACAAGAGGTATTGGGCAAAAAATGAAACAGCAGAGGTTCCATCTGAACATAAGGAAATACCTTTTAATGTGAGGGCAACTAAGCAAAGAAACAGGTGGCCCATACAGGTAATGGAGTCTCCATCCTTGGAGATATTCAAAAGCTGTCTAGACATGTTCCTGGGAAACCTGCTCTGGGTGGCCCTGCTTGAGCAGAGGAGTTGAACAAGATGACCTCTAAAGGGCCCTTCCAACCCCAGACATTCTGTGATTCTATGATAATTTACAAAGGTAACTTTCTTTTAGTAGGTGTTTCATTAATGTATTTAGAATCTTCAATACAACATACCAAAGAGGAATGCTATTGTCTATAACCTGTCATTAATTTATGTTACTTTGTCTTCAATTGCAAATAAAAGGAAACAAGATACAGGCCAAAGAATTACAATGACCAATCAATCTATCATTAATAATGAGACAAACAGGTACCTGCCTGTATTTCATAGATGTGTTGAATGGAATAAAAAGAACTTTTGTGGTTTTGCTAGAATATCAAGGTCACAATGATAAACTAAACTTCCCCCCCCCCCCCCAAAGATTTCTACAGGCAATAACAACTCACATGGAAATACATACAAGGACTTTATGGAGAGATGAAATGGAATTTTCACCCCACAGTGATGCACACATGAGACATTTCCAGCTTGTTTATATAGGATTTTCCCTAATGAAAGCAGAATGAGGTCTGTTCTTACTAATTATACTGACTTGATACATGTTAAAAGCAAAATGAATCTATTATCAGGTACCCCCTATGAACAATTATGGAAACACTATTGCTGGAATTCTGTACTTATGTTCAAAAGAAACCATACCAGATGTGAGCTAACATTATGATTAAAATCAAAGCAAAAAGTAATAAGCAAACATAGTAGGAAATACTTTTCAAAAACTTTCACAGATTCCTTAGCATAATGAAAAAAGCCATCTTTGAAAAAGTTGCTTCAAAAAAACCCTAAAAGATATCTTATCTACTTTGCATATGAATACTCTCACTCATTCACATACGCTCTATCGTCTCACCTAAACCGTTATCTATTTATGTTTCCACTACTTCTTCACTAATGTGCATATAGTCACTTTGTTATTATCCTCACCTTGTAGGTGTCTTACCATTATACTCAGTGTCAAAAAAGTCTGAGGCCTATATAACACAGCTTTCAATAAATTGTATTTTTCTTCTTTATTTTCATTAACTATAAACCTGCACTACTTTGTAGACAGAAGTCACAAAGTAAAATGGTCTTATCCGTAACTTATTGGTATATGCACAATAGAAATGTCACTATATAATTAGGCATTTCAGGACTTTCAACAACCTGTTTCCCTTTGGATGTGCCTACAGTAGTGTTTTAATTCAGGACAGGAGTGTGCTTTTGAGCAGGATTTCCTCATCACCCCTTTTACTTAATTTTGGTTTTCACTGTGGATTAACCTTGGATCCTGCAGACTTAATTCCTTTCAGACGAAACCAAATTCCCTTTCAGATGAAACCAAACTTGAAGAAGTGCTCTAGAAATGAATTTAATGTACAGCAACTGCTAAGGAGCTTTCACTCCATGGGACCACAGTGGAACAATCCAGGATAAAGCTGGATTGTACTTATATATAATAACACATATAATGTGATGGCTCCACAGACTTTTAAAGGTAGATGATTAATAATTTTGTTTTGCAAATCAAGGTTTTGAAACACAAGCTGCTTCATAAGAGTGCAATTGGATTCTGACAGTAAAGTATGTAAATTTTGCTTAACTTTGCTCCTTGACTTCTACTGAAATAAAGCTACAACTTTCTGTAGTGAATTTAATTTAATTGGTCATAATCAAGCAGAAAAAATATGAAAACTTTAAAAGGGGCCCTGCTAATTGCAACTCAGTGTAATGACTAAGGCCTTTATTTTGACTCATCTACAGTACATGTGATGGAATTTCCACAGTATCTATGTAGGAGGAACCATCTGGAGTATATGGTGTTCAGCTATTCTAACATTTTGTATTGCAGAATATATATGCCCAACATACTGAAGTTGTAACAAAAAATATTGTTTGGCAGAATTTATGATAACATAATAAGGTCATAGAAAAATTCCAATTTTGAATAACTCATCATTACAAACTGTCAGGAATAGGCAAAATTATGTGACATAGGTCACTGCAAGTAATTAACTACTTTTTAAAATGTAACTTCAGTTTTATGAGGATTCATTACTGTATTTATGTTAAATATTTGTGCAGCTCAAAAGAGTTGCTTCATGTTTGACCAGAGAAAGACCTGATGATGTCCAAAAGTACCAATGCTTTGAAGTTAAGGCTACTGTCTCTTTGCATTGTGTCCTCAGAAAACATCAAACAGTTGCAAAGACACCATGTAACCTCAATTTCATTCTGAAATTCTGTTACTTTCAGATACAGGTATTGCAGTGAATGTCACTGCAGGAGCAGAAGACTACTCCTTCTCTCAGGTGATTATTTTATAATGGAGATCATAATTTCTATCAGTTCTTCATTACATTTTAACTGTTCTGTCTTGCTTGGCTGCATGCAAACACTTAATGAAAGTTGCAGCTGTTTTAGTACAAAAGAGCCTCGCTACAAAGAGGGCTGGTTGCGTGTCAGAGTTCTATGTATTCCAGCCATTCACAGACTGAATTCAAAGTCTTAAGGCTAATCTAAAAATGCAGCTATGGTGTACTTCAATAGTCAATAAACAAACAGCAAAGACTTTTTTTTCTTTTTTTTTTCTGCTAATGAT
This sequence comes from Calonectris borealis, assembly GCF_964195595.1. Lineage (NCBI taxonomy): Eukaryota > Metazoa > Chordata > Aves > Procellariiformes > Procellariidae > Calonectris > Calonectris borealis. Next base: position 22,163,131 of record NC_134315.1, read on the forward strand.
TATGCACATTAATAAGCAAGCCAGAGAAGACCTGGGAATGAAAAAAAAAGCCATTTCTTTCTAAGTTGCTAGGCTTCCTGTTTTGAAGTATCCCATTGACATTGCAATCAACCTGAATTCACAACCAACTCACACTGACATCTGGATCAGAGTCTCCTTAATGGTTTTTACCTCAAAACATGTTATTCATAGCAAGTGGGACAAAGGAGAGACAATACACATAAGCCAAAGGAAAAAGAATGAAAAAAAGAAAAGCTGAAAAACCTTGAAAATTTGAAAGAGAGAAGTGTGAGATTTTTTTTTCTAATACTGCTTACTTGCTCGATGTAAAAATGGGAGCCTAAAAGGTGGTGCATCATAGCTGCAAGAACTAGGTGGATTTATTTAGGTTTTTTGTTAAGGATCCTACTTACAATTTCCTTATTAAGTGACTTGTTTACAAACATATTCACAAACACAAAGATGTTGTGAAAATGTGATTTTTGAATAAGACCTATATTTGCACAAATTCCTAATGGTTTGACAAAAGTTCATTATGAAGTAATGCAATTGAAAAAAAATTGGAAACACAGTGAGTACAAAAGCATATATTGTTCCCCAAAATCAGTCTTAACTGATTTGTGCTTTTAATAAACTGTCATTTAAAAATTCCTATGCATAAAAGAGCGTTTTGTCTGTGTATAAGTATAATCATACATATGCATGAATCTCTCCTTGACCCAGAAAACATTTCAGGTTAATTTTCAGTACTCTTGAACTAGCTTCCTAAAATTATTTTTTGTTTCAGACTCACTTCAGGTGGGAAAGGATCCACATTATGTCCTCACCTGAAACTGAATTACAATTTTAGATAACAGTGTGTAGATTCTTCCACACAGATAATGCTGACAAAATTTAGGATATGCACACCTAAAGCTACCTGTACAGGCAAAATAAGTCCACCACTACCACATTACACACCTCTAAGGGGTGACCCAGTTCACTTGAAATCTGGCTGGTTTGTCGTCTGTAGACTGTATAAGGACTGAAGAACGCTTTGATATCTAAAATTGGGTGAGATGAATTCATGCCATGGTACTTAACACAGTGGGACGTATGGGTATATAGTGTACACGTGTACTTCAAAGTAAAGCAGTAAAGAGTATGATGTATCAACAGGAATACACTGATTTCCTTGCTGATTACAGCTGTACTAGGAGGCTAGTCACCCATTCCCTAGGTTTTGGACCAACAAGGACAGCCTATACATGTGTAGGTTATGAAACTTAACTGTCAAAACAGGGTGGCTGCATGTAAATGGAGAAGATTCTTCAGCCGTGCTAAACCTTTAATCCCGCCAGGGATTAATTTGAGAGCGAGCTCTGTGCCAAAGCCATACCAAGAACTATTGTAGTATTTTAACAAATAGAACATTTGAGTTTCAGTGTCTAGGACCATGCCTTGTCATGGTTTTTACTACTAATGGATGTAGACATTATGTCTTTTCCTTCAGTCAATACACACAAGCTCACTAGTTAAAACTGTGGCTATTAAAATTATCATCGTTACCTTCAACACAGGTATGGAGCTTGCTAGAGTTATTTTATCCTCCCCCAAATCTTACAATAATGCTGTATATTTGTCAATAATTAACTAATTCTTAAGTTTTTAGGTAGTCAACAAATCTCCAACTTACAAATTTCTGCCTTTCTTAAAATTAAAAAAGTCTTATGAGGAGCGGCTGAGGGAACTGGGGATGTTTAGCCTGAAGAAGAGGAGGCTGAAGGGAGACCTCATCGCACTCTACAACTACCTGAAAGGAGGTTGTAGTGAGGTGGGTGTTGGTCTCTTCTGCCAAGTAACTAGCGATAGGACGAGAGGAAATGGCCTCAAGTTGCACCAAGGGAGGTTTAGACTGGACATTAGGAAAAATTTCTTTACTGAAAGAGTGGTCAGGCTTTGGAACAGGCTGCCCAGGGAAGTGGTTGAGTCACCGTCCCTGGGAGTACTTAAAAGACATGTAGATGTGGTGCTGAGGGACACGGTTTAGTGAGCATGGTGGTGTTCGGTTGACGGTTGGACTCAATGATCTTAGAGGTCTTTTCCAATATTAATAATTCTATGATTCTATGATTCTATATAGAAAATATATCACCACCACTAAGAACTTTCATGTTATTGATTTGCATCTTTAACACCAGTAATTGCTGTCTTTCTGGCTATCAAACATTAAAGCCCTTTATATATCAAGAAAGAACACAATAGTAAATATTACAGTATACAATTTTGTCAACTATTCTGTTTTGGATCAAACATATAGTAATTTTAATGAAACAATATTTAAATGTGAATAAGTATTTGTAGTCCAGCCCGCTTTCCCCTTTTTTCTCCGATTAATATCTATTCATCCTACATGTACTAAAAAAAAAAGTAAAGAACTGCTGTGTGAACTCTAACATCATCACTATGACTGTCTTAATTTCATATTTTTTTTTTTATTATTCCCAGGTAAGACTAGGTTTTGTCTGTTACAGGTTTTTTATTTTCTCTAACAAGCAGATAATTTAATTATTTATCATCTCATTAACATGCTTGTTGATATTAAATACTAAATGTGCAAAGTTATTTTTGTTGCTTGATAGTGATTTTCATATCTTTTGATCTTTATTGTCCCCCTTTGGTCATTATCACAAGTTTATAGGGCCCCAATTATTTTTAATCAATGCCTCAGATACAGATCCTTTATTTCAATATTTTTAGAAGATGAAAAAGGCAAGACACAAGAAAGCAAAACAAATTAGCCTTTGCACATCTGCATGAGTAAAAAGAAAAAGGAAGAACACCACTTTGAAATGTTTTGTTTCAGTAAGCATGTTTTATCACCCACCAAGTACACTAGTTGTAATTTTTAATGTGTTGTGTTTTTTTTTTTAAAAAAACTCTGAAGAAGAGGCTTTCCAGAAATTTTGTTATATTATATAAATATAATAAAAAATACAGAAATATACAAATACATTTTAATAGCGATACTTAACAGATTCAAAATAGTGCATTTATTATTTAACTAAGTTTATTATTTAACTATTTAATTTTGTGTCGTGGTTTAACCCCAGCCAGCAAAAATAAACGCCACGCAGCCGGTCGATCACCCCCCCCCCCGGTGGGATGGGGGAGAGAATCGGGAGGGCACAAGTAGGAAAGCTCCCGGGTTGAGATAAAAACAGTTTAATAATTGAAATAAAACTAAGTAGAACAGTAATAATAACAATGAGAACAACAACAATAACAGAATACACAAAGCAGGCAATGCACAACACAACCGCTCACCGACCGCCGACCGCGTGTCACGAACGGGGGGGGCGAGGCCCCCCCCGCCCCCCTCCTTGGTTTTTATACTGAGCATGATGTCACATGGTATAGAATACCCCATTGGCCAGCTGGGTCCACCACCCCGGCTGTGCTCCCCCCTCCCGGTGCAAGCATCACCCAGCAACAGCCAAAGCATCAATGGGCCATCAACGCTCCTTTCACACCGAACCCAAAACACAGCACACCCCCCAAGCTACTGGGAAGAAAGTTAACTCTGTCCCAGCTGGAACCAGGACATTTTGTCACTTGTATTTATATGCAACTATTTCCATCTATGTCTCTATGGCTTTTCCAAAAATGCTGGAGGTTGCCTGAAGCTATTCCAATCTTCAGTATAAGATTTTGACATTTTTAGGATGTGCTTATTAGCCATTCAGGTGAGAGACTGCATTGCAACACATTTTGTCATTTCAGAAGTAGTTTATGAGCGCTCTTGTTATGCATCTTTTCTTTGCAGAATAAAAATTACCAAACTTGATAAGGCCACTGAAGACTTAAGCTGTCTCTGAAAGAAAGAACTGATAAAGAATTAAATCTTTCACAGGTCAATAAATCAACATTTGTATGTACAATATGTACAATATCCTTTAATAAAATAGGTATTATTAGTTATAAGGCTGGATTACTAAAGATTCCCTTCCACTTGGGTTAGTTTCCTTCCAGATTTAAAGTGACTCATCACATTATATGATCACTGATCCCAGTGAAATGGAAGCTGGTGGAGCTAGACCACCCTTCTCAGCAGTGTCTGGCTGTTAGATCAGTTGATTATACATCATATAATATATAACTGACAAAGTCTGATCTTGGAGGGAGGATGCAATCCAATGCTTTAAGGTGATATTTAGAGGAAGTGTATTTCAAAAATCAAAACTGTGAAGTTGCAATGCTAATGAAACTTCATTTACAGAAGTGACAGGGTAAAGCTGTCCAGAAACCTACGTTTCAGTAGGACAATACCAAATTGCTTTTCCTCCCACCCACCTCCTTGCTCCATAATAAAAGAATAAGCCAATATTTATCTCATGTTCAGTATTTATAGTCACTGGACGTTGGTGAATTACTATGCAGAATTCAAGTGAAATGCAAAGGTGTGACTTCAACACTCATTCAGTAACAAGTGCTGGTGCTTCCAAACATTCATGCTGCATCTGTGCAGTGGAGTATGATTCTGAGAAAACAGCTTATAAAGTAACAGCAGAATCAGAGAGTGGGCATTTCATTGGATTAATTTACTGTGTCTCCTAATAATTAGGTTGAACCTCACAATTCAGTAATATGGCTGTACTGCTTCTGGGAGATGGTGCTACATCTACAAATTTTATCAAAGAGTAGATGTCATATCATTTAAGCAAGCAAATTCATTTATTAAGCAATATTCTGAATAAAGATTAGAAAATGGATATTGTAACTTGCAAAGTGTTTTAATATGTGCAATGCCTTATAAGGCCTAACAAAGGTGGTTTTTATTTTCATTATATTGTTTAGCTATGAGTCCTTTCTCTTCCTGTATCGTATAGAACCCTCTAGTCCTTTTCTCATTCTGCTGCCAACCCATTCTTCTCAGAAGGAAAACAGTATTCAGCAGTTCTGCCAGTTACATATGAACACTGTTTTTCTCTTCTGTTTCATCTCAGTTGTCAGCTATGGCAAAACTCAGACAAAGCCTCTAAACTTTTCAAAATATCTAAAAATCTGAACAAAGCCAAGACTTTGGCATACAATGCAGAGGTGTAGCATTTAATGTAAATCTACTGTGGAATGAATATTATTCAGAAACCACTCATTTGTCTAAGTTGATACACATTCTCTTTCACAGCTTTCACTTTCTCTCCAGAATAAAGACTTGCAGATAGATGGTAATTTGTCACAATATATTTGTGTGCTAACTGTCCTTCCTGAAATGGATTTCTTCTTCTTTTTTTTTTTTTTTAAGAAATAATATCTCTGTGAAAAAAACATGGAAAACATTTTCTGAACATGTTAGATGTTGAAAGCTTTATCTTGCACCGTCTACACTTTAGAGTAACTTAAAGTTACTACTATATGGTAACATTTGTTTAAGTTTCTATGTCTTTTAAACAGCTATTAGAATTGCAAATATATATAGTCTGGTTTTTTATCTCCAAATATCCCATGTTAATTAAAAGCAGAATCTCTACAGATATCACTATCAGAGAAATTACTTGCCATTCTACCATAGCTATATGTGGTACAGACTTTATGAGGAAAATGGGATAATAATGGAAAGGTGTCAGCAGAACTAAATCTGGAATTGGTTACAGGAAAGAAATCTGAAATAAATAGTCGAAATCCCCTAAATAGTTCTGTCACCTGTATTTTCCCCTTTGTATCATTCTTCAACTCAGCTTTTGTACAACTTCATGTAACAGCAGGTAGTGCAACACATAGTTGTATCCAAACTACAACCAAACCACAATAAAATTTATGTGGGCTAAAGAAATATATACAAACCCAAGCATTTATTGATAGTGTAATCAAAGTATTAACAATCTAATCAAACAATTATTGTTAGTCCAGTTACAATGATAGTAACAATTATAGACCAGAGTATCCAATTATTGGTAATTCCCTTTCATGATACAGTCAAAATTGATCAAACTGTCTAGTTAATCTGCCTGTTATTCTCACCTTTCCATTTTTGTGAAACAAAAATAAAATTAAAAAAAACAGCCAAAAACCCTCACAAACAACCCCAAACAAAAAAAAACCCAACACACACACACACTAATGACAAGTCATTAGTATACTCATATTCTTCACTGGAAGGGGAATGATGTCACACTCACTCTATCATCTGTTTAGGGTCATATATGCTCTACACCTTCCTTTTTCTTTATTAGTCCACAATCTACAATGTTTATGTAAGTGCTGCATGTTATACATGTGTTGGACATTTGTTCTTTGTTCCCTTTGTTATCTCTAAAACTGGTTCTACCCAAGTTCTAAGGTAGCATTTCTTTAATGCCTAGTAGTTGAGCACTGATGATTTCTTTATAGCCCTAGGGACTCCACTCTTATCCTTTGCTCAGACTTTCAGGGTGTCTATCCTGTACATAATTACTCTAGAGTCATGGATAATTCACTTTACACAGAATAAGTGCTGGTTATTACTAGCTGTTAGTAATAGTATTAGTAGAATAGAATTAGTATCCTTTAGTTACAGAAATATATCAAAATTATTATAACAGTAGTAAAAATTATACTAAGCAAAAACTGAAATAAATTAAGTAATATATTGTTAGCTTTTTAGCAGTAATGGGGATTGCCATTGCTTCAGGTAGGCCAAGTTCAGACAAAGCAAGCCTGATCAGTTCAAATTCTGAGTCTTTGTGGAATTAATGCAAAGCTATGGCCTGTTACTAGAATGTAATATACTCACCGTGTACTGGAGTACAGCAATTTTACATTCGTGCAAGTGAACATGCAATGATAAAGAGCTCTATTTCTCCTTTAAGCAAAGGCTGAAGGTAGAGGGGAATTGTTCTTTCTGTTTTCAGAGAGAAGATCCCAAGATGCCTAATTGGTACCTAGATAGACTGAACTTAAATTGTTGACAGCAGAAGTCAGCTCCTAACACTGAAAACTCTGGAACAGTTCTAACAATATAAACCAGTCTCCTAATTGCTACAAATCAACACAGCTCCTCTGAAATCAGTTACATGCAATGTTTGGCAAGAACTGAGGATGTTACACCAAAAACCTTGTTATAGAAAACAGGAAACACACTTTTATATGCAAAGCCAAAATTTTTTGTTCATAGAATTGAAACCTTAAAAGTCTAATCATCGATTATTGTGCCAGATTTAGTTATTACAGAATGAGAAGAAAATAAAAAAATGAATACTATTAAAGGCTTTGCACTTTGCTTTTCTTCATTGAAATTCTACTTTACAGCCAAATCATCGGAGTATCTTACATATGTTGGATAAGCATCTTCATTTTTCTTTATTGACCTTAAAATTGCTCTTGCCCAGCAATCAAGTCCATATTTTCTTAACTGACCACTGGTGAGTTATTTACAGATATGGGATCTGCTATATCATCCTGTGCCTCCCCTTTCATATCATATGCCTATACTCTTCTACACTGCAGTGTCCCTTTCAAGGCTGTTGCTGTCATAAGATACCTGTTTTACTTTATACCACTACTACCATTAGTGTGATAAATATTTCCTTCTATACAGAATAATTACTTTCTACTACCATCTATAGAAAAATTATACCACATGTCTATATAAAGCTAAATTAAAACTAAGAAATTGGGTCATAATTACTGGTCATTAGAAAACTGATGACATGGTTAAACAAGTTATTTTTATTCAGATAGGCAAGATGAAACCAGACAAAACCTGCAAAGTCCTAAAGCCTTGAAAAGTTGTACAAAGCCTGTCACCTGTTGCTAGCAGTGGCAACTTCTTATTTACTCAGCTACAAGAATCCAGCCCAATATTTTATTCTTAATATTCAAAGATAGACTACAAAGTTCTTGTTAGTTCACAAGATTGTAGAACTCACTTCCCTAGGTTTAACCCATCACATCGGCTTGTGGATGTGATAGGCTAACTATTTAGCAGTTCTCCAAATGAAGGTTCAGCCCTTGTACCTCAGAACTGTTGCCTGTGCCTCACAGGCTCAAGCTCTGCATTAGTGAGAACTTCAATAATTACAGGTGAGTAATTATCATGCGATGTTCACAAAAAGGATTTTACCTAGTACTTCTGAGTATTGCAGAAGTTTGTAATTCACTCCCACTTCATGCTGGATTCACAAACTACAAACAGTATTTCAAAGCCTGTCAGACTTGCAGAAATAACTAGGTCCTGACCCACAATTGTTGAACAGAAGAGTAGTGATTTCATGAAGTGATTTTAAGAGCAATTACTGGAGGAAAGTTCCCTGGGTCATGCCTGTTCTATAAAATCTAAAGGAAACAAATAATAAGAATTCCCTCAAATCCTCTGTGCATTTCTGGCACAATGCCATAAATTCAGTGGCTGAGCTGCTGGCTTTTTCATGTATCACACAATTTCAACTTCTGTTTTATGTTAGGTTTACGGTCTTATTTAGCAGTCACCCATATCATCAGTGGTGATACACAGAAGTAAATACGTATCTTCCCTGAAAACTGGAATGATAAATTAACCATCCAAAAGAACCTGCAATCAAACATACCCAGCAAGCCAATATATTCAGGGCCAAATATGCAGGAACATCTTTAGTTTTAAATATCTGTTCTGGAAGAGTTCAAAGACCCTTGTCTGTATTCAATCTTTAATTGATATTATCTGATCTGAAACCAGGAACAAATCACAATTACTGTTGTGTGAAAACTATGTCAACTAAGTGGGACTAACACTACTTTAACACTGTTACTAAGGTAATATTGCTAACCTAGTGTATAGGGACTGGTATTGTAATGCTGACCACATTGCTTGTAATAGTAAAGCTACTACTGCTGGAAGTAGAAACAATGTCTTAATTTCTTCAAAAGAAGAGAGAGATAAGGAAATCTAAATTAGTCTAGAATTGAGTATCCGGCCTTAAAGTAGAGCCCAAGCCATGTTGGACATCTTGACTCTGTAAAAACTTCCTAAGAAGACAACTAAGAACAGAAACCCAAAGATGGATCTTAAGGAGATGCATTTCTACAAGAAGTTCCTCATGGAAGCAGATGACTACACAGGAATACTTCTAAAATATTTCCATAGTGACAGCCTTTTGTATAATTGCATTATACAAAATACAGATTAAAGCTTTTGTATCTGCTGAAGAGTATTCCAACACACAACTTCTACCTTTCTGGATAACAGCCAGAAATATTTTTTTTTTTTTTTTGAATGGGATAAGAGAAGGACATTCTCCATTTTCTTCCTGTAAAGCTTTGCAATGTTATATGAGGAAAAGAATCCAGATTCACAGAGCAAAAGAAAGAATAAATATGTGTAGCTGTACTCTTTTGGTTATGACACTCACCTATTTAAAATAATGTCTTTTAAAATGCACAGACAGTATTAGGATAGAATGGGAATGAATAGGACACTATCATTTCCATAAATAGAATGCAAATTTTCACCACCACAAAAGAATCTCTAAACGCTAGGTCATATGGTGCTGTTTCATTGGCACGCAGAGGAGACTTCCTTTTCTTCTGAATCCATTTCTCCTCTTCCAGATACAGGAAGATCATCTACATTTAACTTTCATCTGAATTTCTTTCTGAAGTCTATTCTCTAAGCAGTCCAGGTAATGGGACTTGTAAGCAACATGTTGACTGTGATTTTAAAATGATGACTGATCAGTTCCATTCAAGAGTGAAAGGAACCACATGGCCTACAACAACATGTGCCTAGCTCCTCATACGGTTAAGAAGGATGTCTACACACACTAAACCAAATTTCTTTAGGACCTTTGAGATAGTGGGGTACGAAGACAGATGTTTGCTAGGTTTAAATGCAAAAATAGGCATAAACAGCAACGAAGAAGAGGTTTTCCAGTAGGTCAGTAAATGTTCCACTGTAGCTATTTATAACCAACTTTATAGATAGTCGTCTTTTTTTTTTTTTTTTTTTTTTGTTTTCCCTCAGCTTGGTAAGGCTACTTTAAACTATATAAATAGTTTAAAGAACAAAAGAATTTAATCTCTGTAACCTTTTAGTTTTCTACCCACAATTCAACACCAGAATGAGTTTTCTACAAGTGATTATTCAAAGAATGAGAAGAATTCTAGTTTAGATGATTTCCCAGTATCTGAAATGTTCTTAGTAGATGACAAATTATTTGATATATTTTTGTAGCTCATAAAGTAGAAACAAACAAACAAGCAAAAACAACTAACAGACTTGCATAAAATTTTACAGGAGAACAATTTATCTATTTTCCTAAGAAAAAACCCCACCCTTTTAGTGAAGATTGCATTTTGTAATAAAAGTGAAACTAATAGCAAAAAAATGGTTGAAATTCATTCATTTTTCAACACATTTTTCTAAAGGAAAAACTAGGCTAAAAAGCATCACAATAGGAAATTTTCTGTAAAACAATGCATACAGTACTTGTGAAAAGAAGACAGACACAGTAGGTAAGTAGCTTTACAGGAATCTCTTTGGAAAATTAGTCTTGCTAAATTCAAAAATAACAATAAGTTAGGCTAATGGAACAACTTAAGGAAAATATTATTTTCCTAGAACTGCAATATAAATTAATCAACATACTAGAAATGTTGACTTCCTCATATGAAAGGAAGACTAAGCAGATAAACTACTCAAAAAGTTTATTACTTGTATAACACAGTACTTTGATTCCCTCCCATACTACCACTATGCTTCGCTCTCCAAAGTATCACAGAACAAGCATTTCTTCTATATCAAAGGCTTAAGAAAAAAAAAGACCCTGACAGTGGCATTATACTGGAAGTTGAAAGTGTTTCCTGATACCTTGAAACCTCTTTGCCTGTGAAACCTTTAAAAAAACAAACAAACGACAAAAAAAAATCCACAAAAAACACCCAACCCCCCTCATCCTTTCTTTTACCAAATACTGCCTAGTACAATCATCTTTTCTACATACTTGCTTTCAAAACACTTACCCATATGGGGGTGAATTTTTTTCAGTATTATGAATGAGTTATTAAACTGACTTTATTTGCCTCCCAAATGGAATAATCAAGCCGCACTTTATAAGTAAAAAATGTAAGAGATTGGATAATTGTTAGGTGTAAAGCATTTATAGTTTCTATAGGTCTAGAAATTATAGACTACGCTATTACAGGGTATCATTCTATCACTGTTTCATAATGAAACATGAGGAAATAAGCTAAAAGTCCATTTTGGGCAGACGAGTTATTTTATATCATTTTAGTTGTGTTCAGAAAGCATAGTAAAGACTGCTAGAAAGACATAGAGATAATAGTTTAAGCAACTAGAGTTCAAAACAAAATGTTAAGTTGCTTTAAAGTGTATTTGTAGGTCTCATGAATAAGGTACCAGCTCTAAAAAACAAAGCAAAAAACAGCAGGGCAAAAAGCAAGTGCTTGCTGGTGGAAAAAAATGGTATTTCCATCTGAACAGATGTTTCTTAGAAAGCTTGTTGCAAGTACAACATTTTGAGATTTTCAGTCAATGAAAATATGGGGTTTGCTTAATCAGGTAATGTTCTTCAGAGAAATATAAAATTAAGAAAACAGTCTTCAGCTGAATTATGTGTAACCAGATTTATAGAAAGGTTTGTGCATTACAAGGACAAGTGAAACCAAAAGTTTGAAACATGGGAAATGCTTTTAGGGCCAGTTTTACTTTCAAGCTATGCAATCAGCAGTTAAGAAGCTGAAGCCATAAAGAGGCCCACCTTAGACTAAACCAGGCAGAGAAACTTGTTCAAAAGAGAGCAGGAAATGTTCCTACCCAAGGATCTCTGATCAAGGATCTAAGTTTAAGATCACAGAACTCACAGAATCATAGAATAGTTGAGGCTAGAAGGGACCTCTGGACATTACCTTGCCTAGCCCCTCTGCTGAAGCAGGATCACCTAGAGCCGGTTGCCCAGGAACATGTCCAGATGGTTTCTGAATATCTCCAAGGAGGGAGACTCCACAACTTCCCTGGGCAACCTGTGCCAGTGCTTAGTCATCCCCACAATGAAAAAGTGTTTTCTGATGTTCAGACAGAACCTCCTGTGTTTCAGTTTGTGCCCATGGCCTCTTGTCTTGTCACGGTCCATCTCTGAAAAGAGCCTGGCTCTGTCTTTGCACCCTCCTTTCAGGTATTGATGTACATCGATGACATCCCCCCTGAGTCTTCTCCAGGCTAAACAGTCCCAACTCTCTCAGCCCTTCCTCAGAAGAGAGGCGCTGCAGTCCCTTCATCATTTTAGTGTCCCTGTGCTGGACTCTCTCTGCATGTCTGTCTTGTACTGGGGAGCCCAGACCTGGACCCAGCACGCCAGATGTGTCTCGCTAGTGCTGCGTAGAGGGGAAAGATCACCTCCCTTGACCTGCTGGCAACACTCCTCCTAATGCAGCCCAGGATACAGTTAGCCTTCTTTGCGACAAGGGCACATTGCTGCCTGTCCTGGTTTTGTCTGGGATGGAGTTGATTTTCTTCCTATTAACTGGTATAGTGCTGTGTTTTGGATGTAGTATGAGAATAATGTTGATGACACACTGATGTTTTAGTTGTTGCTAAGTAATGTTTACGCTAGTCAAGGACTTTTCATCTTCCCATGCCCTGCCAGGTGCGCGGAGGGCTGGGAGGGAGTGTGGCCAGGACAGCTGGCCCAGCTGGCCAATGGGCTATTCCATACCATATGACGTCATGCTCAGCATAAAAGGCTGGGCAAAGAAGAAGGAGGGGGGGACATTCCGAGTGATGGTGTTTGTCTTCCCAAGTAACCGTTACGCGTGATGGAGCCCTACTTTCCTAGAGATGTGTCTTGGTTTCATCTGAGATAAAGTTAAAATTTCTTCCTAGTGCTGTGTTTTGGATTTAGTATGAGAAGAATGTTGGTAACACACTGATGTTTTCAGTTGTTGCTAAGTATCTTGTCAAGGACAACTACCCTCCAGGAAACTACCAAGCTACTACACTCCCAAGACTGGGAGGAGGGAACACAGCCAGGACAGCTAGCCCAGCTGGCCAACGGGGTATTCCATACCATGTGACGTCATGCTCAGTATATGAATGGTAGGCGTGATCCAGGAAGTACCGATCACTACTTGGTTATCGGTCAGCGCGGGTGGTGAGCAATTGCATTGTGCATCACTCATTTTATATATATTATATATTATTATCATTATTATTATTATTATTTTCTCTTTTCTGTTCTATTAAACTATCTTTATCTCAACCCACGAGTTTTTTTCTCACTCTCACCCTTCTGATCCTCTCCCCGTCCCACTGGGGGGGCGGGGGGAGTGAGTGAGCGGCTGCATGGTCTTTGGCTGCCTGCCAGGTTAAACCACGACAAGATGGTTCCCTGCCTGCCGATGGGAAGTAGCGAATGAATTCCTTGTTTTGCTTTGCTTGCGCGCGTGGCTTTTGCTTTATCTATTAAACTGTCTTTATCTCAACCCATGAGTTTTCTCACTTTTACCCTTCTGATTCTCTTCCCCATCCCATTGTGGGGGGAGTGAGCGAGCGGCTGCATGGTGCTCAGTGGCTGGCTGGGGTTAAACCACTACACTGCCTTAACGTTCAACTTGGTGAAACTCATCCATTTATTTAAACTAAATAAAATCTAGACATATTTGCAGCAAAAGTTACTATTGGCAAACCTTTCCTGAAAATAACCTCTGAAAACTCTTACAGATTTATCATATAAGAAGAAGGACTTACTTTGACTGCTGGAAATATTCTAACTGATATACCTTAGGATAAATAGCTTTTTCTTTTTATAACTCTATCATATTGCTAGCCTATACTCTTGATGCAATTTACTAGATAGTTTGACTCTTCTGCTTCCAGCTGATGATTCCCAGTGCAAAGCAAACTTTTTTGAAGCTAATTTCTAAGTCTGTGGCCTTGTGGTTTGTGTATTATCTTCTTCTCACTGATAATTCTATCCCAGTAATACCTCTTCAAATTCTAGATGATAATTAGTACTTCCTGCTTCAAAATCTGTGTTTTTACAAACCTGGTTTCTTATTTGGCTAGATTATGAATCCAGTACTTTTGCTTGAACACTTGGAGTTCAAAGTTTATCCTCAGATTACATTTCCATCCCCTCCTTACAGGAGCCAAACTAGATCTTAGAATCTATTAATGAGATAAAATAGTACATATTGTTGGGATAAAGATTTTGGTTTAACTGTTCAACATGAAAGATATAGGGCCAAGTAATTTTTCATATCCAAATATTTCAGGATACAGGAAATCTGGGCTTTTCTTACCAGTCTCTAAAACTGGACATGTTATCAAAGATAGTTGTCTTTCTCCCTCAACAATCGATATAGGGGTGAGAAGAGAGAGAGGTCAGTCACTCAACTCTAGGGAGATTCATCCTTTCTTATGTTTCTGTGGAAAGTGAGATGAACTACCCCTGAAAGCGTCTTTCTGCAATTTAATTACTGAGAAAGCTTAAATTGGGGTTAGTTTAAATTAGATGCCTAGTTTGCAAACAACTAAGATGACATGAATCTTCTCCAGGTCAGATACAATTTATTAGATAAGAATTTCAGTTGCCAGTTGAGGTACATGTTCTCTACTTGTTGGAATTATTTGAGATATTTATATTAGAGTTCTTTGCAAGCATTCATATTTTTATGGTTTGTATGTGAGAAATACCATTCAAGATGGACGGAAGGTCAAAATTATAGGATGCTAGCAGTCTTATGAAGGGGCAAGAATCAATTTTCAGGACAAGACTTGTGCATTGTTTCTCTACTTTCCTATATCTGGAGCTATATTAAGTCTTATGCTATTCAAAAGATTTACATCTTAATATAGCAGAAGGACAAGAACAGTGATTAAGCTGAAGAGAGTATATGCCTGCTTTTAATAAATGAATCCCGATAATGACAAACCATTTACTTTTAAGTGCCAATATTTTCCATTTGTTGAAAGTTTGGTACTCCACGACTATATTGAAGACTACTTTTGGTGGAGTTTGACGTATATACTATTGGTCTGAACTAATTTCCACTGAAATGTTTAGGAGACTTTCTGAGAATTTTAATGGAAATTGCATAGAATAGTTTGGTTGGAAGATACCTTTAAAGGTCAACTAGTCCAACCCCCTGCAATGAGTAGGGACATCTTCAACTAGATCAGGTTGCTCAGAGCCCCATCCAACCTGACCTTGAATGTTTCCAGGGATGGGGCATTTTGTAAAAAATTTCTTCCTTATATCTAGGCTGAATCTACTCTCTTTTAGTTTAAAACCATTATCCCTTGTCCTATCGCAACAGGCCCTGCTAAAAAGTTTGTCCCCATCCCTTTGTATCTAGTATAACAACATACATACTGGTAGGTATTTAACAGTTAAAAATAGGATCATGAGCTGTGGGAAATAGTTTTCAATCCATCACCTCATCTCAGTGGTATTACCACAGGGATTCTAGGCCAACATTAAACCGGAGCCGGTTCTCTTGCTGTGATCTGAAATTCTCTTGGAAAAGGTTAACGGGGAGTAATAACTCTACTTGAGCCACAGTTCCCCCCATCTCTCTTTCTGTTCACATTTATACTAGGCTCATCACTGCCACAGAAAGGGGACAATGAAAAGGCTCAGATCTCTGAATCTCTGACTCAGGTATTGATCAAACCGCCTGCCAGTTGAATGAAACGGCACACATGTATGCAGACAGACAGGTTTATAGAAAACTCCAGGAGTTTCCAGTCTACTTTATGGGAGTATTTAGGCCAAAGGCTTTTGAGATACAGTGTTTCCAAAGACATTTTTGGCAGCAGCAGCTTCAAGTCATTTTTCAACACTCTATGTATATGTTAGATCTGTCTAGTCTACTCTTTTCCCTGAAGACTTTAGGTTTTAGGTTTGTTCTACAAGGAAGCTTAATCAATCAACTTCCCCTCCCCTCCAATGCTATGCTTGAGTTAAATCATTCCTTTTTGCACAGAGGATGTCCTGCACTTTTTCAGACTACATGTAGGTCAAAACAAATTTGGTACCAAAGATTTGACCAACTTGATTGATTTGGGAGAGAACACAGTAGAAAACAGTATGTTTATATTTTTGACTGGTTTAATGCATTGCTTATAGTTCTCCATTTTGTTGCAAATGATGATTTATAAATCTTGCAATTCTGTTTTTCTCATCTTAAAAACTTCCCTTGAGAAAACACTCACTCCTTTCTTTCAAAAACAAAGTGTTTACAAGTAGGGAATACAATACAGCTTCATTACCTTGAATACTAACTCCAGTAATATCCAAAATTTTTTTTTCCCTGAGAGAAAGTTTGCACAGCTCTAAATATGATAAGTAATTTACAATATTTCTGGATGATTGATCATGACTTTTTGCTTCAGAAACCCAATGAACTAGAATAAAAATATATGAATATTCATACCTCCAAAATCATGGTCTATAGCTTTGTTTAAAAGCTATTACCATTTGCATAATACCATAACATTTATAAAATGTTATAGAAGGCAGACATACAGGTAAACAGTCTGACCTAGTCAGTCATGTTGTACTTTTAGATCCTCATGCTTTCCTTTTAATTCCATATTGGTCTCAGAGACTTCGGAGAACAGAGGAAATAGGTTTTCAGTTGAACGTTTCATCACAATTATATATCATACAACAATTATTTGAGTAATTGCTTCTCGAGGTACTGTCAAAACTCTTGTGTAAACTGTGGGAAATGAATGAATATAGAATATGAAATAGAATATTTTTAAGATCGCTATGTCAAGCGAGAGATCAGCACTAGGCTGATTCTGAAAGAACTGTAGAATTGCAAATACTATTTCTAAGTTCGTGTTTAACATTTTGATTTCTTAAAAAGATTTAATTCAAAATAAAATAACAGAGAAAGGGGACATCTTATCACCCAACAGTCAACATTTCCACTCATACTCTTCTCTGTACACTGATTAAGACCTACTAACATGATCCTAATTCACCAGTGCAAGCTCTGGTTAACTAGTCCAGGTAACGAATGAAAAGCAATCAGGAGTATATTTGAGTGAAGCTAGGTTTCTATAGCAAGAAATGAGACAATAAAAGACTAGATCTTTCATTTGTTTCTTTTTTTTGGGTCGGTTCCCACCCACCACCCGTTTAATTCTGACAACTTCTTAGGTTTCCCTTGTGAAAAAGGACCAATTCTCTGAAGGTTTAAAAAAAAAAAAGAAAAAAAAAAGTCACTGTGCTATAGAGAGTCATTTCAATTTTGAGGATGGCAAAAAGTCACTCCTGTGAACCACAGCAAAAATGATATGGTTCACTGAAGCAGGCAGGAAGTTTGATGTCTTAATTCTCAACACAACAAATATCCTGACTTCTAGGAATATATGCTGCAGAACAGTGCAAGTGCCTAAAAGTCAACTCATTGTTACCACAGAGTCTAAATATTCTCTTTCAGAAGCACAGACAGCAGCAGTGCAATCTCAAACCTACTCAAAACATGAACTACATCTAGAGAATACAAGGCTAGACCTGTTTTCTGGCTGTGATATCCTGTGGACTGTTTGCCACGAGGCCTAAAACTCTCCAAAGATCTGTCTTCGTATTTCCCTGATACAAAGGCTAAGCCCAGGCTGCCAATCAGCAACATGTAGGTAAAAATTAAGGACATCAAAGGTGGAGCCAACTTAATCTTCTACTTTCAGGCCTGGAGACATCCAGGCCGGAAACAGGATCCCAGACCTTATTTTATTACAATCTAATCCTTAAACATTAATCTCCAGTGGGAAGTTAATCTGAAAATATTTCTGAAAGTTCACTTCATTGTCTTAATTTCCTCCCTATACTCAGTTGCAATAATTTTAAATAAATTGTTA
This sequence comes from Calonectris borealis, assembly GCF_964195595.1. NCBI lineage: Eukaryota > Metazoa > Chordata > Aves > Procellariiformes > Procellariidae > Calonectris > Calonectris borealis. Next base: position 22,180,955 of record NC_134315.1, read on the forward strand.
TTGTAATGGAACTATTTCCCCTCCTCCAAATCACACTGCTGGAATAATGTTATAGTTATTTATTATGTATAAACGTTACAAGTTAATAATATATAAATATATACAAATAATAAAGGAAAGCTTGAGAATTCCTCTGTCTATCCTCTTACTTCAATCCCATGAAATGCACAGCCTAAGAAAATTCAGGGTTACCTGAAATTTCATATGCTTATAATTTCCTAAGATGTGATTTGGAAATACAAATCAGTGTCTATTTAGCCTATGATAGATAGACGATTGTGTCACAGTAGTTAAAGAGAGAATAAGGATGGAGAGATTAAATAGCAAAAAAATACAAATTTTTATAAAGACAGCATGAACAAACTCAAATGAAAAAACTTTACAGTCATAGAACAAAGGCTATTAACAAAATTCATCTTGCTTCCGTGAGTTCTGTCCATCAGAAACATGGAATATTGTATAGGTAACCCATTAAGTGTCAGAAGATGAGGCAATTTCTATCTCACAATGAAAAAAGAAAAATAATTTAAAAACAGGCCAGACATCAGTCTTACTCAAAAGGGGGGAACTATATATGCACTACCTTCCAACTTGTCCATATTTTGGAAAAAAGTCTTAAGATCTAATTCTAATAGTCCTGTTCCTTTGTTACATGGCTTTCGGGAAATCATTTTAAGCTTTATTTAGAGGTTCTGAAACTGTAAGTTACCATTTGTCTGTAGCTTAACTCTCTCATTCAGTAATTGAACTTTGCCAATCTTTTCCCTTTGAGCAATCATTCAGATTATTATAGAAATTGACAAATATATTTGTCAATGTCTGGTATGCATATTAAATGCTATTTTAGCAAACAAAAGCAATAGTAGTTTTACCCAGTACACACTGAGTGGGTAAGACTAACACTTCTGTTTTACAGTTTCTAATTCCATGCTAAGGACTTAATTAATCCTTTCTATCGAGGTGAACCAAAAGGGGACAGCCAGAAACTAATAAAATTTGTCCTGGGAAAGAAACTGCTTCTTGAAAGTAACTTACTTCCTCCTTCCTAAAAACATTTGTTCATAAACATATTAAAATATACTATATCATAATTTAATTACCTTACAAAATAATTTATTTTTTTATCACTAAAATTAAAGTTCCTAAATGGCCCATTGTCAAAAACTGTTCTGTCAAGTTAGTGTTTTAACATATTTCCCTCATACATCATTTTAACCAAGAAACAAGGTCGGTGTATACCAGCTATGCCCACAATTTAACTGTCTGTGCCAAGCAACCACCTCATGCCAACAGAACTTGTAGTTAACTAAATCACACTGCCTGAATTTCCGCAAAGCTAAAAATAGCTTAATTTGTCAAAACACTGTGGTACTTTATTAGCACATTGCTTTGCTATATAACTAATTTCACTGACTTAAAGGCCATCTATCCTTTTAGATACACATATAATTAAGAAATATATGCAATAAGATAGATATATTTATATATTAATATCTATGCCTGCATTGTTAAAGATGCTTAGAGATGTCAGAAATTATCCTTAATTTTGTAAAAATACCTCTTCAGTTTCAGTTCTTGTAATCTAATTTTGATTGTAAAGAAGAGGAAACATGATTATAAAAGATTAAATGTGGTCCTCCGTTGGGTAGAAGTACCAACATCACTTTTCATTTTTCAATGGAGAAAGTCAGTGTGATTTTCAGACTTGTTCTCTACTACCTATTAGCATAAGCATAATCTAGTTACTAAATTTCATACATAAACAGCAACAATATCCATCAAAGTGCTTGAAATTTTATTCCTCTGCAGTCATCCTATGCTTTTTCAGCCTTTTCAGGAAATACATACTGCTGCTAAAAGGCCAAGGGAACACAATAAATGTTTCAGGACAGATTGATTCCAGCACAAGAGAAATTCAGAGGCTTGACAAAAGGAGTGTCTGGAAACATACTTAAGCCTTCCATAGGGAGAATACAGTCCCTTGGAACCCACTGACAATGAATATAAATTATCATAGAATAGTTTGGGTTGGAAGGGACCTTTAAAGGTCATCTAGTCCATGGGCAGGGACATCTTCAACCCGGTCATGAGTGGTGTTCCCCAGGGCTCAGTACTGGGACCGGTCCTGTTCAATATCTTTATCAATGATGTGGACGAGGGGATCGAGTGCTCCCTCAGTAAGTTTGCAGACGACACCAAGTTGGGTGGGAGTGTTGATCTGCTGGAGGGTAGGAAGGCTCTGCAGAGGGACCTGGACAGACTGGATCGATGGGCCGAGGCCAACTGTATGAGGTTCAACAAGGCCAAGTGCCGGGTCCTGCACTTCGGCCACAACAATCCCAGGCAACACTACAGGCTTGGGGAAGAGTGGCTGGAAAGCTGCCCAGAGGAAAAGGACCTGGGGGTGTTGGTTGACAGCCGGCTGAACATGAGCCGGCAGTGTGCTCAGGTGGCCAAGAAGGCCAACAGCATCCTGGCCTGTATCAGAAATAGTGTGGCCAGCAGGAGTAGGGAGGTGATCGTGCCCCTGTACTCGGCACTGGTGAGGCCGCACCTCGAATACTGTGTTCAGTTTTGGGCCCCTCACTCCAAGAAGGACATGGAGGTGCTGGAGCGTGTCCAGAGGAGGGCAACGAAGCTGGTGAAGGGCCTGGAGCACAAGCCTTATGAGGAGCGGCTGAGGGAACTGGGGTTGTTTAGTCTGGACAAGAGGAGGCTGAGAGGAGACCTCATTGCGCTCTACAACTAACTGAAAGGAGGTTGTAACGAGGTGGGTGTTGGTCTCTTCTCCCAAGTAACTAGCGGTAAGACGAGAGGAAATGGCCTCAAGTTGCGCCAAGGGAGGTTTAGATTGGACATTAGGAGAAATTTCTTTACTGAAAGAGTGGTCAGGCTTTGGAACAGGCTGCCCAGGGAAGTGGTTGAGTCACCATTCCTGGAAGTATTTAAAAGACGTGTAGATGAGGTGCTTAGGGACATGGTGTAGTGGGCATGGTGTGTTGGGTTGACGGTTGGACACGATGATCTTAGAGGTCTTTTCCAACCTTAATGATTCTATGATTCCGTAATTCTATGATTCTAGATCAGGTTGCTCAGCGCTCCGTCCAGCCTGACCTTGAATGTTGCCAGGGATGGGGCATCTACCACCTCTCTGGGCAACCTGTTCCAGTGTTTCACCACCCTCATTGTAAAAAATTTCTTCTTTATATCTAGTCTGAATCTACCTCTTTTAGTTTAAAACCATTACCCGTTACTAAAAAGTCCCTCTCCAGCTTTCTTGTAAGCCCCCTTTAGGTATTGGAAGGCTGCTATAATGTCTTCCTGGAGTCTTCTCTTCTCCAGGCTAAATAACCCCAACTCTCTCAGCCTTTCTTCATAGGAGAGGCGTTCCAGCACCCTGATCATTTTTGTGGCCCTCCTCTGGACCTGCTCAAACAGGTCCACGTCTTTCTTGTGCTGAGGACTCCAGAGCTCGACGCAGTACTCCAGGTGGGGTCTCACAAGAGCGCAGCAGAGGGGAAGAATTACCTCTTTCAACCTGCTGGCCACGCTTCTTTTGATGCAGCCCAGGATACAGTTGGCTTTCTGGGCTTTGAGCACACATTGGTGGCTCATGTCCAGCTTTTCATCCACCAGTACCCCCAAGTCCTTCTCCACAGGACTGCTCTCAATTCCTTCATCCCCCAGCCTGTATTGATACCGGGGGTTGCCCCAACCCAGGTGCAGGACCTTGCACTTGGCCTTGTTGAACCTCATGAGGTGCTCACGGGCCCACTTCTTGAGGTTCTCCAAGTCCCTCTGGATGGCATCCCATCTCTCAGGCATGTCAACCGCACCACTCAGCTTGATGTCATCTGCAAACTTGCTGAGGGTGCACTCGATCCCACTGCTACATCATTGATGAAGATACTAAAGAGTACTGGTCTGAATACGGACCCCTGAGGGACACCACTTGGCACCAATCTCCATCCGGACATTGAGCTGTTGATAACTACCCTCTGGATGCAGCCATCCAACCAATTCCTCATCTACTGAACATTTCATCCTCAAATCCATATCTCTCCAGTTTAAAGAGAAGGATGTTGTGGGGGACTGTGTCAAAGGCCTTACAGAGGTCCAGATAGATGACATCTGTAGCTCTTCCCATGTCTACTGATGTAGTCACTCCATCATAGAAGGCCACTAGGTTGGTCAGGCAGGACTTGCTCTTGGTGAAGCCATGCTGGCTGTCTCGAATCACCTCCCTGTCCTCTATGTGCCTTAGCACAGCTTCCAGGAGGATCTGTTCCATGATCTTCCCAGGCACAGAGCTGAGGCTGACCAGACTGTAGTTCCCAGGGTACTCCTTTCTACCCTTTTAAAAAGTGGGTGCAATGTTTCCCTTTTTCCAGTCACCAGAGACTTCACCTGACTGCCATGACTTTTCAAATATCATGGAGAGTGGCCTGGGAACTACATCAGCCATTTCCCTCGGGACTCTGGGATGCATCTCGTCAGATCCCATAGACTTATGTATGTTCAGGTTCCTCAGGTGGTCTTGAACCTGATCTTATCTTATAGTGGGAAGGACTTTGCTCCCCCAATACCTGTCTTGCAGTGGATCCACTCGAGAGGTATGGGAAGGGAGATTGCCAGTGAAGACTGAGGCAAAAACATTTGTTGAGTTCCTCAGCCTTCTCCTTGTCCTTTGTTACCAGTTTGCCAGTCTTGTTCATCGGGGGGGGGGATATGCTTCTTTGACCTTCCTTTTCTGGCTGACATACCTGTAGAAGCCCTTCTTATTATTCTTTGCATCGCTTGCCAAGTTCAGCTCCAGCTGCACCTTGGCCTTCCTGACCCCATCCCTACACAATCAGGCAGCATCCCTATACTCTTCCCAGGATACATGTCCCTGTTTCCACTGCCTGTGCATTTCCTTCTTGCTCTTTAGTTTGACCAGCAGGTCTCGACTCATCCATGCCAGTATCTTGCCTTCCTTAATTAGAGCTGCTCTGATCTGTTCTACTGCTAGGACAAAATATTAAAGAACTATTACAGCTTCTATTTTTCTCTTCTTTTTGGATTATTACTGTTGGCACTGGTAGGGATAGTGATCATCAACATATGAGACACTCTTTGAAATGCATGAAATAGCTGTCATCATCTTATTTTTACTCACCCTGGGAGTCCTACAGACTACCAAGTATACTAGCAACTACGTAATTAGAGTAACTCTATCCTGCTACTCCTTCCGCCAAGTATGATAACTCAGATACAGAGATAATAGCAACTGGTCAGTGAGTACCTCTGCTTGATGCCTTTTTCCCCGCCTCAGGATTGCAAACAAACAGTAGAATTATACAATTACTTATGTTTAAAAGACACCGCACAGTTCAAGCAAAATTTGCTTAAATTTGATTTTAAAAAATATTTTACAGATTTCAAATTTAAATAACCAATTTTTAAATGCCCACCCAGCCACTCACTCACCCCTCTTTCTCTCCCTTTCCCTCAGAACTTATTGCTGAGTATGACATCATCTGGTATAGAATGTCAATTTGGGTCAGCTGTCCCAGCTATGTCCCCTCTCGGTCCCTTGCCCAACCCCAGCTTACTTGCTTTGGTTGGGGGGTAGGGTAGAGTAGGAAGAAGAGAGAGCTTTGCAAGCACTATTCAGTGATAGCCAAAATATTGGAATATTACCAACACTTTTAGCCAGAAATCCAAAGCACAATATCACAGGGGCTGGTATGAAGAAAATTAACTTCATCCCAGCCAGACTGTGTACGTAAGGAAATGGTGGACATTACCGACCTAATATGCCAAAACCACAAAATCTCCTAGTAAAGATTTGAGGGTTTGTGTTTGTTTATCAATTCACTTTGTTCCATCATGAGGAAAACTTGGTGGACATTTCTCTCCATAAATGAATGCTTAGACTCATAACTTGAAGGCTTCAAAGACCCATAGGATGTAGACTGCAAAAGTATGTGTTTGATTGAAGTTTGGAAACAAAATGATGAGTAGAGACTTCTGCATCCAGAATTTCTTCATTGGCTTTAGAGGAAATGTGTATGAGTATAAAGATACACTCTGTACGGACTGATGAATTGGCTAGGGCTTAAGGGTGAAGAGTCTGAAGACAAAAACTGGAAAACACGCAGCAGGAGAAGGAGATATGAAATCTGGACCTTATCTGTTCATAAGACAAACGGGGGCAATAACTTCCACAACAGCTCTCATCACAGATATGTAGTATCATTAGCTCTACAATTCTTCTACAAAAGTTATAATGCTCATGCCAATGATGATCTTTACATTATCATGGCAAAATTAAAACACTGTATGTGTAATTTGATTATATTGTATGTTATTGTACGTTTTAACTACATCTTCAATATGTAATTTGGAAGGAACAAATCTTACCAAATAAATTTTTGCTTAACTCTGTGTCATTTTTAGTGATATATTTATTATTGACATTCATAGCACCTGATGCACAAATTGAAGCTGTTATCATATGATATGTAATCATGCACAAAAAATCCTTACTGTAAAGATTTCACATTTCTGCTGCTTTATACACCATTAAAAAAATCTAGTGAAACATTTATTATTTTTTGTTGTTATTCTTAACGGTATGTTGTGAATGGGTGGTTTAGAGGCCACTTAAAGAGTCACCGTCAAAATATCAGCAGAAAGTGATTTTAGTAGAAATTTATAAAAGTGTGACTTAACAGAGTTCGATGGCAAGGTTCACTCTATCACTTACTACATGGATGAAGCATACAAAGGAAAATCATGTTAGAATTGAGTTGGAATGATTTATACAGAGACTGAGGACAAAAAAGGTAAGGGAGACCTGGTTCAGAGAAGACCCAGCTGAATCCAGTCTTAGTCTCAGTCCTGGACAACAGTTTATGTCTAATACAAAAAGGGTAAGTGTAGTGGTTTAACCTGGCAGGCAGCCAAACACCACGCAGCTGCTCGCTCACTCCCCCTGCCCCGCAGTGGGATGGGGAGAGAATTGGAAGGGTAAGAGTGAGAAAAACTCGTGGGCTGAGATAAAGACAGTTTAATAGAACAGAAAAGGAAGGGAAAATAATAATAATAATAATTATAATAATAATAATAATGATAATGATAGAATATACAAAATGAGTGATACACAATGCAATTGCTCACCACCTACGCTGACCGATAACCAAGTAGCGATTGCTACTTCCTGGATCACGCCTACCATTCATATACTGAGCATGATGTCACATGGTATGGAATACCCCATTGGCCAGCTGGACCAGCTGTCCCAGCTATGCTCCCTCCCAGTCTCTTCCAGAGCATGGAAGCTGAATGTCCTTGACTAGCAGGGTACTTAGCAGCAACTGAAAACATCAGTGTGTTATCAACATTCTTCTCATACTAAATCCAAAACACAGCACTAGGAAGAAATTTAACTCTATCCCAGCTGAAACCAGGACAGTAAGGAAACCCTCCCGTTGAGTCATGAGGTTCAGAGTAGAACCCCTTTCTTTCTAAACTCCTTGTCAGAGAGAAGTCTAGGTGCGACTGGATCTACCCCTAGTCTCAGACTTCGTCAACACTTTATGTCTAAGGGATTATATGTATTTAGCAGCACTCTAAAGTTCATTCACAATTTTAAGGGTGGATCATAAGATTTTAGCAGCACCTAATCATTGACTACCTTAATATTTACAAAGTGAGTTAATAGAGTCTGCTACAATCACAACAGTGACTTACTTACAGATTATGCTTACTATTCGTTCGAAGCCACCGAGGGGAAGGGCTCCGGAGCGGAGGATCGCACTGGGGGACCCTTCCTAAAGTGGCAAAAACGCGGCAAAAACCGCGAAGGCAAAAGCGCAGGGAGCGAGAGGGTGCCCCAGCCCCCCTCCCCTGAGCCGGAGGTGCGAGCTCCTGACGAGCGGCAGCTCTGACTCAGCGTGGGCGGGGACAGGAGGGACGGCGGCCAAACCCCCTCGGATACAAGAGCAGCCCCCAGGGAGCGCGGGGAATAGGGCGGGGGAACAGGGCGTGGCGCGTCAGAAGGGCGCGGCGCGGCAGTTGGCGCCGGCAGGGCATGCGGGCAGGGCGCAGCCCCCCTCCAGGCTCCAGAGGCTGGCTCAACTCCTGGTCGTCGCCGTCCCAGAAGAGGACCTAGCCATGGCATCCACATGGCCGAAAGCCATCGCCAGAAGAAACGTGGCGACCCAGACCGAGCCCCCATGCAAACACACATCTGTCCAGGTGTCCGGCTGCAGGGAGTGCCTGAGGCTGTCCCTTGTACAGGAGGGCAGCAGAGACGATGCCTGTGTGCGCTGTGACCAGGTGGATGATCTGCTCAGCCTGGTGGCAGAGCTGAAGGAGGAAGTGGAGAGTTTCAGGAGTATCAGGAAGTGTGAGAGGGAGATAGATTGGTGGAGCCACATCCTACCATCCCTGAGGCAGGGACAGCACATGGAGGCTCCACAAGAAGCGGAGGATCCCCTGCCCTCTTGTCACCAGGCAGAAGGAGGGGACCCAGGAGATGGGGAGGAATGGACACAGGTCCCTGCTTGGGATGCCAGGCGAACCTGCGCCTGGCCTCCCTCACCTCAACCTTCCCAGTTGCCCTTACAGAACAGATACGGGGCTCTGGATCTTGAGGGCCAGACGAACGAGGACGCAGATGAAGGCCCATTCAGGGGGTTGCCCGAGGCGAGGCAGTCAGCCCCACGCATTACGACTGCCTCTGCTAAGAAAAAAAGGAGGGTAATTGTCATTGGTGACTCCTTTCTGAGGGGGACGGAGGGCCCAATTTGCTGGCCAGACCCATCCCACAGGGAAGTCTGCTGCCTCCCTGGGGCCCGGGTGAAGGACATTACTAGGAAACTCCCGAGTCTGGTACAGCTCGCCGATTACTACCCGTTACTGGTTATACAGGCTGGCAGTGAGAAGGTTGCAGAGAGAAGTCCCGAAAGGATCAAAAGGGACTTCAGGGCACTGGGGCAACTGGTGGAAGGATCGGGAGCACAGGTAGTGTTTTCCTTGATCCCTTCAGTGGCAGGGAGGAATACTGAAGGGAACAGGAAAACTCATCAGATCAACACGTGGCTCAGGGGCTGGTGCCATCGGCAGAATTTTGGCTTCTTTGAGCACGGGGAGGTTTACACGGCACCGGGCCTGCTGGCGATGGACGGAGTTCAGCTGTCTCACAGGGGGAAAAGGATTCTCGTGTATGAGTTGGCCGGGCTCATCGAGAGGGCTTTAAATTAGGTTCGAAGGGGGAAGGGGATAAAACCAGGCTCACTAGAGAAGAGCCTAGGGACCGCACGCCAATGTCGGGGGAGAAATCGGCAGCCCAGCTCAAGTGCACCTACACCAATGCACGCAGCATGGGCGGCAAACAGTAGGAGCTGGAAGCCATTGTGCAGCGGGGTAGCTATGACTTAGTCCCCATCATGGAAACATGGTAGGATGAGTCTCACGATTGGAGTGCTGCAATGGATGGCTATAAGCTCTTCAGAAGGGACAGGCGAGGAAGGAGAGCCGGTGGGGTAGCTCTGTATGTTAGGGAGTGCTTTGACTGTCTAGAGCTCAATGGTAGTGATGACGAGGTCGAGTGCTTGTGGGTAAGGATGAAGGGGAAGGCCAACAAGGCAGATATCCTGCTGGGAGTCTGTTATAGACCACCCAACCAGGATGAGGAGGCAGACGAAATATTCTACCAGAGGCTGGCAGAAGTCTCCCAGTCGCTAGCCCTTGTTCTCGTGGGGGACTTCAACTTTCCAGACGTCTGCTGGAAATACCACACGGCAGAGAGGAAACAGTCGAGGAGGTTCCTGGAGTGTGTGGAAGATAACTTCCTGACGCAGCCGGTAAGTCAGCCTACCAGGGGAGGTGCCTCGCTTGACCTGCTGTTCACAAACAGAGAAGGACTGGTGGGACATGTGGTGGTTGGAGGCCGGCTTGGGCTTAGCGACCATGAAATGGTAGAATTCTCGATACTTGGTGAAGTAAGGAGTGGGGCCAGCAAAACCGCTACCATGGACTTCCAGAGAGCAGACTTTGGCCTGCTCAGGACACTGGTCGAGAGGGTCCCTTGGGAGACAGTCCTGAAGGGCAAAGGGGTCCAGGAAGGCTGGTCGTTCTTCAACAAGGAAGTCTTAAAGGCGCAGGAGCGGGCTATCCCCATGTGCCGTAAGAAGAACGGGTGGGGAAGATGACCGGCCTGGCTGAACGGGGAGCTCTGGCTGGGACTCAGGAAAAAAAGGAGAGTTTACCACCTTTGGAAGAAGGGGCAGGCAACTCAAGAAGAGTACAGGGATCGCGTTAGGTTGTGCAGAGAGGAAATTAGAAAGGCAAAAGCCCAGCTAGAAGTCAACATGGCCACTGTTGTGAGAGACAACAAAAAATGCTTTTACAAGTATATTAATGACAAAAGGAGAGCCAAGGAGAATCTCCATCCTTTATTGGATGCGGGGGGGGGGGGAACGTTGCCACCAAGGACGAGGATAAGGCTGAGGTACTTAACGCCGCCTTTGCCGCAGTCTTTAATAGTCAGAGCAGTTATCCTCAGGGTACTCAGCCCCCTGAGCTGGAAGACAGGGACGGCGAGCAGGATAAACCCCCCATAATCCAAGAGGAAGCAATTAATGACCTGCTATGCCACCTGGACACTCATGAGTCTATGGGGCAGGACAGGATCCACCTGAGGGTACTGAGGGAGCTGGCGGAGGAGCTTGCCAAGCCACTCTCCATCATTTACCAGCAGTCCTGGTTAACAGGGGAGGTCCTGTATGACTGGAGGCTTGCCAATGTGTCACCCATCTACAAGAAGGGCCGGAAGGAGGATCTGGGGAACTACAGGCCGGTCAGCCTGACCTCGGTACAGGGGAAGATTATGGAGCGGTTCGTTTTGAGGGTGCTCACGAGCCATGTCCGGGACAACCAGGGGATCAGGCCCAGCCAGCATGTGTTCATGGAAGGCAGGTCCTGCTTGACCAACCTGATCTCCTTCTATGAGCAGGTGACCCGCCTAGTGGATGAGGGAAAGGCTGTGGATGTGGTCTACCTGGACTTCAGTAAAGTCTTTGACACTGTCTCCCACTGCATTCTCCTAGAGAAGCTGGCGGCTCATGGCTTAGACAGGTACACTCTTCGCTGGGTAAAAAACTGGCTGGACGGCCAGGCCCAGAGAGTTGTGGTCAACAGAGTTAAATCCAGTTGGAGGCCAGTCGCAAGCGGTGTTACCCAGGGCTCAGTACTGGGACTGGTCCTGTTCAATACCTTTATCAATGATCTGGATGAGGGGATTGAGTGCTCCCTCAGTAAGTTTGCAGAAGACACCAAGTTGGGTGGGAGTGTTGATCTGCTCGAGGGTAGGAAGGCTCTGCAGAGGGATCTGGACAGGCTGGATCGATGGGCTGAGGCCAACTGTATGAGCTTTAACAAGGCCAAGTGCCGGGTCCTGCACTTCGGCCACCACAACCCCAGGCAACGCTACAGGCTTGGGGAAGAGTGGCTGGAAAGCTGCCCAGAGGAAAAGGACCTGGGGGTGCTGATTGACAGCCGGCTGAACATGAGCCGGCAGTGTGCCCAGGTGGCCAAGAAGGCCAACGGCATCCTGGCCCGTATCAGAAATAGTGTGGCCAGCAGGAGTAGGGAAGTGATCGTGCCCCTGTACTCGGCACTGGTGAGGCCGCACCTCGAATACTGTGTTCAGTTTTGGGCCCCTCACTACATGAAGGACATTGAGGTGCTGGAGCGTGTCCGGAGGAGGGCAACGAAGCTGGTGAAGGGCCTGGAGCACAAGCCTTATGAGGAGCGGCTGAGGGAACTGGGGTTGTTTAGTCTGGACAAGAGGAGGCTGAGGGGAGACCTCATCGCGCTCTACAACTACCGGAAAGGAGGTTATAGTGAGGTGGGTGTTGGTCTCTTCTCCCAAGTAACTAGCGATAGGATGAGAGGAAATGGCCTCAAGTTGCACCAAGGGAAGTTTAGATTGGACATTAGGAGAAATTTCTTTACTGAAAGAGTGGTCAGGCCTTGGAACAGGCTGCCCAGGGAAGTGGTTGAGTCACCATTCCTGGAAGTATTTAAAAGACGTGTAGATGAGGTGCTTAGGGACATGGTGTAGTGGGCATGGTGGTGTTGGGTTGACGGTTGAACACGATGATCTTAGAGGTCTTTTCCAACCTTAATGATTCTATGATTCTATTGGTTATCTAAATCAATTCACACACACACACACAAGGGCCCAAAGCTAGATAAAGGTACCTGTTAAAAATTCCCCTCAAGTCTCCTGAAATACTCATGTTAAATGTCTTGGCATTTCTCAATGGGCGAAGGGTTGAGCCCTAAGGAGTGTTTCAGCCCAGGTCCCAATGGTCCTCCAAATACCGCAAACTTGAGAGTTTGCAAACTCTGAGAGGCATCCCACTCAAAGGGAAATTCTGGGTGCAGCCTGCTGTGGTCCAAGAGAGCTTAAAGGGTCTTGCTTGGGACCACTGTTTAAAGGTTAGCAAGATGATTGACTTTAGTCATCCGTGAAAATTCTCAAGATTTCCGTAACAATGTTGCTGTTCCACTCAAGTTACGATTCAGATAAGGGTGTCAGGGGAACAAATTATCCCTACTTTCATCCCCCACTTGGGCCAGGCAGCAGGAGTTCCCGATATGGTCAGTACCGTTCCCCCACCTCAGCCATGCAAGAGTTCTGGGTACAGTCAAGGGATGCTTCACCGCCCAACCCATTACACAAAGGCCAACGTTTATCGGGAGTTTCTGAGATCATAGAGTGGCCCAGGAGAGGGGTGGGGTGGGTGGGGGAGAAGTGCACCACCACACAGTAATAATAAACATTTATGCAGTCCTACAACTTGGAGTACTTGGAGTTTAAATAGAAATTTATAATACTTAGGAAATCATCATAATTGATGCAAATAGGGAAAAGAAGGAGAAAAGTTAAATAAGCTACATTAATATTAGCAAGTAAAAAAATCTATTTTTGATAAAGAAAATAGTCTGGGAAGGGAAAGTATACACACATAGAACCTCTTAGAAGAAAGTAAAATAAAGGCAACTGGGATATTGCTATGATACTATCCACCAGATCAGCCAACTGTAGTTACCTCTCAAAGAATTCTCTTTACAAAGAAACTTACAAGCCACTGAATTCTCTGGTTTTGGAGATCCTGCTACAATTCCAGATACCATAGCATATTTGACCAAATGCCAGAAAATTGGGAATATTTCCTGAGATTTCCATTCTACTAGCAAAAATAAGAATGTTTGCTTTAAGCACTTAAAATCAAATGCAACACTTTCTAGCAAGAAGGACCACAGAATAAAATCCATATGAACACAAGTTCTGAAAACATGCAATATTAACAATTCAGAAACAGATTCTAGATTTGAGCCATGTACTCATTACATGGTCACTGCAGACATTTAGCAGCTTTACTGATTTTCTTCTTTCAAGTCCAGTAACACAACAGCAGGCAACATCAGCTTTTCCCAGACAGGAAAACAGCATTAAGATAAATAATCTTTCAATATCTTGAATGTTTATTTCTAATAACATACATTTCAATAATAGCCTATTTTTGACTCTGTCTCAAATAACACAGAAATTGCTGGGGGGAAAACAGCCACTATACCATAGTCAACCTTTATATCCCTGCAAGTGGATGTATACCATATAGCACTGAGACACCAGCAGCACTTCAGGCACTGTCTGAATAAACAATGCATCTCACATCTTAGTCATAGAGGACAATTTGTGGCTAAAAGCAATTTAATAAACTCAGATAAATAAGAATGGAAGGAATACTTTTCAGAGCATTTGAAGAACCTGAACAACTTTTTCAGAAAACCTTTACCTAGTAATCAGATATCATTGTGTGCTTTCAAGAGCACTGAAGTAGGTTCATGGCTTTGTCTTTTAAGTGAATACAATGCATGAAAGCTTCTGGTCCTACAAAATATGCGCGAAACAGTTCCACCTTGGGGTCAGCCTTTGACACGGTGTCTGAGGTCCACATGTGGTGTACTGATCTCACCTCCCATTGAGCAACTGTCTTCTCTATTTATTGCATTATAAACTAGAACATCAGCACAAGCTGCTAATGGCCCTGCTAATCATGTAACCTGAGGCCAATCTCTTTGGCTTGCTCTATATCCAATGACAATAAACAGTTGTTACCATTTTCATCAGGCTTTCTCTCACCCACTGGTTTCCAGCCTCAAATATGTTACGAAAGTGTGAAGTCAGCGAACGTCACATAACATAACAAAGTTTGCCTATTGCTTCTTTGTTTTCCAGCTCATCCTAAGCTAACCTCGTCAGACTTCGTAAATTTAGCCAAGGTCCCATTTATTTGGGTAGTGATTTAGGGTTGACTTCACACCATGACAAAGTTTGAAATGAAATTTGCTACAACCTTTTTAATTGAAAATAAGCCAGCTAACTATTAGATCAAGTTTCCTGATATTCCCCAAAAATAAGCATAATAATATAAGATGCTGGTACTTTTGCACAGTCAGGACACTATACATACAGGTAGTTTAAGATTTTAACACAGCTAGTTTAATAAGAAACCTTTATAGCCTAGTCCAATTACATCATTGGAGATAAAATCAGGCAGAAGGGTTCACCCTGGCTTGTCTAAAAACTGTCAGCTATAACATAAAATAAGAAATTACATGTGTAAAGAAAATCAAGGTAGGCCAAGATAGCCTTTGTTTTTTTGTGATCAATTCTTCCATTTGGGATTGGAGCCTTCACCGCACCACTTCATGTCTATTTACCCTTAGTGATCTACTTTCATCATGGACTCTTCTGTCCTGTTACCTTAACATGACAAGTATGCAAAGCTACATTCCTAGGCTGCCAAAGTTTGAATATTTCCCAAGAGCAACTGCTTTAATGTTTAAAACCATTAAAAAAAAAAAAAAAGAAAAAATAGTTGGCATGATAGTTATGCATTGTTTAGCATATATATTATAGTAGCACAGGGAAACAATAGATATGTGGTGTGATAGAATCATAGAATCATTAAGGTTGGAAAAGACCTCTAAGATCATCGAGTCCAACCGTCAACCCAACACCACCATGCCCACTACACCATGTCCCTAAGCACCTCATCTACACGTCTTTTAAATACTTCCAGGAATGGTGACTCAACCACTTCCCTGGGCAGCCTGTTCCAAGGCCTGACCACTCTTTCAGTAAAGAAATTTCTCCTAATGTCCAATCTGAACCTCCCTTGGCACAACCTGAGGCCATTTCCTCTCATCCTATCGCTAGTTACTTGAGAGAAGAGACCAACACCCACCTCGCTACAACCTCCTTTCAGGTAGTTGTAGAGCGCAATAAGGTCTCCCCTCAGCCTCCTCTGCTCCAGGCTAAACAACCCCAGTTCCCTCAGCCGCTCCTCATAACACTTGTGCTCCAGACCCTTCACCAGCTTCGTTGCCTTTTTCTGGACATGCTCCAGCACCTCAATGTCCTTCATGTAGTGAGGGGCCCAAAACTGAACACGGTATTTGAGGTGCGGCCTCACCAGTGCCGAGTACAGGGGCACGATCACCTCCCTACTCCTGCTGGCCACACTATTTCTGATACAGGCCAGGATGCCATTGGCCTTCTTGGCCACCTGAGCACACTGCCGGCTCATGTTCAGCTGGCTGTCAATCAGCACCCCCAGGTCCTTTTCCTCTGGGCAGCTTTCCAGCCACTCTTCCCCAAGCCTGTAGCGTTGCCTGGGGTTGTGGTGGCCGAAGTGCAGGACCCGGCACTTGGCCTTGTTGAATCTCATACGGTTGGCCTCAGCCCATCGATCCAGCTCCATGCAACACTGAAGGAAGAAACAAGATCAGTTTTGTCAGTCTCAGCCTGAATGGAGGGGAGGTAAGAAAATACAGCACTATTGCTCAGCATGAAACAACAGATTTTGGCACAGATGTACCCCCAATATGGGCAAACTTTTGGTCTTGTTTGTTTTGATAGATATCACGGAAAACAACTTTTCAAATAAACAAGGACATGATAGCTTTAAAAGAGCAAAAGAGGAAGCTTAATCAGCAGAAATAGGCTGGCAAGAAGCATAAGAAATGATTTTAAAATATACAAAAGTTGAAGGTAGATTCTGGATGTGGGTGCAAGGTATTTTTTAGCACTGTGTTACATGATAGAATGGTATGAATGTGTTACACTGTTCTACTTATTCAGATAGTTTTCCAAATTCAAAGCAGCTTCATTTTCCAATAAATTATTTCAAAGTTCCATACATTGTAACTTAAAAACTGCTGACCTAGGTCAAATGCTGCAACAACTTTAGAGCTCACTGTGAAAGTTTTATCGACCAAAAAAATAAATCAGTTAACTACAACAGCCAGTAAGTAACTACACCTAAAATTAAAAATTTCAGTCATATTTATGACCCACCTATTTTAAGTTTTTACCCACAGAAGAGTTGACAGATCAGGGTTTTTTTTTTAATTTTCATAAGTCTACAGACTAATTGAGTTTTCTCTTAACTTTAAGTTTGTTAAACTAAACATGTAGTTTGACTTCCATATTAAAAGGCCCATTCTTATAGCTTATATTTCCATATATATTTGAATATTCACTCAGTTTAGTTACACCCTTCTATAATCTATATCAGAACTATTTCAACAATTTTTTTTAGCCTTAGTTTTCAAAATGTATTTAAGTTTGTTCCCAGCTCTTTGGTTCATAGTTATATCTAGTTACACTAAAAAAAATCCCTCTTCAAAAAAATCTGTTTACATTACTGATTTAACTATAATAGTTATTAAATTCTAAATAATCTATAACAACAATGTGTATGCTTTTGTGAGCAGAAATATACGTGATATTTAGTGCTATTATAAAATGCATTCTCATCTATATTAAATCTCATTTTAATACCTCATTATATTTAATATAGAAAATGTAATTTTAAATAAGTTCCAGGCATCTTTAATATTAGTGCAAGTGGACTTTACCCATGTAATGAGATTTGCTTGTTTCCTCTTTTTGAGAGAGGAAAGTTTTTCCTCCAATACTCAATAACATAAAAGAGATCCAGTCACCTTGTTGTCAAAATGCTCTATGGCCATTTTAGCAAATAACTTAGGCCTTCTACTGTCTCTCTTAAAATTTTGATCTAAGAATGATTAAAACATCATTTACCTCCACGATTATTAAGCATCTAGACTGTCAGAAATTCAAAAACAAACAAAAACCCCAGGTAATCCTACCTTTGGAAAGATGTAGCTCCAGCTCCTGTTCAACCCATGCAAGCTCCCTAAATAAGACAGGAAAGTAATTTTTACAACTTAAATATGCTAAATCTTCTCAAAAGCTTTCCAGTTCTCAGATTCTCCTTTTTATAATCCACACTTCTGGCAATGTGTAGATTTTAAATGATTTCGTGGTATTGCTTGTATTCCCAGTAATAACTCTTCACATTCGTTTTAAGTATTATAGGATTTCAGCACTCATTTATGTGTGACATCTCTTGCAAAAGAGAAAAAAAATAGAGCGCTCAGAAACTTTGTTCGTTACCTTGGAGTTCTCTCCCTGCTGGCTGTACATATTATCTGTTACCATGAACTATCTTAAAGTCATCCACTGTAAACTACAATCTGAAAAGAGTGAAATCTTTTTGCCAAGTAGCTTGAGACTTGTTATAACATGAAAGTAACTTCCTGGTAGTTTCTTTGTTGCAGACTGAATTCATTTAGGCTAATTGATTCTGGGTTTAGTTAAAGACATACCACAATCATAAGTATGTGCTCTACTGCATTTTTTTATTTAAATGAAGAAACCCATAGCATGTCAATTTATGTATTTATCTAGACACCTAGCTACTCTGATTGCTATAGCTTAAGTTCTCCTATTATGAAGAAAGAATTCAGCAATTGGAATTCACCAACGAGAAGCTGCAAACATGAAAGACACACAGTGAACAGGCCTTCACTTTCATTGGGAGAGACACTGATTTACTTCATCTGCATCAGAAGTGCCACTGAGATAAATATCAGAAGCAGAATGATTTGTACTTTCTTTTTAAAAATATGTATCTTCTTTTGCAAACATGTATGCAATCCGTCAAGGAACAGAAAAGACGTGATAGATTCCCATGACTATATTGATTTGTTTGGACTACAAATGTCAAAAAAATCACTGATGACATTAGTGAAATAAAATATCAAATGCTGTTTTTACTTATTTTTGTGTGTACAGTGTTTCTAGTCAAAGACACTATGTTATACACCAGTGAATGGAGAAACAAATACTTTCAGTGAATGCACATAGTGTCGAGAATGGACAGCTGCACAGAGAAGGCAGAGAGCTGCTTAATTACTAGAAATGAGTGTTAATTACTAGAAATGAGTGTTGAATCCCTATCAAGGCGTCTTGAAAGCAGAATAATATGCGTTTAAGTTCAAGGACAAGTAGTAACAAATTATGTCAATCCAAATACTGATCTACTTCAGCCCCTTAGCATCTTCTGTTTTACTTTGGTTTCCAAATGAAGACACAAACACCTGTTCTTGCAGCAGGTGGTATTTGTTTATTATAGCTCTTCCTGCTGAGTTTTAATCAGCCTGCAGCTGCAGAATCCAGGGTAAGTAACAATTTATAATACCAGATTTTCATATATCAGCAGTATTCGTCCAGAAAAAAATTTTCATACTTCATTTCCATCATATGTTACTAATCATGTAATTTCCTTCTCACACTCCAAGTTGCTAATTAAAGAGTGAATTCATTTATAATGCTAGTAAATGAAGTTTTGAACATTGTGCTCTGAGGGTGATATTCTATTATGTTCTCCTATTACAGAGTCTCCAATTTTTGGAAGAAGTTTCCCAAACCTCTGCCAATTTGAACTCTTGCCATTCTTTACTTTAGGAAGTATTGTTCAGGGAGAATCAAGAAGCTTAAAAAAAAGCCAACGAACAAATTAAACAATATGTTAATCCCTCTATTCAGATGCAATTGAAATAAGAAAAAGGTACGCATGGGACAGGTGAACTAGGGTAAAAACTTTCTGTACAGAACTATAAGGTAAGAACACTAAAGCAATTACATGGAAACATTGTTAAGAAAGTGTTCCTATATATTTAGATATGTTTTAGAGTTTTGATCCTTATTAAATAGTGTTTTCTATTCATGATCAGCATGCAATGTTACGTAGTTCTATTTATTGACTGTCATTAATAAAATGAAATCATGGGCTTCACAATGCTAGGTGCTGTGCAGAAATGTTATATTAATTTTGCTTAGTATTAAAGCAACTATTAAATAAGGCTTACAGAATACAATAATTTGCTTAAAGTACAGGAAGATAAGGGTTAAAAATAGTGAGATTTTACTCTGTGGAATGATGGATAGTTGCATCAGTGCATCAATTCAAATTTTAACTTTTAAGTTTCTGTATTTTTAATTGCAAGTGAAATTTTAAGGAAGGAGTTGGGAAAAAAAAAAAGCCAAAAAAAAAGCCTTAGTCTGGGTGTTTAAGAACCCTTTTAGGAGGAGAAAAGGAAGAAAGTACACCACTTCGAAACCAAATAGAATGAATACAAGAAAAATGTCATGCAGGTAGAATTGAATTCCTAGTTGAAGCTGGACTTCTGTGTTATCAAGCAAAGAAAGCTTTAACATCTTCTATCAAAGTGAGATATGATTATACCATGTCAGGAGTTTCTACTTCTGTAACTGGCATTTTACAGCTGTAAAGATTCATCTCTTCAAACAGATGACATAATCTCCTTGTAATCAAAGAAGTTAGACTGACCACAGAACATATGGTAAGTATAACATGAGAAAGGCAGGAAAATATCATGACATTGTAAGGTTTACATGCCATGTGTATGGCTGTCAGTTTTTAGCCATAAACTCAAGCCTTGTAAAATTGCCCAGATGAAGCTGAACGATGAAATATCATATAATCCCTTTTCATAGAGTGTGTTGTGTTTTGATATCATCTCGCAAGCTAATCCATGGTATGCTTAGAAAGGCAAACACTACCTTACGTCATATCACAGAAACATGAGATCCAAAACACATTGGAAAACAACCTATAAGCTGAGACTCACCCTCACAGTCAAGGTGTATCTATACAAGTTTTCTCAATTCAGATCAGAAATGTGTTTTTAAGCAAGTTTTCTCATCGTTCCTACTTGCTGGGTTTGGCTTTCAGTTTTAGAATAAACAAACTAGATTCCTTCCAGATGCAACTAAACTGATAGATATGCTCCAGAAGCACATCTAATGATCATAGATATTCAGCTACTTAAACTAGTCTGAAGTAAAATCCTCTGAATTACACCCAATGCAGGTGTTGGCTTTCAGCAGCAACAGAATCTCTCCTACTGCTGGAGTTGATGAAGCCAGCCGAACACTCTTGTTGATCACTGGACTTGATAGTGATAATCAAAGACCGTAATACCTGCTCTGTGTCATACTGATAATCCTCATCTCCAACAAGAAAGGGGATGTTATGGCTCTGTCCACTTCCCTTTGACCAGTATGAGGAACAGCTTCTAGAGTTGTTTTACCCGTCTCTCTCTTTGACTCTCACTTCATTCCAGGAGGAGTCCTACTCAAAGGAAATCACTATTTCTGCCACCGTCACATATGCAACTCTGCTAACTTGCTCAGCAGCAGCCAAGGAACTTGGGGGACCACAGTTGCATGGAACACCACCCCCAACTCCGCAGTTCATTATGGCCCATCCTTACGTAAAGAGATGCTCCAATTGTCCCCAAACTTTCTATTGCACTATTTCTGTTGCTATTTCTTAGTTTAAGTATATGAACAATTTTTCTGTTTGCAAGAGCCAGATTTTTCTCTTAGTGTGCTGAAAAATGTGATCAACGTGTCATCAAGACAGGAACCCCCCCTGCATCATTGTTAGTGACACAAAATGGATCCCACAGGGCTCTCTCAGAACACAGTCACCTATTATAACCAACCTATTCCAAGAAGCGAGTCCCACCTTGAACCCTGAAGTCCTCTCTTACCTGAAGTCCTCTTATCAGATCCTGCAAGCTTCCTCAGACATCTGCTTTTTACTGCCTCCACCAATCTACTTGCCACTCTAGTAAACTGCATGATATCTAGCCTGTCTGCCACAGAATCACCTCCAAGAAATATTTCTACACACTTTCACTCCACCTTTACTTGTCCTCTGGTTCAGCCCACATAAATAGTGAAAGGATCTCTTGCCATAAGACAAGGGCACAAAGCTCACATGTCCTCCAGGCTGGGCTCACTGGGGACATTACTTCAAAAATTCTCCATAGACCAGAAGTCATAGTTTTGTTCATGGCACATAGTAACTGTATTTCTCCACAGGGTACCCTGACACACAGTACTTTGGGGGAGAGGAGAGACATGATAGGCATGCACAAGGAGTAGGTTATTTTGCAATCCCTCTTCTGTCTTTTCCAGACCCTGTTTTTCAGGTGCCATCTGCACTTTTACATGGCCTCACAAAGTCATAAGACCTAGTGCATAATCTCTTCTGTCCAAACTTGCCTTTCATAGCAGCAGGAGAGGAAGTTTGACAGGGCGAGGGAGAGAAAAAGGAAGGTCTTGGAGATTTCCATCCCTGTGTCTTGTTATGCCTTGGGCAGTACCTATGAGCATAAGGCCATCTTTAACAGTGGGCAGAAAGAAAATAAGAAAGAAGGCAAGGATTTTCAGAAGTTATGATAATCTATGCTGCTTGGTTTAGGGATTCAGTGATTCCCCAGCTTGGTTTAGGGATTCAGTGATTCCCCAAGTTTAAATTTTCACTGAGGTGATTATAGTTATTAAGCACTGAGGCACTCCCAGAATTTTCAGCTCTATTTCTGAACCCATATACTACTTATGGCCTCTATTTAGTGAAAATAATGGTAATACAGCATGGTCAATGACAACGCTTTTGGATATTAGGAACATGTGATTGTCCCACTGACTGGTCTGATGGCACACAATTCGTGTACTGAGTAATGGTACAAGAATGCTAGTCATTCCTTATTACAGTCTACAGACCATTTTGTTTTGTATTACTACAGCTCTTTTCAGTCACCTACTTGGTCTTACTTTATGTAGCAGCCATTTTGTAGTTTTTGCCATGTATTTCTCAACCTTTTAAGTTCCACTACATCTTCTTTAGAAGAGTGCTGGCAAAGGCCCAGGAGAGGGGGTGTGTGCTTACGACCCACATGTCTCAAGTAAGGGTGTGTGTGTGGAAGGGTGTGTATGCACATGTGGACACATATAACTATGTGTGCAGATATCATTTGGGGGATTAGTTATGAAAAAGTATTTAGAAATGTGTAGGTGCTTATTAACATTTTGAAAGTGTCTAGTATTGCAGTTTCTGTTATACTGCATATCGATTCTGAAAGTGTAATTCACTGATTGATTTATGGACGATACATAGTTAACTAACAATAAACCACTTTGATTCTGATTTGATAAAAACTGTGAATTTTAAGCAGGTTTTTTTGCTGTAATACCTCATCAAATGAATAAATTTGATTAGAATCTTACATTGTTGATCATTGCAACAGGTTGAATACAGTGATCTAGAAACTTATAGTCATACATAACAAACACCTGTTTACATATTATTCCCCACTCAGACACCCATAGCGTATATTTTAATCAAAGTGGGGAAAAAAAACATCGGAGACCAACCATTTGTTCTTTTTCATCCCAAATCCTGAGACCTTGAAAGAATGCTAAGAACATACATTTACACTGAGTATGTTTTATAAAAAAATTATAAAACAAAAAATTTCTTCCTCCTCATGCTCTTCCCCTGCTCCAGCATGGGGTCCCTCCCATGGGAGACAGTCCTTCATGAACTTCTCAAACTTGGGTCCTTCCCACGGGCTGCAGTTCTTCAAGAACTGCTCCAGCATGGGTCCTTTCCACAGGGTTCAGTCAGTCAGGAACAGACTGCTCCAGTGTAGCCCCCCCAGTGGTGTCACAGGTCTTGCCAGGAGCCTGCTCCAGCGAGGACTCTCCATGAGGTAACAGCTTCCTTCGGGGCACATCCACCTGCTCCAGCATGGGGTCCTCTGTGGGCTTCAGTGTGGCTATCTGCTCCACTCTGGATCTCCATGGACTGCAGGAGGACAACCTGTGTCACCAGGCCTTCACCACAGGCTGTTGGGGAATCTCTGCTCCGGTGCCTGGAGCACCTCCTCCCGCTCCTTCATTACGGACGTTGGTGTCTGCACAGTTGGTTTTTTCACATATTCTCACTCCTCTCTGCCAGCTGCTGTTGTACAGTATTTTTTTACCCTTTCTTAAATATGTTTTCACAGAGGCATCACCAGCTTTACTGATTGGCTCAGCTTTGGCTAGTGGTGGGCCCATTTTGGAGAACGGGCTCTGTGCGACACAGGGACAGCTCCTGGTCTATTTTCACAGAAGTCACCCCTGCAGCCCCCCTGCCTGCTACCAAAACTTTGTCACTGAAAAACCAGTACAAGGGATGTGACAGTGTGTGTTAATATTTGACCTGAAACAAACTCTGAAAAGCCAACTTTCCAATGGATGTGCTTTTTTGTAGTTCCTGTTAATGCAGCATCATGAGCACAGTATCATGGTATATAACAATTTAACCATCTTCATTTATTTTGAAGTTCTGCTGTTTGCAGAGATTTCCACTCCTATTTTGTCAGTGAGGTTTCTCTGAAGTCAAGTGTTGGGCTTTTTGTTTTGTTTTGTTTTGTTTTTTAAAGCTTCATTGTTCTTCTTTATTATATTTCTAAGACATGAAGGACTTTACTATCCTAAGCCCTGACCATCAGAAGTATTATAAAGGAGAGCAAGTAAAGAATAGAATGTGGCTCTTAATTAGACACCAAATTAGGACAAGTGCTAACAAGGACACAATCATTTCAAGCATCTCTTGAGAGAAGAATGTCAATGATCAATACAGTTTTTCCTTTATGAAGGGAAGGGGGAGGGTAGAAAAGACAGAATTGAAGTCTTTTAGTCTTTCTTTTCTTTAGTCATTCTTTAGTCATTCTTTTGTACTTCCTGGTGGGAAAGACAGTAATTGTTCCAGTTTAAAGTATTAAAAATAGACATTTATAGTGTTTTCACTAATTATGAATTGCTAACAGCATTTCTTTAAAATCATGCTGTTATGTTTTTATTTTTATAAAAAATGTCACCCTTATCCAAGGTATCACCATGCTGAAAGGTTGGATCTGTACTAAGAATACTGCATAGAGACACAGAAAACATTGTAAATTGATTCATCGTTATTTAGCTATTGCTTCTGCTTTTCATCATAGATGAAACAGACATGGTGAACATTTTTATCCTTTCTGCTAGCTTTAAGGCATAACAAGAACCTCACACAATAAAGGGTCACATGAATGGGCATTAACAGAAACAATATTTGTCTGGTGAGTGCTTGCTTTCCCAAGCTGAAATTTATAGTTCATTTTGCTATTGAACTCCTAATATTAAAAACTGTATATCCCCCCAAAAAAAGTTAATGCTAGAGGTGGTCTAAAAGCCTGAGCCAGAAATTGTTAGAAACCAGGAAAAGATCACGGGAAAATATCACTGAATTCGTTCTGTCAAGATCTGTCCTAGACAGCTTCTGTTGATTGTTACTGAAAACATGGTACTGGGCCTCAAGGACTTCAGTCATTCTTAGAACTGGTTTCTTTGTTCCTCCAAAAAATCCAATAGCTTAAGAAGTTCCAGGCTGGGATGGATCTAAGACCTAATAAAATGTGCAGATATCTGCTTGTAACAGCAAAGCATACTAGAAGACTTGGAGGTCTAGCCTTGAAAGCATCTGGGAAAATTGAGTGGTTTTGACGAAAAGCTTGGATCAAGGTTCTCAGTCAACTGAATTCTGGCAATTACAACTCTTCCCAAGCACATAGAATACATGTGTGGCACACAGAAGACTAGGCAGCAGAGCTGCATATTAGCCATCTAACAGACAACAGTGGAGCTGCCTACTAGCAGACCCTTACAGATTGCTTTGTGGAAGTCTTGCTTCAGAAAGTTAATTGAAATGAAAATTCAATGTGTGTGTATATATATATGTATAAAATTATATAAATATGAAGATAAATACGTAAGATGTTATATAGAGAGAGGTGTATAAACACTGCAAGGATATTCTTATTGCAGTAAATACTTATCTAGTATTTGTTTTGTTTGAGTCACTGTCATGGTTTAACCCGGCAGGCAGCCGCTCACTCACTCCCCCCCCCCCCCCCCCCCGCAGTGGGACGGGGAGAGAATTGGAAGGGTAAGAGTGAGAAAACCTCATGGGTTGAGATAAAAACAGTTTAATAGAACAGAAAAGGAAGGGAAAATAATAATAATAATAATAATAATAATAATAATAATAATAATAATAATAATAATAATAATAATAATAATGATAGAATATACAAAATGAGTGATGCACAATGCAATTGCTCACCACCCACACTGACCGATAACCAAGTAGCGATCGCTACTTTCTGGAACGCGCCTACCATTCATATACTGAGCATGACGTCACATGGTATGGAATACCCCATTGGCCAGCTGGGCCAGCTGTCCCAGCTATGCTCCCTCCCAGTCTCTCATGCGCTTGGTAGGTCATGGAAGCTGAATGTCCTTGAGTAGCAGGGTACTTAGCAACAACTGAAAACATCAGTGTGTTATCAACATTCTTCTCATACTAAATCCAAAACACAGCACTAGGAAGAAATTTAACTCTGTCCCAGCTGAAACCAGAACAGTCACCTTGACCAGATTTACAACAACTTTTAAGACAAGGTCTTGAAGACATTGGCCACATATACTGCACAGCATGCATCATCCAAGCATGTCCTCTCCAGTAACCCAGTTCTTATAACACACTACTTACAAACCCACCAGACTGAACCAAATCCAGGTCATGATGCATTGTCTTTGCTATATTAATTAGCACCAGTTCAAAGTTCTAATTTAACTTCATTAGCTTAGGAAATAATGATTCCCTTGAAGGATAGTATGAGCTACTCATGATTAAATAAATCCTTAAGAAGTTGAGATCCTTTTGAAAGGGTTATAGACAGTCTGAGCCCTAGTTGTGCAAAAATATAAAATACTTGACTCTAAGTAAGTGATATTATCAAAATGGAATCTCAAGAATTCTTGCTGAAGTGATACCCAATCACTAGGTCTACACCACTGCCCCAATTTGAAGTCCCATGAGACATAGCAATATTCAAGGGAGTCTGAGGAAAGGTGGATTTTAAAAATCATGTAAAAATTGCTTAACTTGCACTTTAGAAAGCAGTCTGATCCATAGCACAGTTATTTTTCTTAAGCTGGATAACATTCCAACTAGCCTTGAATATCAGATAAAGATCCAAATTTTAAATTTGGGAAAAGTAAAGGATCTTCAGCACATTATAACAATCCAGTCTGTTCTCCTTTAGAAGCCATTGAACTTCATCTTGAATTGCTCAATTAAATCAGAATTTGCTTGAACAACAACCCATCTTAAAAAAATTAAGTGATAGATTTATAATTAAACTATCAAAGTAGCATGCAGCTAAGACCTAGATGGCAATTTTATGAATAGTACCATATTCCAAATCACCTTCCTCTCAAGCCCAAACAACCGTATATCATGGTCAGTTTTAGTTCAGTCTCAAGCGGGGTTTTAAATCAGTCATCCAGAGCTATCCTGTAATAATTCAGCTGTTTTATAACTGTGCACCTGAAAGGCTGCAATGCCTACAAACTGTATGCTTTCATGTTTTGTTTGAAAGTTAAATATTTCAGTGTCCTTTAAACTTCTTACTTTCAGCCCTGCAATCTCACTTTTGCATGTGCAAGGGAACTCGCTATGTTTTCTGTGCACACCCCAAAAATCAGCTTCACAGGTGTCTTCTGCATATAGATGGTAAATCACTGCATGGTAAGCTGAGAAATGAATAACAAAGGAAGTAATACTGCATAAAACTCTTTAAGTCTAAGATAACTATGCCATATGAGAATGAGAATTAAGCCCACTTAATGAGAAAGTGGGCTACAGTCCTTCACACTTCTTGCCCTGGGCTTATGCATCCACATTAAAATATAATTTCTACTTTCTTCATACCACACAAAGTTTAGAAACTTCCAGAAAGAAGGTTGGATGATTTATCTGTTTAATACCAACCAACAGAATTTCCTAAAAAGATAGGATGGGATCCCTGGTGAGATGTGGATTGGCACAGGATAGTTGATCTTTCCCTAATTTTTTAGACCTTTCTAAAGATTTTGGGTGCAAAATCTTTGGGGTGCCTCGTGGCACTCCAAGACAAACCTCACATATATTCTTGAAAAAGATTCTATATTCACATAGCATGAATGAGCAAAAGATTTGGACTTAAGAGCAAACCAGACCTCAATCCATGCTCAAAATAACAGAGATGTGACTACGGTGAGTTGGAAGTAGCTTGGGACCTCAAAAATCAGAGCAAGGAAAGAAAGGAGTGTTAAAACTATGCAACCAAAAAGTCACAGTTTTATTCTGAGTTCAGAAAAAGCACCATGTAGGTCCAGCATTTTAAGAAAACTTCTGGATTTAACGTAATTGTTCATTTCGATAACAGACGTGGGGCGACATTGTGCCCCCTCAAACCCATTCCACCTGTAAAATATCTCACTGCATTTAACAGAAGTCTAGACTTCATATTAAGAAAAAAAAACCTCTCCAGTTTACAAATCATTGTTTCCTTATTCCCAAGGAGTACATTGTAATCCATAGTCTACAGACACTTCAAAAATTAATATGTTTTAAGACTTAAAGAATATTACTTACAAAGTGCATAACAACATTTAATTCTGAAAATAGATTTCTTTAACCTAAACTATTTTTTTTTTTTAGAAGAAGCATATATACATCTCTATCTGATAAGAAGTTGGACATAAGGTTGTTAAGTGCTTTCTAAAGCTGTTTGATCTCTTAAGTGCCAAGATAATTGTAGTGAAAGTCTAAAATATACTGTCAATAGCATAGCGATTTTGTTAAGAAGGATAATAGTGATTCTCTAATAACTATGGCAATGTGCAACAAAGAAATATATATTGATTTCTCCTTACTCACTTGAGACTTCATCCTGAGGAGACTGGGATAGATTAATCCACTTAAAAAAAATATTAAAGTATTTTTAAAATAAAGACTGCAACTGGTTTTATATTCTTTATTTACTTTAAACACAACAAGCGTATGCAGCATCAGTTATCTTTCTGTGGATTTTTTCCATACTTGACATATAGGAAAGTAGTGTGTGTTGAAACCATGAATAAATTGTAATGGTTCTCCACATTGTTATATAACATTAAAGAGTCAGACACTTTCATATCTTTCTTTTTTTAATTAACTGAAATTAGCAGTTTAAATGCTTTCCATCAGGTCATTGCTGGGTCAACATATCTGAGGACACAGGTCTAAAGATAGTTGAGCAACTACATTAGTTTTCTTTAACCACAGCAGACATTTATATTAAGTGGTTTAAGTACTGTTAACTCAGCATGTTGTCTCAGCATTTCCATATGAAAATAAAAATACCACTTGACATTTCTAGAGCACTGCCTGGCTGTGGTTTTCAGAGTGATCCTGCAACAACAAATTTCTTTAGAATTTGAAGTTCCACAGTTGCTTAGTACAACAGGTCAAATTTCTCCTAGTTGTCACACTGAAAGCCACCATAGAATCATCTCAGGGAAATCAGAACCAGTTTTATCTTAAGAGGTCTCTAGCTAAGCAATACAGCAAAGATATATATAGACTGTTTTACATATCAGCTCTGCTCTGAGCCAGCACCAGTCCAAAAACCAGCTTGACCCCAATGAAACAATACCAAGCTGAACACTAGATGTAGGATGCATCAGCTCACCTATATATTTCCTTAAAACATTTTAGGTATCTTCCAGAAGAGAGCTGGATTGCATAACCCACTGAGAGTATACCAGGGAAAAAAACAATTGTTTGAAGCTATCTACATAGACATGCTTTCTGAGACAGCAGGAAACTCAAATGCATGCCACTAATTCTGGAGGACCTGCTGTCTACTCCTCCACTGCTCCCTGATCTGAGACCATTATAGCACTAAATTTTCCAACTTTTTACTTTGAAAGTGAAGGGAACCAGAGCCTGAGCTTCTCTATACCTGAATATACTCCCTCTTGCTTTTTTTCTTTTTTTTTTTAAATTTTCTTTTTTTTTTTTTTTTTTTTAACCTTACATCCGCTATTTCTCCTCACAAGGCTTTAACACAGTTTCTGCTAACCTTTATCTTGGAATAATCTTGCTTTTTTTCTTCCTCTATTTTAATAACATTCTTCCTGGACAACAGCAGTTTCTACTTGACTGATGAGTGACACATGAGGTTGATACTCAGTTCCTTTATCAGCTCCTTCCTGACTACTGTGTTTGAGGATGGTGTGATTTAATCACAGAATTATGATTTTATACTTCAATGTTATTTGAGCTTTGAGGACAGAGTGGTGTTGCAAAAAAAAAAAGGGAAAACTTCTTGATTGTTTTCCATGTGTGGAGACTTAAAGTGACTTCATCCGTTAATAAAGGAAATCAATTAAATGCTATGTAAAATTAGGTATAGAAACATATCACCATGATGAAGGTGATAGTTTACTTTTGAAATGCATCCAAACTGTCATTATAGACCAGTAAATTATGATCAATGTAACATGTTTTCTGGATGGGTCAGTATATAAAGAACTCAAAAAGCATTGAGCTATACATTGCAGTTAATAGGAAAACACAAAATGAGGTTAGTAGATTGAATTATATTCAGAGGAGCTATGTATAAATCCTAGGAGAAGACTACTTTATTTGTATTAGGTATCATATGATGTGGAATGACATGGCAAGCTTCAGAAAATCAAAGAACATAGGGTTGTGGGGTTTTGCTAATATGTAATTTTTTTTTTCCCCTTTTCAAAAGCACTAGAAAAACTAAAGTATTGTGGTACTGCAAAACTTGAAAACTGCTAGAAAATAAAATCCTTGCTTAGTGCACTGAAATTTTGTAAGGCAAAGTCCATTAAAGTACATGGATTACTGAAGTTTTCAAACAGTTAGAATTTCGAAGGCTAAAAAGACCTGTTTCGGTCACTGAATAGTGATGTTCTGAATAATGCAGATTGTTGACCCATGTCTAGTAATTTCTTCATCAAGCCCTTCTAATAATATCTGTCTCAGCTGCAGTATATCCTGATCTAAAGTCTTCAAATAATATATATTCTACTGCTTCCAACGTAAGCTGTTTCAGTGATTAGAATATTTGGTTTTATTAAGCTGACGTTATTGAAATTTGTTTATCTCCTAGAAATTGGGTTGTCATGTTCTATTCTTTTAAAGAACAGTATGCTGTCAGCAATCTTTGATTCTTGTGGGTTCTTGTAGACATTGATCAAGTCATCTCTACATAAAGTAAAACTCTTGGTTTCTTGCTATAAAACATGGTTTCCTTCACTTCAAATTATTACTATAATTCTTTTAGCTATAACCTCTCCAGTTTCTCAAGCTCTCATATCCCATACTGGTCTCATTAATTTAATGTACAGAAGTAATACAACCTCAGAATTCCTACTTTGCATTTTCGTGTGAGGGGATTTAAAGTATAATTCATGAATTGTGTTGGCCTCCACAGTTTGACAAAGATCAAATGGTCAACTGTTTATCAACCATGATCTTAAGTCCTTTTTCACAGTTTATATTTTGTAACTGTCACTTTAAAAATATCTTTAAGTAAAAACTAAACTTAAAAATTAGGCCACCTGCCAATATCAGTTTAATTCTAAGTAATGTGGTGATACTGCATACTTTTGTGATAATGTGTAACTCAAAATAGTAATCTAAGTAATCCAAGTGTTGTCCTTTTTCTTAAGAAAATCTTCATACCTCAAAAAAACAATAAAAATTTGAATTGTTAAACATACATAACAAAAAGTAATGTGAAGTTCTTAATTTGTAGGTTATGACTTATAGTTTTTACTGCATATAGGAAAAAAAAATGGCCCAATTCTGCAACACTTTGATGGAAGTACTTGTTTTCATGAGTTATCACTAATTTGCCCCAGCAAATAACTACACAAAGAAAATCAAAAGTCTTAGTTTTAGTTTGTTCTAAGTAATAATCTTTTTTTTTTTTTTCAGATTAGTCTAAACTGTAAGTTAGCTCTTGCAAGAAGATTTCTGTTTAGGTTCAGCTAGTACAAGTCTCTGGAGAATCACTTCTTCAATGTAACATGGACTATCCCTCAAGCAAAGTAGAGAGTACTGAGGGAGCATCACTGTAAATACAAGTTTCTGTATGGGAGAGCTGCAAAGAACATGCTTTCTTCTCAAGAATACAGCAATAATTTTGATTGTTTTTTTTTTTTTCACTCATAAATACTGGAGTAAAAATATCTTAGCACTTTTTGGAACTTCATTCCATGAAAAAAATTGAAAGCCAGCATTTTATTCCTGTATTTTATGAAAACAATTTTTCAAAATTTGGAAATTCTTTCCATGAATTTGGAAGATAGACAGAATTCCATTCAGATTTAATTTTTACTAAATGTATAGGTCTTACTGCAAGTGAGTAAGAAGCCTTAAGGATTATATAACCTAGCAAAACAAATTGTGTTACTGAAAATGTGCTAGAAGAAATGTTATAAAAGGATGAGTATATACATGATTGAAAAAATAACAAAAACCATAAAAAAACGGGAAAAGCTCAGATTTTTGTTCGTGCTGTCCTCGTTGTGTCTTTGATTTTTATTACTAACCTTATAAAGCATATTTGGGAAATTTACTTCTGTTACTATTTGCACCAATAAAGGTAAAGTCAAGCAAATTGACTGAAGACTTGACAAGTTTAGAGAGATTCCTTAGCTTTATTTTTTAACACCTAACACCTACAGAATTACTGTTTCAGGACTACCAGATTGCAAATGTTTACACATATATTTCAACAGAGTTTGACTCAGTACTTGGGATTGCTCATACAGTACTCATCCATAGGCTTCTGAAGATGTTAATATTTTTATTCCTCCTTAATAGTTGTATGTAAATTTAATGTTAATACTCCCATATATCTAAATTACTCAAAAAGAGAAGCACTTAACGACAAGTGCAAACTTTAGAAAAAGAGCTAGAGAACAGAGCAAACAAAGGAAAAACACTGAATAGCCCTTAGTCTACAACTGGAAATCTTAAAAAGGCAAGCTCCCTTTAATTTTGATGTTTCCATGTAGATTCTTCAGTGCTCTAAGTCTCTTTTCTCCTTCCTACTGATAAAGAGGAACACATATACATACATTATATGTACACAAGCATAAACATACACTGTATGTTCTCAGCTTGGAGGAAAAGCTCGTGAATGGGAAATATTATTTAAAACTTCAGGAACACTTGATTTAGCGTCCGTGTTTAAACACAAGCTCAGATCTTAAGTGTTTACTCAACATTTCTGTTAAGTTAATCTTGATTTTCTTTTGTTTTTTTTTTTTTTTTTCTTATTACATAAATATATATTCCGTAAATTTTACCCAAGATTTGCCTCATGTAAATCTTGGTTAGCATAACACTATAAAGTGTAAAAACATATGAACTCTCAGGCTGGAAAAAATCAGTGTTAGGTTACTCACAATTCTATTTTTAATAGCTTCTTTCCAGTCATGACCATTGTTAATATTCACCCAGTAATAGATTTACAGACGTCATTTATCTCAAAGATTGCTTCAGCTGCATTCTTTCGGTCCTTGTCAGTGTCTTTGTCTCCCTTGCTCTGTCTCACATTCTCATGAACATATTAATTCTCCCCTCTTCAGTTTCCTTGATGTTTTCCCATAGTTCTGCATTTAAATGTAAGAAAATTACAATATCAATTTATTTTCTATACAATCTCTACAAACATGCATTTCATGGAAGTATTTTTTATCTTTATTTCTCTCTCTGCTTTAGCCCAAGCACTTATAAAAAACTAGTAAGGGAAATGGAAGAGATTTCTTTCTTTTTTTTGTCTTCTTTTCTTAATTTAAATTAAACATACATAAGTGTATTAGATTCTTCCCTTCTGCAGTTCTCTGGTGTGGCTTGGTGCCATCTTCTTTGTTATTGACATCTCTGTTGTCTTGGCTTATAGCACATGAAGACTTCATCTGGGGGTATGAAGTTTTGGGTATGTTCTGAAATCCCTAATGAACTTCAACTTAGGAAAAGTGTGAATCATCACATTTGCTAGCATTTACAAAAAAAAATTGATCACTCTACCATCATTGTCACAAAACCAGTAATACTGTCTGCTATTTGCTACTAATATTTTATAAATCTATCTTGCTTAGCTGGACAAGATATAAAATAATCAGTACTTCTTTGAAAAAAAATGTTCCTTTGCTGAACATTTTCCCTGAAGAGCTTTTGTTGGTTTGTTTTTATTTGATTTGGGTTTTTTTCTTTTAAGTTATTTATTTCTTTATTGTCAGGAGTTCAAAGAATTAAATATGTCTTCTTATTAAACTTAACTATTGAAGAATAACCTTGGTTGCTTTTAATACATTTTAAAATATCTCATAGTGGCTGATTCTATCATTCTAAATGTAAGTATCTTGACTGGCTCATCACTTATTTTATTTTTACATGACACTCTAAGGATTATTTTTTTGGATGCGTATGCAGAATATCAAAGCACTTCTAGTCATGTATCTTATTGTTCAATGTACTGGATCTGGCTGGGATGAAGTTAAAAGTCTTCATAGAAGCCCCTATGGTGCTGTGCTTTGCATTTGTGGCTAATACAGTGTTGATAACACACCAGTTTTTTGGCTACTGCTGAACAGTGCTTGCACAGCATCAAGGTTTTCTCTCTCTTTCCCTCTGCCAAAGCTAGTAGACTGGGGATGGGCTAGAAGCCGGGATCGGACACAACTGGGACAGCTGACCCAAAGTGACCAAAAGGATTTGCCATAGGATATGATGTCATGCTTAGCAATAAAAGGTCTGTCAAAGAAAGAGGAAGGAGGGATGTTTTGCATTTGTCTTCCCAATCAACCGTTACACATGCTGAGACTCTGCATTCCAGGAAAGTGGTCTTCAAGATTGCTTTTCTTGTTAAAGAAATCTTCAAGATTGCTTTTCTTGCTAAACAATCATTATCTTGATCCACAAGTTTTTTTGCCTTCCTTCAATTTTTTTCCTCCCATCCCCTGGGAAAGGGCAGTGATTGAAAGGAAGGGTAGGTGTTTGGCTGTCTGTTGGGTTTATGTGGGGCAAGGTGGGGCTGCAGACGTGGCTTCTGTGAGAAGACACCAGAAGTTTCCCCCTGTCAGACAGAGCCTGTTCCAGCTGGCTCCAAGACGGACCCACTGCTGGCCAAAGCTGAGCCAATCAGTGATGTTGGTAGCACCTCAGTGATAACATATTTAAAAAAAAAGGATGAAAAAATACTGTGCAACAGCAGCTGGCAGAGAGGAGTGAGAATATGTGAAAAAACCAACTGTGCAGATACCAAGGTTAGTGATGAAGGAGGGGGAGAAGGTGCTCCAGGCACTGGAGCAGAGATTCCCCGACAGCCTGTGGTGAAGGCCTGGTGACACAGGTTGTCCTCCTGCAGTCAGTCCATGGAGATCCAGAGTGGAGCAAATAGCCACCTGCAGCCCACAGAGGACCCCATGCTAGAGCAGGTGGATGTGCCCCGAAGGAAGCTGTTACCTCATGGAGAGTCCTTGCTGGAGCAGGCTCCTGGCAGGAACCATGACTCCACTGGGGAGCCACGCTGGAGCAATCTGTTCCTGACTGACTGAATCCTGAGGAAAGGACCCATGCTGGAGCAGTTCTTGAAGAACTGCAGCCTGTGGGAAGGACCCAAGTTTGAGAAGTTCATGAAGGACTGTCTCCCATGGGAGGGACCCCATGCTGGAGCAGGGGAAGAGCATGAGGAGGAAGGAGCATCAGGGACAAAGCATTATGAACTGACTGCAACCCCCATCCCCAATCCCCTGCACCACTTGGGGGAAGGAGGTAGAGAAGTCAAGAGTGAAGCTGAGCCTGAGAAGATGGGAGGGGTGGGGGGAAAATGCTTTTAAGTTTGTCCTTACTTCTCTTTATTCTACTCTCTTATTAATTGGTAATAAATTAAATTATCTTTCCCCAAGTATAGTCTGTTTTGCCTGTGATGGTAATTGCTGAGTGATCTCCCTGTTGTCATCTCAACCCATGAGCTTTTCGTCATATTTTCTCTCCAGTCTTGTTGATGAAGAGGATTGATAGAGCAGCTTGGTCAGTTGTTAAAATCACATAGAAAGATAAAGACCTGTCACAGGATCCTGAACAGTTAAGTCACCTAAAATAGAACTTTTGCAATTTGTAACTATGTTACTATGTTTTTCTGGATGGATGGTTTATCCCATCTAAGAGAAATCTTCCTGAACAAGACACAGCAAACAAAACCAATGGGTAGAGCCGCTGATTTGCGCAACTGGTAGTTTGGAGAATAAATAAAGACATGGGAAAGAGACCGTCATGAAGACTAATCCTCACTGTCACAGTGATTTGGCAAAAGGGTTGTGCAGTTTCTGTATCTGCAGTAAGTATTTCACCTCTCGGGGAGGATACGGCAAAACCTCATATAGTATGACGCTGAAAGAGAACCTCATGAATAAAATAGTAATTCTGCATTCAGGGTAGACCTTTGACACTATGCAGAAACACATGTTAGAATTATGCATTGAATGGTGAAGATAATGAGAAACACCATACAGCTGCCTTGTTTTCTCAATATTTGTAACGTTTTATTATTCACACTGAAACCGTGTTTCCCTCACTTTAGATGTATTTATACACACAGGCGAATACCAATATATCTATACATGTGTCTACAGATCTTACATATATACATACATGTGTATATATGTATGTGTATGTACATGTCTGTATACATAAGCATATATACACACCCACAAATGTTCCCTTTTTCTTTGGCACACATAACATGGCTGTGAGTTCAGTATATCTTCCAGAGAAAAAGGTCTATCAGCTTTCCACCCCAAATCCAAAATAAATAATAACAAAATTTCTACTGAGGTCTAATCTCAAACAAATAAACAAACAAACAAAAAACCTGAAACTCTTGAAAAATTTATGTAAACCTGAAAGAAGCAGAGATTTTTGAACTGACTTTCTTCTTTTGGCTTGGTGCCTGGATTTGCCAGAGCATTCTGGTCCAAATTTTGCCAGCACCCATCTACTCTAGTCCTGCAAATATTACAAAGGAAGGATAGCATGACAGTAAACAACAATCCAGGTAAGATGGGCTTTTAATCTTTAAGCCTGAATGGTTTAAAATCAAACTCTCTGAGTTAAATCTGAACATCTGGATTATTGACCTATAATTATCTGATGGAAGCTCTCCCTGAGTAGGGAAACTGCTTTCCATCAATATGTTAGCATGTGAGGCAAGACTGCTTCAGTGTCCTGGCTTGTTTCAGCTTGTTACTTCTCATAACTCTACGGTTGTCATGCAAATGAAAAAAAAGGAAAAAGTATATGAGAAAGTCAAATTGGCTTTGGAATAATACTTTTTAACTTCTACAAAAGGGAATAGACTTGTTTTGAGAAAAATATCTGGAGACAAGAGTGCAAAAAAAAATAGATGCGATATTTTTTCTTAGTATGTACAGAAGGCCGATTATTTTTCTCCTTCTACATGAGTATAAATTATAGCTAATTACAAGCTTGAATCCCTTTCAGGAATAAAATGATATTTCTATTAACTTCTCTGGGACTTCTGTGGAATGTGAATCACTAATTCTCTTTAACCTCATGAGTAACAATGCCTTTTCTCTGGTTCTTTTTTTTCCATATTGTTGACTACATTATGACCTGTTGAAACAAAGACTATTTCTTAGTGTTTGTTTGGAGTTTACTTAGAATAGTAGGGTTGTGATCTAGATCAGAATTTTCAGAAAACAATAATAACAAAGTATATTTGCCATTTGTCTCATTTTTTCAACATATCCGCCTATGTAGGAATTTTCACTTAAAGAAAATAGAGTAACTTCTTGAGATATATCCCTTGATATATTCTAACTGGCATATTCAGCTCATCTTGTGAAATTTTAATCTGAAAACTGTTTTGCACTGACACATTTCTAATTATATTAAGGATTTACTTTTCAAATAAAGATCTAAATTAACAGACTTTAACACAGATGAGTTCAGATTTGGCTCAAGTGTATTCTTAACCTAGCATGTCAAACCTATCGCTATGGTGAGCTGTTCTGTTATGATTTTTTTGTTTGTTTTAATGGAAAGGATGACTTTTCTGTTACAAATAATAGGAACAAACTAAAAAAATTCTCTAAAGTGCAACCTGCAATAACAGATATACCATAGACTGGTTTATTATTATTACATGCCATCAAGATCTTTGACGTATTTATATAATACAAATATTTGTGTGTACTTTCTACTTTGGGAAGAATAGGTTATGTAAGCTGAGAAATATTCCAGATATGGCCTTATGTCTCATAAGTACATAATAAGCATTCTTGCACAATTATTTTGATAATTAAATATTCTGCCAAATTACATTCTAGAAACAGCTTTTGTTATTTTTTCTGTAAGCAACCCAATAAGTTGGAACAATTGGCATTGTCAGAGAAGATTACCAGACCTCATGTGTATTGCAAGAGAGCAGAATGTGGCTAAAAGAAACGAAACTGATACAGAAGCAGTTATACTGATTACTTCTTCCATTTCTATAGAAACTAGGAAGCTTTTCTACTTCATTCAACTGGCTTTGTTAGAGAATAGGAAAATTTGCAACTACCATCAAAGAAAGGCTTATGTTTAGAATTCTTTATATCTACAAAACTAACCAGTAGTCTTCACGGTATTGTAAACCATCCAGAGCTGACACCAAGCCTCCACACAGTTTAGCCTCAGATTTGACATATATTTGACCTACTATTTTATTTCTATATAATGGTTGAACGGAATAATGTCTGATGCTTGTACTATCAGCTAGAATGAGTAAAAACAATAGCATCAAGTTAGTATGGAAAGATAACAAACAGACAACTCTTTTGAGAGTCACAGAGCCTTAAGAGAAACAAAAGAGATTGGGATGATAAAATGGCACAAATAGGCATTTCCTAAGAAACTAGTTTTCAGGAAAGCTGTCAAATAGCTAGGAAGAAAACCAGACAGAACACATATTTCTAAAAATTTGTGAAGGATTTACAAAAACAAATTTCTTGTTGTTTTTTACCAGAGACCTAATAAAAAAAAAGGTGGTCCTGGGCTTCCTTAAATTTGACTTGGCTACTTCATATTCCTAGAAGATGAGTTTACCAAGGATTGTATTAGACTTCTAAATTGTATTTCAGCAGATGTGGGAACATGGCACGACAAAGCTTGAGAAGACCTAGGCTACAGAAACAATTTGGATGTGGTTTAGATCTGAATATTTCAAAATCAGAATTCTTCTCAAGGAAGGGGTCTAAAATTCTAAGTTCTAAACAAAGTCTTTATGTGCAATTCCTTAGTTTCATTGAAAAGCAAAATTCAAGGGTTTTTCATTACTTATTAAATCCAATTTTGTTTTTGTAGATAGGTTTGTTTTCTTATTTTGTTCATGCCTTAGAAATCTCTTGTTGATCATTTCCCTTCTCTGCATCCCAGAAATGCATTCTGTGTTCATTGCACTTTTGAAAACAGAGGAGGAACTTCTAATAACAGACAGACTATTTTGTTATGCTGTTCATTTATTTTTCTTTTTTATTACTTAATCTTTGCAAAAAATATGTATTGTATGACTCAGCAGAGAAAGTGAGGCTTTTATTAAACTTTCTGTGACTAAAATTAAAAAAAATGCAATTCAGTTAAGGTTGCTTCAGAAAATGGCAATGATCAGGATGGAAAACTAAAGCAATGTGTCATAGATTTACTGAGGAACAGAATTAACTAAAAAACTATCCCAAATGTGGAAATGTGGAAATGCATACTTAGGATCTATCTTAAGCTGTGTAGCATGATGCTCATTTATAAGTTACAGATAAACCAAAAGGAAGCCTTTATGCAAGTGAGTTAAGTTTCTAGTGCCAATAGTTATGCCACTAAATTCCTGCATGAATGAATTCCGGAACTCTAAAATAAGAGTCAAGAAATACCAAAACAATAAATGCTGCAGCCAGAATGTTAAGGGAAAAACAGTAACACCACTGATTTGTAACAATGTGCTAAAGCTTTCTATATAAATAACAAAGATAATTTGTCCTTTCAAGATTTGCAAGCAACAATCTCCAGCTTTTGACAAGACTGCAAACAAACTCTTAGTTGATAATAATATGAAGGTATTTTAAACAAACATAAGAAAAAATAATAACACATTGTGATCTGTGCAGGAAAATCAAAGCAACACTAAACTAGACCAAAAATTGTGGGAGGAATTTCTGGGAAAGGAAATACATATTTTCTTATTTTGTGGATATGAGGTTTGGATCTAGTGGGGTATGTCTGCAAACAAAGCTGAAATATATAGATATGGATGTGTGGATTGGTGTGTTACAGGAGGAACAGGATACAGATTCATATCTTTATAATAGCACTATTATCAAGGGTTCCAGCCTTAGACCTTGGGCTACAATTTATTTCCGTACCTCTAAGGATATAAATGCCTCTGTTCTGTACACATTTCTCTTTTTTCCTTTCTCTCCCAAATTTCCACTGTCTCCTTCCTTTTCTCCAAAGTTTATTTTCTTTGTAGCTTCCTCCACTAAAAGCATGTTCCTATAGTCTTCTATCAGCCTAAATACTAATTTTTCTCCTTAAAACCTATTTCATCCTCTCATTCTCCTTCAAGAGGCTTTCTGTGTTGTGTTGTTTGCCTTGAGCTCCTTTTTAATTTCTTGCAGACCAGGCATAGATGCTGGCCCAATGAGTGAT
Organism: Calonectris borealis; assembly: GCF_964195595.1. Lineage (NCBI taxonomy): Eukaryota > Metazoa > Chordata > Aves > Procellariiformes > Procellariidae > Calonectris > Calonectris borealis. Next base: position 22,220,914 of record NC_134315.1, read on the forward strand.
AACTAATTAGAACAGAACAGAACAGAATAAGAGTAAAGTAGAGTAGAGTAGAGTAGCGTAGCATAGAATAGCATAGCATAGCATAGCATAGCATAGCATAGCATAGCATAGAACAGAACAGAACAGAACAGAACAGAATAGAATAGAATAGAATAGAATAGAATAGAATAGAATAGGTTTCGTTCATCTGGAAAGGACCTAAAATGATCACCTAGTCCAACGGCCTGACCATTTCAGGGCTGACCAAAAGTTAAAGCATGATATTAAGGGCATTGCCCAAATGCCTCGTAAACACTGGCAGGCATGGGGCATCAACCACCTCTCTAGGAAGTCTGTTCCAGTGTTTGACCACCCTCTCAGTAAAGAAATGCTTCCTAACATTCAGTATAAACCTCCCCTGATGCAGTTTTGAACCATTTCCATGCGTCCTATCACTGGATACCAGGGAGAAGAGATCAGCACCTCCATCTCCACTTCCCCTCCTCAGGAAGCTGTGGAGAGCAATGAGGTCACCCCTCAGCCTCCTTTTCTCCAAACTAGACACACCCAAAGTCCTTAGCCACTCCTCATAGGACATGCCTTCCAGCCCTTCCACCAGCTTTGTTGCCCTCCTCTGGATGCATTCAAGTACCTGAACATCCTTCTTCAATTGTGGGGCCCAGAACTGCAAGCAGTATTCAAGGTGAGGCTGCATCAACGCTAAATACAGAGGGATAATCACTTCTTTTGACTGGCTGGTCATGCTGCATTTGATGCACCCCAGGATGCAGTTTGCCCTCTTGGCTGCCAGGGCACATTGCTGACTTGTATTGAGCCTGCTGTCGAGCAGCACCTCCAGAACCCTTTCTGCAGGGCTGCTCTCCAGCCACCTTTCTCCCAATTTATCTTGTCCCCAGCATTACTCCATCCCAGGTGCAGAATCCAGCATTTGGACTTGTTAAATTTCATGCCATTAATGATTGCCCAATACTGCAATCTATCTAAATCCCTCTGCAAGGCCTCTTGTCCCTCAAAACAGTCAACAGTACCTCCCAGTTTGGTATCATCAGCAAACTTGCTGATGGTACATTCAACTCCTGCATCCAGATCATTGATAAAAATACTGAACAGAACTAGCCCTAGAACTGAACCCTGAGGAACACTGCTCATGACCGTTTGCCAGCCAGATGTAGCCCCATTCACTACAACACTTTGAGCCCTGCTGTTCAGCTAGTTCTTCACCCAGTAGGCCATGTACCAGTTCATCTCACAGTTGGACAATTTGTCCAGAAGGATGCTGTGAGGGACACTATCAAAAGCCTTACTAAAATACTTTTTGAAGTAAATCTTTCTGCTGTTTGGTAATTTTTAGTGCAGTCAGCTTAGTTCGTCACTCTTCTGTGATGTAGGCAGATAGAGGCAGTTAATCTGTTCCAAAAAAAGCACTTGTGATTCTGGTTAGCTGAGAAGCAGAAAAATTCGTTTGTGGCTTTATCTGTAGCTGCTTTTTCCTTAAGCTTGTATAGAGCTGTGCATCTACACTAATGTAATGCATCTACACTGATGTAATGCATCTACACAGCATCTGATCTGGCTCGGGTATACCAGCTCTGTACTACATTACAAACTGTGGATATTTACTAAGCAGCCTCAGGGCTCAGACAAATGGTCAAGTCATCTAAATCATCTGAGCTAATAAATTGGCTATGTTCTTAGTTTGCCTCTGACAAACATGAAGTGAAATGACATCTTAATGAAAGAAGGTTAAGACAGGCTATCTCAGTTTGGTACAGCCAGATACCAGATTTTTTAATTCAGGCTAGCTCAGCAGCCAAGATATAAACCAGATATTAACCTGAGTCTTCAGGCTACCCTTCATGTAGGTAGACCTACCCGTTGGGTGTAGTGGCAATGGTACAAATACCACTGCTCTTCTGCACGGGCTTAAATAGTCTTATGAAATGTCTGTGGGTTTGGATTAAAAATTATAATTTTAATATCTTCGTTTCATTTAAGTTGCTAGACATTATTGTTGCAGAGAAAAGCTGAAGTACAGAAGCCTGAAAAAACAAGACAAATAAGGCCAAGTAACATTTCCAAAATCAGTTTTTAAAGTGATCCCACAACTCTGATGACACTGATGTGATTTTGTGAGTTCTGGAAGTTTTTGCTGTCATTATCTATGTATCTAATTCATTCAAAAAATATCTCATTCTGGTACAGAAGAGCCTTCCCTAGCACAAAAGAAACTCATTAAAGAATGGAACAATTCATAGGGTACACAGATTTTCTGCTGGTGGACACAGTCAATATCCGCCATATTCAGGTTTGTAACATCATGATACCACT